>NC_072376.2:164351071-164654642 GCF_028885625.2 Pongo pygmaeus | reverse complement strand
GAATTAAATAAAAAATACAAATAAGACCTGCGTTCTCCAGTAGCTGCTGCTTTTCCCCTCTGGCCTCTAGCCTCTCAGCAAGTCTACTGTTTGGTAGCACGGAAAGAATTAAACCGCCTTTCTTTGTCTTTTAAGAGTGACAGTTTGGTTGAGGTGGGAGATTTAGTAATAATATGACTAAAATGAGATGTTTTGGTCATCTGTGGCTTTCTGGTCTTTCTGGCCCAGATAGTTCAAATAATCCAGAGTTTCATGGGACATACTCATATAATAAAGCATTTGTTGTTTTTTCTGAAGTTCAGATTTAACTGGGTGTCCTATATTTTATCCAACAACCCTACCCAGAGCTTAGTTTTACAAATTGAGACTTCCCGTCTCAGCATAGAAGACAGGTTAGCCTTTTGCGGGATTCTCAAAGTGTGGTCCCCAGGGCACTGACATCATCATCTCCCGGGAACTAGTAAGAAATATAAATCTTCAGGCCCCACCCTCGACCTACTGAATCGGAAACCTTTGAGGTCGGGCCAAGCAGTCTGTCTCTTGACAAGCACGGTAGTATTTCTGATGCAGTTAAAGTTCTTAAACTGCTGGCCTGCCAGGTGGTGAAAGACACGGATTTTGGAGCCTGACCATCTGAATTCAGACGTTGACATTGATGCTCACTAGCTCTGTATGTGGCTGTCAGCAAGGTCCTAATCCCTCCGCGCCTTGTTCCTCCTTCCGAGGGTTGTTGTGGAATTAACTGAGTGGAACACAGTGAGAGCAGCGCCTGGGACCTAGCAAGTGCCACAGATGCCTTTGCTTTTATTCTCTGTTCTTCTCCAATTCTCCCCATTGACCTGCTATCTCTTTAGTGCGTATCGGTGCCTCTGTGCGTTTAAAAGTAATTCTTCCTTTCCACTTAGAAGCAGGTGAGGGATCCTTGCAGGATCCATCAGTGCTTTAGTACCATGTGCCTTCCATTAACGGAGGGGGAGTGTCACAGCACTGTGTGACTGGAGGAGCTAGGGAAGTTGGGTCAGGGAGGGCAGCTGCCATGATTGATTCCTTTAAAAAGCAGAAACAAAACAAGCTTAAACACACACTAGCAACTGCTGTTGGCCGTGTGGAGAGTAGATGGCAAAACGCTTAGCCAGCATTCCGAATGAGGGTCTGCCAGGAGCCTGGTAATGAGATGCAGAGTTTAGGCTAATGAGCTGGATGGAAACAATAAATTCTTTTCTTAGGGGTCCCTGACAATGATATTATTGTTATTCCCCAATACAGCACTTTAGTGAGGGCGATGGGATGAATTCGTGTTGTTTATTGCATCGTTATCGGGGGTGGAGGATTTGGGGAGGGTGAAGGGGTGATGGCAGGGGCAGAAGAGACCAGGCTCAATGATGGCTGCAATGCAGCAACTAATTTTTTTCTCCTTTTCCTTTTTTTCTTGTTACTGTTTTTGCTTTAAGTAGGCCTGTCATTGTGTGACATTGTAAAAGGGATAGTAAACTGGATCCCAGCTTTTATGTGTGGACCAGTGACTATGTTTACCCTATGTTTGTGTGCAGGCAGGCTACCAAATTACCCAGCAGAGGCTCCCAATTGCTGTGAATGGGAGCTTGATATATGGCGTCTGTGCAGGGAAGAAGCAGAGTCAGGTGATCCCCAAGATGGTAAGGATCAAGCAGATCCAGTTGGAGCAAGACAGTGGCAAAAGCCTCCACGATGACCTGAGGTCTCAGACGCTCATTGATTTGAACAGGGCAGGTAGGCTTGAAGTGTTTTCATTACTTCTTCCTACTTCAGTTCTTGGATTGCAGTCCCTTCTTTTCACCACTAGAGTTTTCTTAAACAAATTGAGAAAGCAGTCACAGGAGCCTGACAGATGGAGACCAAAATATCGGCATTGGGATTGGCATAGCTGACTAGCGAACATGGCTTGAACTGTAATTATTAGGCTTGCTAATAACTCACCCTGAAGTTAGACAAACTTATCCACCTAGTCACCGACCCAGCAGCTGGATATTTTAAGCAGTCATTAAAAGAAGTGAAACATTTAAAAATCAAAACGTGGAGTCTAGGGGCCTACAGCTGTAATGCGACTCAGGAGGCTGTGGTGGGAAGATCACTGTACACAGAGTTTGAGATCAGGCTGGGCAACATAGCGAGACCTACTTGCCAGAAGATTAACAGCCAGGTGTGGTGCCATACACCTGTAGCCCCAGCTATTCAAGAGGCTGAGGTGGGAGGATCACTTGAGCCCAAAAGTTCAGGGCTGCAGTGAGCTATGATCATGCCACTGCACTCCAGCCTGGGCAGCAGAGCAAGATGATGCCTCTTTAAAAAAAAAAAAAAAAAAAAAAAAGGTGGGAGGGAAGAGAAATGATTGAGAGGCTAGAACCACTCTGAGAGTCCTTCAGTAAGACAGGGTTTTCCTGAAACTTAGGCCTAATTTTTCTGTTGGTGAAATTGGAGAGCTGCAGTGAGGCTGACTCTGCCCCTCTTTGGTAGGAGTGGGCCTTCTGGAGGTGGTCCTGGAGCCCGACATGTCCTGTGGAGAAGAGGCGGCAACAGCTGTCAGGGAGCTGCAGCTGATCCTTCAAGCCCTGGGGACCAGCCAGGCAAACATGGCAGGTAGAAGCCACAGAAGCAGCATTCTTCTTTCCCTCTCCCTTCCTGCCTTCTAGAACCTCTCTGACTTTAGTTTTATTTTCTGTCAGTTATATTGAGGTTGTTTGCAGCCATTTTTTCCCCAGCCTTTTGCAACCCTGGTTTTGTTTGTTTGTTTGTTTAGAATTTTCCTTGGATTCTTTGATGAGCCCCCAACCAAATATAAATATACGACCAACAACATTGCAGAGACACCAAACTCTTAATGAAATAATGGCTTTGAACAATTCAGTCTTTCTCAGGAAGAAGACACTGTGTTTATCAAGAACAGTTCTTAGTGAGTTCCGTATAGATAGCACTTCATAATTAGTTGCCTCTTTTCCTTTGAGTCTGTTTCTTTCCTTTTGTAGATTTTTCATCCATATACAGCGGAAGCCAAATTATATTGACTATAAGCCAAGATTATGAAAACTTTACCCTGAAATAAAATCTTAATTAAGTTCAGTGGAAATACAGTGGGAAACTAAAACAAATAAAAGAAACACCTGCACCCTTGGGACCAGACCACACATTATAAGCATTTGTAAATTACATATAAATATCATAGGTTTTGGTCACACCCAATTTCCTCATGGCTCTAGGTGTCCTTTTCCCTGGTCTGGTACTGCTTTGCTCTCCCGTGAGTCCGTAAAGGGTAGCCTCTGCTATCATTTTCTCCTGCACTCTGTTCCTAGGGACTTTTTGAAAACTTCTGCCACCCTCAGAGCACACCCTGATGGAGAGGAGACAAAATATAGTTTCTGAATCTACAATTGCATTTTTCCATAGCACGGTATAATGGTCACAGCAGGTGCCCAGGAAATCCCGTTGATGATGATGTTCGTCTCCGTGCTGGTTGATAATACTATTTACCAAGCTTAGCATGTCACATAATGTATTTGCATGTTACAGGGGGACTTCTGGATTTGTAATGCCACATTTGTCACATAGGATGTGTAATAAGCAACAAATTATAACATCAGAGCCCTGGTACATGTTGAATCTGAGGACAGAACTTGCTTATTTGCTATTTTCTTTAAAGACTGGAAAAACACAGCCACATGAGTTTGAGTGGCATAAAGGTTAGCTGCCTACAAGTTTCTTTACAGAGACAACGCTCTCTTTTAGAGTAAGAGAGTTCTCAATTTTAGATTTATCGCTCATGCCACTTTTTTTTTTAATCCACAGAACATAAATGAAATGTGGGCAAGTTGGATGGTTATCCATTTATGCTCCAAGTGTTGATTGCTTTAAGAAAGTTTTTATTATCCCATTCTTCTTCAAAATAACTGTGATTCCTACCAACCCTATGGGATCATAAATAGACCACCTGTTAGCTGAGAAATAGTCCCATCTGGGTCCTTGCCAAGAGATAAACCACAGTGGCAAGAACTCATCAGTCAGTGACAGCTGAGAGTGTTCATTAAATCTCATTTGTTGTGACACTTTTTGTTTCTTTTAAATACAAATCCAACAGCTTTTAGCACCGCAGCCGAGTGGCTTTGGTTGTTCTAAAGTTCTGTGGGAGCTGAGGTCTGCCCGGAGTCTGCAGGGAGTCAGCTCCTTTGGTGCTGTGAGCATTTTATCAGCCCCCTGTCCTTTGCTCACCCTTCTGTCCCTCCCCCAACCCCTTTAGGTCCACTGTGTTGGCCTTGGAGCCTGCAGCTTAGGAACTGAGGGCCACCCTGAAGAGGTGACACTGAAGACTAGTGGACACCCAGGGTGCTGTGGAATGAAGCCTAATTGCTTCTGGGCTGTGGTTCAGTGAGTTCCTGATAGTTTTGCTGTTGAGCACAGACCAGCTCAGCCCAGGTTCCAAGTCATTTCCTTCTCAGTAGACAGCCTTTTGCCCCTGTTGAGGAGATGCCCAAAGTATTAATAGTTTGGTAAGTTGAATGTGTGCAGAAGTAGACATGCTAAGTGTTTCAACGATAATAATATCTACCAGTTGGAACATTTAATATATGCTTCTCAGTTCACTAGGCATTTTTAAATTAATTTGACATCTCATTTAAATTTTATGACATTGCTGAGAAGTAGGTGGTAGTGTTTGCCTGTTGCAGGTGAGGAAACTGAGGCTTAGAGAGGTGGGAGTTATTTGCCTAAGGCTCACAAGAAGTGACAGAGCTGGGACTTGAGCCCAGGTGTGTCTGGGTCCAAGAGCCCTTTCTGTAAGCACAGCATTGTACCACTTTGCTAGTGGCAGCCATGGCAGTGTCATGACCGTCACAGGTGCTGACTTAAGAGAGGCAGGATAGCAAGGTGGGGGTTGCCAAGGGCTGCCAGGTCCCGGATCTGGCTTGGAATCCTGTCCTGCAACTTCTAGCTGTAGGTTCCCAGGCTTTGATTTATCTGAGCCTCACTTTCCACACTTAAAAAACATGCCCCCAAATAATTTTGTACCGAAGGGGAAAAGAAGAAACCAAAGAGGAAAGGAAGTCATCAGGGCCATCTGGTAGAGCTGATGGAGTTGCAGCAGCTGGCTGAGAGGGATGACTTCGTGGGAGAAAACATAGAATTCCAGTTTGGGCAGGTTAAGTTTGAAAGGCCTCGGGAATAGCTCAGTGGCTTTGTCACCAAAACCAGCAGTCCCCAACCGTTTTAGCTCCAGGGACCAGTTTTGTGGAAGACAATTTTTCCGTGGACTTGGGGGGCCGAAGGCAGGGTGGTTTCAGGATGATTCAAGTGCATTACATTGATCATCTACTTTATTTCCATTATTACATTGTAATATATGATGAAATAATACAACTCACTGTAATGTAGAATCAGTGGGAGCCCTCAGCTGGTTTTCCTGCAACTAGATGGTCCCATCTGGGGGTGATGGGAGACAGTGATGGATTATTAGACGTTAGATTCTTATAAGGAGCACAAAGCCTAGATCCCTCTCATGCACAGTTCACAATAGGGTTCGTGCTCCTATGAGAATCTATTGCCATGGCTGATCTGACAGGAGGCGGAGCTCCGATTGTAATGCGAGGGATAAGGAGCAGCTGTAAATACAGATGAAGCTTGTCTCTCTTGGCCACCACTCACCTCCTGCTGTGCCGCCTGGTTCCTAACAGGCCACAGACCAGTATCTGTCCATGGCCACCGGGCTGGGGACTTGTGACTAAAGCTGTGTTACAATGAATGTGCTAATGTCAAGAAATGTACTAATGAATGTACTAATGTCTAGAAAACTTAGGACAGGGCCTCGAAAACAGCCTGTGCTGGGTACATGTTCGGTGCTCTTATTAACAGTAATAAGTAGTAATACTTTCAGGGAATTGCCACTCATCTAGATGAATGAGCTTTGTAAAATACGTTCAGTAAAATTTGGTCACTTTTTTTTTTGGTCAAACCTTGTTATTTTCAGTGATCAGAACGAGATAGCTTAACAGACCTTACCCAGTGCATCTTTGGGCTCCTGCTGTTTGCAGAAACAGTTTTCTATCTTGATGTTATATTTCTGTTGTGTGAATGTGTTTTAGAGAAAAATATGAAACTGCACTTTATCACTATGCTTAGTGGTATAGTTTTTTTTAGTTTTGCTGTTATAAATCTCTACTTCTAGAAGATAGAAATTGAGCCTGATGCCATTCTCATGATGTGTGAATGAAGGCTGTCCCTCAGTGGTGCAGAATGCATTGAAGTAAACCTAACTAGTAAAGCTTTTGTGCACTTGAGGCAATTTAACTTAATTTGTTTAAAAGGTATTTTGTCTTCACTAGATAGCACGTCTTTTGTTAATGTTTGATACTGCATTTGAATCCAGGCTGGCGAACTCTCTTTCAACACTGCAGGATACTAAATGATTCCTCTCAGGTATTTATGGAGTGTAGTCTTCTCTGGGAGAGACCGAAACTCATGCTTTTATTCCTCTTCCAAATTAGAATTCTAAATTGTGAAAGATGCTTTCATTTTTAAAAGCAGGCGAGGTCCAATTCATGGTTCCCTGAGTTCAAAAAAAGTTGTCTCCCAAGTATTGCAATTTGGTTCGATGGAGCTCAGCACACTTTGGAAGTTTTCCTTTGAGCTTAATGGGCCTTTCAGAGGTTTCTAACTGCAGATTAGTCCCATTCAGACGGAACTGTAGAACTTACCGGGAACCTACTGTGAGACAGAAACCAGTCTGCTTACTCATTGCTCAGGAAAATGCCAGCATTCTGGCATTCATTGCTCAATAAGATTTCATTTATTGAACAGTCACCAAGTGCCAGACCCAACTCTAGGTTCCACAAAAGACATTGTTCCTGCCACATGGACCTTATGTTCAGGAGGGTGACAAATACATTAACAAATAAAACAAAATAATTACAGCAACAAATGCTTCAAGGAAATAAATGGGGTGCCATGCTACAGAGTAACATTGGAAGGCGACAATGTTGTTTTTTAAAGGCCCTCAGGGGAGGTGACATTTATTTAAAACCTGAAGAATGATTCAAGGCCCAGGCAGCATAGAGCCAGGAGACAAGCATTCCAGAAAACAGCTAAGGCCAAGGCCCTGAGGTGAGAAAGAGCTAGGAATGGGCCCCGAGGTAAGCGAGGTAACACAAGGCCACTGTGCCAGAAGCAGAAGGAGCAGTGGCATCAGGTGACACTGTAAAGGCAGGCAAGGGGTAGATCGGAGATAATGGCAAGAAGTTTAGCTCTCAACCCAGGTGCAGTGGTAATCACTGAAAGGCTTTTAAGCAAGGGAAAGACATAGTCTGATAAATGTTTTAGAAAACCGCTGTGGCTGCTCTATGGGAAGTGGATTTCAGATGGGTAAGAGTAGAAGCCAGGAGACCAGTTAAGAAGCTTTTGCAATAGTTCAGATGGAAGATGATGCTGTTTTGGACAGCACTGGTGGCAGTGAAGATGAAGATGGAGAGACAGGAGAGACATACAAGATGGTTTTTAGAAATAGGCTGGTGTGGAAGATAAGAGACAGGGAGGAAGCACAAATGCCTTTAGGGAAGTTGGAGGAGCTAGATGGTGCTGTTTACTGAAATTGGAAGATGAGATCAAGAATATCTTTGTGCAGGGGCAAATCAGGATTTCCTTTTGGAAATTGAGATGCTTGTGAAACCTCCAAGTGGAGGTGTCAAATAGATACCAGAGCTGTAAGTGTGGAGCTCAGAGAGGTCTGGGCTGGAGAGAGAAATGTAGGCATCCTCAGCATGAGGTGGCATTCAAAACTGTATCCGTCCACCCAGAGAGTCTAGATAAGGAAGAGGGCTTGGGTTTGGATGGGAAGGAAGGCATCAGCAAATGAAATGGAAACAAAGCATCCAGAGGAGGAAAACTGGGAGCAAAAGGTGGCAGAAGCTGAGCTAGGAAGATAATTCACGAAGGAAGGATTGGTTGGTGTGTCAAATGCTGCTGAGGTGTCCAGTAGGTGAAGACAAGCGTGTCCTGTGTCCACTGGATGTGGCAGCCAGGAGACTGTTGGTGACTCTGACAAGGGCATTTTTAGAGAGATGGGGAGAGAAGCCAGGCTGACGTGGGTTAAGGAATAAATGGGAAGTGAAATAGCAGAGACAGTGTATGCAACAAACAAACAAAACTTGTTTAAGAGGCTTTGCTGAAAAGGAAACCAGAGAAATGATAGCAGAGTGACTGATAGAGTAAGAATTGGGTTCAAGGGAATAGGTTTTGGTGTTCTTGTTTGTTCATTTAATAAGAAATACTATTGCATATGTATACGTCAGATGGAATGCTGAGAAAGAGTAATGACTGGTATGGGAGAGAAGGGATAACTGAAAGTGATGCCCTTGAGAAGGCAAGTAGGGGTTAAAATCCGGCTCAGTCCTCAGGGGCCTTCCATTCTGGTCTTAAAGATGGAGGCCAGTGCACAGTAGACTATGGTCATGTACTGAATTCTGTGGTATAGATTATAAGTACTCCGATAGTTTAGGGGACCCACCAGTGCAGGCCAGCTTGCTGAGGAGGGCTTCCAGGAGGAGGCGGTAACACTCAAGTGAGGCCTTGAGGGATGAGGAGAGGGACAGTAGCTCTGATAAAGAGAGCGTGCTGGTGGAGCAGACAGGGTTGTGTATGCAGAAGGCTGCCTGATTGGAGGGGAGCTTTCTCCCGGAATGAGCCGTGGGAACATACAGGTTGTGTCAACCGAATCCAGATGAGAGCTGTGGAACACCAAGCAGAGGAGCCCAGATGATCCGGTAGGAGCTGTCTGTGCTGTTGAGTAAACAGCAGGAATGATGAACCCAGACTGTAGCAGGATGAAAGTCACAGCCACATTGCCAGTCCCTGGACAAGGAGGGAACTGTGTTGAGTCAGGATGTGATCTTATCACCTAAGCCTAAAGTTCGGAGACCTCGGATGAGGGACCTTGGGCAAGGGTGGTAGCCACGGAAATGGAAAGGCCGTGACAGACATGAGGGATATTTGGCAGCTTCCAAACTGGTAGGGGCTAGTTGCCAGTTTGCATATAAGGGGCAAAGAAAACAGAAAAGTAGAAGATGACCTCAGGGTTCCTAGACCGAGAGTCTCATGATGTCAGGAATAGCTGGGACTTCCTGAGATGCAGATACACACAACTTGTCAAAAAAGGGATTAAAAATCAGGGGTTAGAAAATTCTTGTAAAAATGTTGAGAAGTCAGTGCTGGAGAGAGTAATGTCTGAGCTAAGAGACATCTTTTCTCTGTCAGCATGGGTGGCAATTGGGCGAGCCCTTCCCTTTCTCTGAGGGTGAGTGGTGAGGTGTCAGCCACAGGCCACCGGCAACCTCCAGCTTGGTATAGGCCCCACAGCCCAGCACTGGGAGAATGACAGAGAACCAGTTCCAAGGGTCTCCTTTTCTTGACATGGAATTCATTTTGACTACTTTATTATTTTAATATGCTTTTGCTTTGGAATCTTGGGAAATGAATTTATTCAGCCCATCAAGACACTCAGGTTTGACAGATTACTTTTAATTTAAAAATGTAACTAGGAAAATAAAATCCAACATTTTGTCTTCTCACTCTGTTCTCTTTTAAATGTTGTAAATGAAACGAGGAACAGAGAATCTGAGCTTTACTTTGTAGGGTGCCACATGTGATTCTTTCTTACCTACATCTATTTGTCTTGGGATTTTTCTCTCTCTCTCTTCCTCAAGAGCCTTTTAGTCCTCCCCACACATTGCCTGCTTCTTTAGGGCTGGTTGCTCCTAATCTGAGGGGCCTCCAGGGTCAAAGAAGGTCCACCCAGCATGGGGTCAGCACCTCTCTGAGTCCCACCACAGACTCCCGACTTCGTGACAGCGCTGTCTGTCTGCTGTAGCAAATCGTTACAGCAGTCAGGAAGGATTCGCAGTCATGTTTGTGGAAGAAAGAGATTAGTACAGTACCTGGAGGAAGGAGGAGGGGGGAAAGCCCAGGTTTCAGTTCTTGCCCTTGAGCTGCAAATTCTCAAGGACTCTCCTCTAAATCTCCTGGAATCACTGTTAGAAATCCACATTCCAATGGAGAGCAGTGTAGGGTTATCAGATATATGAGGCCTTTCCTCCAACTCAGCTCTGACACTTTGAAAAAAAACTTCCGTATAAAACTGCAGAGTCAATCTCCATTTTAATGGTTTTGTTTTTCTTATTTAGCACAAAAAAATTAGATCTCTCCAGCTGGCGAATCTAAAACTTCTCTTCCGTATGTGCATAAGCACACACATCTGTGTATGCTCACATGTACAGGCACACACCATAGATGCCTCAGGACTGTAACCCCTCTTGAGTGGCCAAAAGTAGCAGCCATGTACTTCAGAACCAACCGTGCCTTCTCTGAAGTTAGGCTGCTGTAACTAAACAGCAGGTAGAGTTAGATGCTGCTTCCTTTGACACTCCCTGCTTTTAAAAGACCATGTCACCTCAAAGAATTTCTAAGGAGTTGTTTTTTTCTCTCCTTCCAGAGGGCCAGTTGAGAGTGGATGCCAATATATCTGTGCATCACCCTGGGGAGCCTTTGGGCGTTCGAACGGAAGTGAAGAATCTCAACAGCATCAGGTTCCTGGCCAAAGCCATAGGTGAATGCCAGCTGCCGCTTCTAGTGTCCTTCTTCCTATTGTTTGTCTCTTGCTGGGTATCAAACAACCCAGAAACTTAGTGGCTTACACAAGAACTACTTTCGTTTTCACTTGTCCATTCTGCTTGTCCTGCGTTGGCTTACTCATGTGGCTATGGGAAACCGGCAGGCCAGCTGAAGCAGAGGGTCCGTGGTAGTCTCTCTCACACCTTGGGGCCTTGATGCTGATGTCTGCTGGGCTTCTCCATCCATGTGATCTTTCTTCATGCACTTGCCTAGCCTTGGCTTTCTTATGAGGCAGTGGGAGCATTTCGGGAGGATGAAGGCAGAAGTGAGTCCTAAGCTGTAGACCTCACACAGTGTCACTTCCAATGTGTTCTATTCAAACTAGATTGAGGCCAGGCACAGTGGCTCATGCCTATAATCCCAGCACTTTGGGAAGCCAAGGTGGGTGGATTGCTTGAGGCCAGGAGTTCAAGACCACCTGGGCAACATAGCAAGACCCCATCTCTATAAAAAATTAAAAATTTAGCCAGGTATGGTGGTGTGCACCTGTAGTCCCAGCTACTCAGGAGGCTGAGGTGGGAGGATCACTTGAGTCCAGGAGTTTGAGGTCGTAGTGAGCTGTGATCATGCCACTGCCCTCTAGCCTGGATGACAGAGCAAGACTCTGTCTCTAAGACAAAAAAAGAAAATTACATTGAATTCAAAGTAGACTTGAGGGGAAATTAGACTCCACCTCTTTATCAGAGGATCCACAAAAGACTGTGGCTATGTTTTACCATTTACTACCTTCTTTCTGACCAGCTTGAGATTTACTAGGTCATGGTTATTGATTTTAGATTGACCATGGCTTGACCTAAATGGTCATTATGTTTTCCTGCTTTTTATATTCTTTTTAACTGCTAGATTATGTGCCCATGCAGTGAAGTAGTAGTCTTTCTGGAGCACACACTATGGGTATTTCATTGATGATAAATGTATAATAACTAAAATAGTTTAGCAAGATAAATATCTGGGCAGTTCCGTAGATATAGGTAACTGTGAATTCAAGGGGAGGACCTCAGAGGACTAAAAAGATTTTTTAAGACCAAAGCTATCTAGAGAGGAAGAGGGAGGGATAGAGTTTGAAGTGCACCCCTTCAAGAGTGCACAAAGACCAAGACAACTGAATCTGTTGCCAAAGTTTTGCTGTAGCCAAAATGTTTAATAGAGCCCTGGTCTTGTCAGGAAAAGTATTAGAAACAGTACAGAAAACATGATTCTAGTCTTGTATTAGACCTTATTGTCCTGAACCTGAAGTGAATCAACCAGCCTCAATGAAGACAGTCTTCAGGAAAAAGGCATTAAAGTGGTCAAAGGGTTAGCTTATGGGAGCAGAGAGGGAAGGGGTAGGCTCCCATATGAAGGGAGACTAAAGATGGTGAACTGTTCTGCCTCTGGAAAGGGACATAACCCATGTTCCCAAAGCCGTGAAAGGTTTGAGTCAGGGAAAACCCTTATAAGCCAAGTTGGTGAGGAGGAAGCCTGGAACAAATGGAGGAAGTTCCACCTCCCCCTGTAGGTAGTAGTGGGCTGGGACCCATTATTTTAAGAGGTGGGGATGGTAACCTTAAAAAAGCAGCCTGATTTTAGATAGAGTCATCCACGAGTTCTGAAGGAGACCCCTAACCTCCTGTCCTATGAAGAACTCTTTGGAGGATCAGTCTGAGGGAGAACTCTCCCTGTGGTCTGACTCAGAGTGGAAGAGCCAAAGCTTTACTACTGTGGGTTCAATTCTCCAAGCCTGTGATTTTTTCCACCACATTTTTCTCCCTATGTCAGGCGATTTAGCCATCATCTCGTGTCAACCAAAGAGATCACTGGAGTTGGGGAGAGATGGGGAGCAAAAACTAACACGTTTTGCTGTTGCTGCCTCTTAGCAGCTCAGATAAAAGGGTTTAGGTTTGGTCAAGGGAAGGTAGTACATGGTGGGAGGGAGAGTTAAGGTGGAGGCTCAAGATACCTTCATAAAGCAGCTTAGCAGGCCGGGCTCAGTGGCTCATGCCTGTAATCCCAGCACTTTGGGAGGCCAAGGCAAGAGGATTGTTTGAGACCAGGAGATTGAGACTAGCCTGGAAAACATAGTGAGACCCCATCTCTCAAAAAAAAAAGCAGCAGCAGCTTAGCAATTCTGGTTGTGTTTTGATTCCCACAGCCTCCCTCATTTGATGGTGAGGTGTGGATCCATGGATCTTAATCATTCGGGGCCGTGGGTCCCTCTGAAAAGATAATGCAAACTCTGGATCCTCTCTCCAAAACCTGCACATATGCACATAACTCACACTTTGTATATAATTTTGGGGATACCAGAGCCTTTGAAGCCCATCCCAGGCTCCCAGGGTAAGAACCCTGGGTAGGCAGCAATCTCAGACCGAGATATTGGGCCCAGCCCCACTTCTGCCAAGTCATGTCATCTGCATGGGGTTGCTTAATCTCTCTGAACCTGAATTGTCTCAACACGGAGTGAGCCTGCCTTCCTAAGGCCCTTTCCAACACCAATATTCTACGATGGCAGTGAGAAGGAAATATAGTGTATAAGGGAAGGATTATTATAAACAATCTTCTTGATTTTTTTTTTTTTACTTAAAGATTGAGAAGGGTTGTTTCTAATTATTGCTTGACTGGATGAAAGGTATAATCAAAATATGATGCTAAATTAGTGTGTTTTTCCTAGACTATGAAATTCAGAGGCAAATCAATGAACTTGAGAATGGAGGTGAAATTCTGAATGAAACGCGCTCATTTCATCAGAAGCTGGGGTGAGTTCGCATTGCTGAGCATCCTGACCACAGCCAGGTGGGGTGCGAGAGGGCTGGGCTCAGCCGCTGACCAGACATGTGACCTTGAAGGAGGCACTTAGCATCTCCACTCTTAGGTTTCCTCATTAGTACAATTAGAAAAGTACTGTACCCTTCACGCCTGTAATCCCAGCACTTTGGGAGGCCGAGGCGGGCAGATCACGAGGTCAGGAGATCGAGACCATCCTGGCTAACATGGTGAAACCCCGTCTCTCCTAAAAAAATACAAAAAATTAGCCAGGCATGGTGGCAGGTGCCTGTAGTCCCAGCTACTCGGGAGGCTGAGGCAGGAGAATGTCGTGAACCCAGGAGGCGGAGCTTGCAGTGAGCTGAGATGTCGCCACTGTACTCTAGGCTGGGCAACAGAGCAAGACTCCGTCTCAAAAAAAAAAAAAAAAAGAAAAGAAAAGTACTGTACCCTATAGGGATATAATACACCCTAGGGCTGCTAGGAGACTTGAAGTGACCCAGACTGTGCCCAAGGCTCTTTCCTTCTCTGCTTCCAGCTTACCTGCCTTGTGGCAAGAATTTTTACTTCCTTAATAATCTATCAGACCTTTCCCAGCTGAAGCTAGAGGCAGAACAGAGTGAAGACCTGGTTGTAGAGATGCCTTATTTTTGTTTAGATAACTTGGGCCTTAATTTTCTCACTCAGAATTTTGAGCACTGTATACTTAAAGCAGAATACTGAAAAAAGCTCAAAAGCCGAGTTTGAGCTGGCTGAAAGCTGGATATATTGAAGTCATTTCTTTTTGAAAAAAAACGATCATTCTGTACATTTCGCTTTCTTTATCATTATTTTTTGAATGTATTCATTTATGGTTTCCCCATGGAAGGCCACAGAGTTTGATTTTGCCTGTGTCCCTTATTGGTAGGGGAGCCCTTCCCCGCGTATAGGCTGGCCAGTGCTGCTTGCAATGTTTAATGTTTTCTTATTTAACTATTGCAGGTGCACCATGTCAATGAGAGACAAAGAAGGAAAACAGGACTACAGGTGGTTACTCCTTATAGCAAAATACCGCTATATATCGGGGTCTGGGGCGTATTTCAAGTTCATTTAAAGTTCAACATAATGATCCTGAACAATTTTTAGAAACCACTTTTTGTCATTGTTGTAACATGATGGGACATCTAGACTTCCTCTTTGATATGCATACCGAGAGAAGTACTAGTTTCTTGATTTGGTAGCCTCAGAGTGCCTTGTTTGACTGATTCAGCTTTTGGAAGAACTTGTTCATCCACTTCTGTGTCAAAGTTGTCATAGTTGAGCTAGGAGGATGGCTGTAGAAGTTGGGGCCTAGGCTGTTCTTATTCTAATGTTCGATAACCGATTCAGTAATACGCTGAATGAAGCTCCTTGAGAAGAAATGAGAAAAGAGATGTTGATAGTGTATGTTGATGGTAGTTCCCTTGAACCTCACATGATGCTATTTCATGATAAATTAAGTTGAACTACTTAATATGAGACCCACAAATAAAGCAAATACTAAGAACAGGCATAAGATAACTTGAAACTTTTATTTTTTTCTCATTGAGTTTAGCAGGTTGAAGTTTTAAGTAACAAAGTTGTGAGATCAGCCACCTTTCCTCTGTGAAGGGCAGAAAGATGCAATGTAGCTATTATCAATGAGGATCAAAATTTGCATGTTTATGTGGGAAAGAAGAAACTCATAAACGCTTAGCGTGAACCTCATCCCAAGAACTCCCATTGTGTGTCTGCTAGAGTCAAAATTATTTTAATTAACCGTGAACTTCCCGGGTGAGTCTGTTCTCCCAGGGGCCCACTTTATTCCTGAGCGTTGCTCCCTGCCCTGTTGGTGCGCCTTCCCCTGAATGTGGAGTCCGGCTTTCCATCCGCCCGTGGCTTCAGCGTGATGCCTCAAATGATAGTGAGCTGCAGGAAGCTTCCCCTGGGTTTCCTCTTGCTCTCAGAAGCCAGACTAACTCACAGAAGAGATCTGGCAGTGAGCCGATGGGTAGCATGTGCTTCGAATCCATTCCCTCCGAACCACCACTTCTTCTGAATACCCTGCTTTTTCTACATAAGCCCTTTGACAAAAATGGGCAGAGAGAAACCATTAGTGCTGGACGAGAACAGAGGGAGGGACATCTTGTTTCATAAGATTACGTGCAATGGTGCAGCTTCGACACTTAAAAAAATTAATTCCCTTCATTTTTTAGAGCAGTTTTAGCTTTACAATAAAATTGAATGTAACGTCCAGAATTCTCACGTACTCCCCCTCCCCACTGTCCCCACAGAGTCTCCTGTTAATGTGCCACAGTAATGCAAGATGTTCATTTGTTACAATGATGAAACCAATCATACTTCCTTATTGGGTAGAGTCCATGGTTTACACTAGGGTTCCTTGTTTGTGTGGTACATTGTGTGGGTTTTGACATATGCACAATGACATGCATCCACCATCGTGTCACACTGAGAAGTTCCACTGCATGCCCTGTGCTCCACCTCTTCATCCCTCCCTCCCTCTCCTCCAGCTGTCACATTTTATTTAGGCAAAATCTATTCATTTCTTCTGTTTCTCAAGGGTAAATTTTTTTCCTTTCATTTTTTGTTTATGTAAATGCTGCTAAAAATAGTAGAAATGTTGAAATGGGGGGAAAGTCATCTTTCCTTCTGATAAGCAAATTGTTCCCATTTGGTCCTGTTTTTTCCAGCCTGTGTCTTTATGAGACATAGTCCTGCATGCATATGGATGTTTCTGTCAACAGTGGATCACGTATGCTACATGAGTCTCATTAGATTATCATATGGCATTTTTACCATCCCTTTCTTGTTCAGACATGCTTAGATACAGCAATGCCACTGTGTTACAGTTGCCTGCAGGATTTGGGACACTCAGCAGCCTTGGAGCAGTAGGCTACTCCACATGGCCTATGTGTAGTAGGCTGTACCATCCAGGTTCATGTGAGTGCACTCTGTGATGGTCCCATGATGAAATCACCTAACGACACATCTCTACGAACATATCCCCATCATGAAGCAACACACAACTGTGGACACAATTCCTGATGAACTGTGGAATGAATGATCCACAGTTACAAATCCCAGTGTGACTTCAAGCCTGTGTTGTGCTTCTTTCACTCATCTTATTTATAAGCATGGAGAGGGGTGGGTTTGGAGGTTTTGACACTTATGCAATGGCTTCCCTGGGAAACAGAATTGACATAATAGGACATTTGAAAATATTTGCAAGTAACATGGCCTCTAAACACAGAAACATTCATATTACTGGGGGAGGTTTTGTTTTCTCATTAATCCAAGTACTCCAGATTCAGGTCCCGTCTCCTCTGTCTGCCCAGGTTCATGCCAGAACCCAACCTGCCTCCCCTGGTGCTCTACGACGCCACATCTCTGCCCGCAGGTGCAGACCCACAGCAAGTGATCAATATTGACCAGATTCGGGAGACACTTCCGGAGCTCCCCAGTGTGACCCGAGAGAAGCTTGTCCAACAGTATGGGATGCTGCTGGAACACAGCTTCACTTTGCTGGTAGGTATTGATCAGATGCCAAGAGCATCCCGGCTCAGCAGATGGGGCAGTTCCCTTCAGAGACCCCACCACACGCAGGCTGCCATGGGCTCTGAGTGGGGTGGGCGTGTTTCTTGGGTTGTACTATAGATGCTACTGAGAAGAATAAGATGTAGTAACCTTTGCTCACTACCCTTTATGGTAAATGCTCCTCATCCAACCAGAAGATGAAACATAATCTTGTGTTAGTCATTTCTTCTGTGTAGAAATGAACGCCTGACCACAGCAGCTGTGGAGACTTCTTAAAGACTGTCCAAATGTTATGGATGAGTTTTTCCCATGTGTCTGAAGCACAAAAGAAAATCAATGTATAGGGTTTCTGGATGTCTAGCTGTATCGAGCCATGACAGGGCTGGCAGGATGTTGCGTTCTCAAAAGCCAGCCAGTTGTTTTGCCAATTTCAGAAGAAAACATTTATTCCACATGAAATACTAAAAACTCTGACTAAAAGTATCAGTCCTTTGAGGCTTGAGGCTGCCTCTGACGTGGCTGGTAGAGAACCTGACACTGTCGAGATCTGCTTAGGGATTTTCCATCCTTTTCAAAGCTGCCTGGGGCTTTGTGGTTTTCTTTGTCATGGCAGCATTAAAGTGATGCGGCATCAGTGAGGGTAGCATTTTGTCACAGTTGTTGTCGTCTTGTCTGTTAGGAAGGAAGTGGGAAGTTTTGTTGCTGCATCTTCCAGGGAATCAGTATATGCCACACCTATCTTTTGGGGCAGCAGGATCTGTGGAAACTGGATTTTTGCTTTTTGGATGGCCAGTCATAACTACATTGGGATGCTGGAGTATACCTATTTATATGTCTATTTATACACTTCCAATAACAACATCCTAGCATTTACAGTACAACGTAGGCAGTCAGATGCATGTGATTCTCTCTTCATCATCCATAAATCAGCTACTTGGAGAAGCAGAGTTGGTCACTGCCTCCTGTGGGCTGCTGTTTGATCTTCTTACCTCTCTGGCAATTATATCACTGTCTTTTAAGTACTTATTAGTGTATGTTGTTCAGCATCTTGAAGGCAAGGACTGCTTCATCCTCTCTGCTACTCAGCACAGATGAGCACAACATTAGCAGTGCTTAATGCCACACTTTGACTATGACTGAGTCAGTCAGCATTCCGTACAGAGCACCTCTTAACCCAAAGCCTCTTACAATTCATGTATTTTTCCTAGGTTGACGTAACAAAACTACGTTTTAGTCTTATACATCTTCCCCACCAGCTTGACCACTTGAGTTTCCAACCTACTTGAAATAAACACTGAATTCTAGTCCTACCTTTTATTACTATTTGTGAAATTACACAGGAGATGGGAGGAAGGGACCAAGACTATCCAGCCTCAAAGATTTAAGTTACCTCCCTCCACTCAGCAGGAGCCCAAGCCAACCCTTTGAGGTAGTGTATGATGAACCAAGAAATGGCCAAGGTTTCTTTGCTCAAAATGTGATTTCATAGAGAAATTGACTATATATAACATTAATTTGTGTGTGTGTGTGTGTATTAGCTGTCTCCATAAGAGAGTGAAAGAAACTTTCAGAATCTCTCCTCAAGAATACAGCTGTTTCTGTTCAAGGCACTGTATGAGAATCTGTGCCCCCTTCAGAGGGCATTTCCATAGGATTGTTACTCTCGGCCGTTGATGAGGGGTGATGGGGACAGTGCCTGCCTCACCTCACTAAGCATAAGCTCCATGAGGGCAGGGACATTTTTGTATTTGTGTTTGTGTCCTTGTCTTTATTCATGGGTCCTGCATGGTGCCCAAACCTAGTAGGCCTTAAATAGGTGTTTGCTAGGGGCTGGCAAATGAGTGAGTCTATATTTTAATAGTTTAAAGGCCTGTATAGGGAAACCTACCTTCAGTTATTTAGTTCAGCACTTTTTTTTTTTTTTTTTTTTTTTGAGACAGGGTCTCAACTCTCGCCCAGGCTGGAGTGCAGTGGCATGATCTCGGCTTACTGCAACCTCTGCCTCCCAGATTCAAGACATCCTCCCACCTCAGCCTCCTGAGTAGCTGGGATTCCAGGCATGCACCACCACTCCTGGCTAATTTTTTGTATTTTTAGTAGAGACAGGATTTTGCCATGTTGGCCAGGCTGGTTGAACTCCTGGCCTCAAGTGATCCGCTTGCCTCTGCCTCCCAAAGTGCTGGGATTACAGGTGTGAGCCACCACGCCTGGCCTGGTTCAGCACTTTTATTAGCATCTTCTGTATAGCACGTACTGAGACAGAAACAAAAGATTTTTTTTTTTTTTTTTGCCTTCCAAGAATTTATACACACACATGCACACACACACACACACACACACCCCACTACAATAACCAGCCCCCAGGACAGATTACACTAGATAGATGGATAATGTAGGATCAGGGCCCACAAGAGGTAGTGGTTAACTTGATTGGAAAAAAAAAAGAGTGAATTTTTTGGCCATTTTTGAAAGGACTTTTTTTGATACCTTAAAAACGTCCTTATTTTTATGGCTTGCAGATAATGTATTGGGTGATTAGTATTTTTCCTTTAAAGGGCTAGTACTTGAAATTTCCAAGATGAGTGAGATTAGAATGAGATAGGAATGGAAAGAGAATGATTCAGACAAATTGTTTTCCTGAAATTAGGCAGCCTGAGCCCTTTATGACTTTGTAATCATTGGAAGCTGCGTTACTCATAACATACCCGAAAATGATATGTTCATGTTTTTTCCTGCGTTCATCAGAAACACAGCAGATTGCTGAGAAGGGCAGATGCACAAATCTAATGAACCATCTTTCAATTTAAAGAGCGCCCAGGAGTATTCATTAAATAAATAGCAGTGGTGGAGGTGTGCTTTGCAGAGCTGCAACTCTGTGCTCCGTGTCTTTGGATTGCTTATTAAATTAAGCGTTATGCGCATGCCCACCCCCACGCATACCTCACCCACAAATGATGAAAAACTTCAGAATTTAACTCTAGTCTTTAATTTATCTTGTCATTTTATTGTGCAGTGAGCACCAAATTATTCTTAATATTTACAGAACTCTAATGTTATACTTTAGCGTCTACCACACACAATACCTGACACAGTAGGTACTCCATGACTGGGTGGACAGACGGGTGAGTGAATGGGATGTTATCACAGCACACAGGAACATCCTGGGAGAAGCAGTGTTCCTGATAAAAGCATCCCTGTTTCCAAAGGTCAGGTATATAAACCATGCTTTGACGACCCAGAGAATCATGGGGTATCTTGCCCCACCTAAAACTTCAGCCTATTTAGCTAACCTTGCTTCTCTAGCTTATGTCAAGTTGCCTCAATTTCATATATATATATATGAAATCGATTTTTTTTGTTTGTTTGTTTTTGAGACGGAGTCTCGCTTTGTCGCCTAGACTGGAGTGCAGTGGCGCGATCTCGGCTCACTGCAAGCTCCGCCTCCCGGGTTCACGCCATTCTCCTCCTCAGCCTCCCGAGTAGCTGGGACAGAAATCAAGGCAACTTGATTTTGTGTGTGTGTATGTATATAAACATATATGTCAAGGCAACTTGACATAAGCTAGAGAAGCAAGGTTAGCTTTTCTCTATATATAAATTCATATATATTATAAAACACATATACAGAAATATTTATGATTATAAAATTTATTATAAATGTAGGGGCTACAAGTGCAATTTTGATACACAGATATATTGCATAGTGTAAGTCTGGACTTACAGTGTAACCATCACCCAAATCATGTACATTGTACCCAGTAATTATTTGTCATCCTTTATTCCCCTCCTACCCTTCCAAGTCTTCAGTGTCTGTTATTCCACACTCTGTCTCCCTGGGTACACGTTTAGCTGCCACTTAATCAGCGAGAACATGTGGTATTTGATTTTCTGTTTCAGTGTCGTTTCACTTAAAATAGTGGCCTCCAGTTCATCCATGTTGTTGCAAAAGACATGATTCCATTCTTTTTTATAGCTGAATAATATTTCATTGTGTAGTTATACCACAACTTCTTTATCCAGTCATCCTTTGATGGACGCTTACGTTGATTCCATATCTTTACTATTGTGAATAGTGCTGTGATAAACATTTGCTTGCAGGTATCTTTTTTAAATGATGATTTCTTTTCCTTTGGCTAGATGCCCAGTAGTGGGATTGCTGGATTGAATGGTAGCTCTATTTGTAGTTCTTTAGGGAACCTCCATACTGTTTTCCATAGAGGCTGTACTAATTTACATTCCCAGCAACCGTATATAAGTGTTTCCTTTTCTCTACGTGACCTCATTTGTACAGATTAAAGAATAGAAATGTTGAAGCTGAAATCCAGGCATTAGGATTCTGAAAAAATGAGAGATTCTAATAGCATAACAAGTTTTTCTCTGAGTCAGTATATCAGTAGTAGTTATTATAATAGAATGATCAGAATTATATGCATGTGCATTTTTCTTAGCAAAATCCTCCCCGGCTGATTTCTGTGGGTCATCTCTTCCTAAACTCTGTGCTTTACTTCACTCAGAGAACATAAAAGCATTGTAGCCATTTGCCTAAGCAGCCTAGAAAAGGCTGCCTGCTTCTAGCATGCTCTGCAATTCACATTGTACGACTTTTTAATCTATTCTTACAGCAACCCTCTGAGGCAGGGACTGCTGCTCTCCCCATTTACAGGTAGGGAAATGTAACCTCTTTGGTTCAGTAACTTCCCCAAGCCCGTATTGGAGTCACATTCAGATCATGCTGACTTCAAGGCCCACGCTCTTCATTCCTAAGCTCTGGTGCCCGCTTGCATATATAATGTGCTATAATGTCAAACAGAAATAATGTTTTTAGTTAATTGCTGTTTGGGGTCACTTTTGTTTCATTAGTGGAGAAAACAGTTTTTACTTATGTTAACATTCATGCCACTAGCCTTTTGTGCAGCACAATCACAGAACATAGATTCATTTAAAAGTTTTTACCACTCCTATTGGTTTTTAAGATGCCAGACTGCCCTATAAATAAACATAAAGTGCCATCCACTAAATTTAGTGAAAATCAGTCAACGCCAATGAAAAGCAGAAATCATGTCTATTTTCTAAGTGAAAAAATAAAGTTAGAAGAAAAGTAATATAAGCTGTCCTCTGCAGCTTTATTTATTTTGTTTCTTAAACCTTCTGCTGGAGGCCCTTGAGTCCTGTCTGGATCATTGGGAAGTTCCAGGCACGGTGACTCACACCTGTAATCCCAGCACTCTGGGAGGCCAAGGTGAGAGGATCACTTTTGGCCAGGATTTTGAGACCAGTTTGGGCAACAACATAGTGAGACCCCTGTCTCTACAAAAAAAAAAAAAAAAAAAAAAAAAAATTAAATTAGCCGGGCGTGGTGGCACACACCTGTAGTCCCAGCTACTCGAGAGGCTGAGGTGGGAGGATTGCTTGAGCCCAGGAATTCGAGGCTGTAGCGAGCTGTGGTCGTGCCACTGCAGTCCAGCCTGGGCAACAGAGAGAGACCCTATCTCTAAACTTTAAAAAAAGAAAAAAGAAACTGAGAAGTGTCTCCACGTAGGGCAGAGTTTGTGGCATTTGTGGCTTGATTTTGCCTGGTGCCTCCTGTCCTTCAAGACTGGCACTTAATAGGAACTTGGTAGGAAGCAGAGATGAGCTTGCAGGGCCCTGGCTGTGCATGAAGTCAGTAGATGGGAAGATTTGAAGCTCATCAGTGAGAGATTTCAGCGAAGGAAGCCAGAGCATCCCGAGTTGAGTCTTTCTTGAGGGCCTGCCACCCTGACTGCAGTGCCGGATGCTAGTTCCAAATGTCAGTGCTTCAGCTTTTCCATGTCTCTCCAGAGCAGTCCTACAGGGCATTGAGCTAAAACACTGACTCGGGGACAGACACCCTTGATTCCACATCTGACCTCTGACACTTCAGAGCTAGGAGGGCTCTGCAGGGTAACCAGAGCTGTTTCCCTCCCCAGCTGAAAGAGAGGGCGATGACTCACTTACCCCAAAGATGACAGACACAGCCAAATCTTCATTGAATCTAAAAAAGCCTAAATATAGCCAAGCAGACTCCCAAGAATATGCCACCAGGGAGAAGAGTGTTGACACCAAGCAACGCGCTAAAACAGTTCATTGAGAGCCACGAAAGGCAGGGCTGTAGAAACATCCCACATGGCCCCAGTGAGACTGTAGGAAGATGTACTTGCGAGCCCTCGAATCAGCACCCTGGGCTGCCGTATGCTTGTGTTTGTCTTTATAGTCAGCCTCAGGATGTGTCATCTTACTTACACAACTTCATTCTCTCCAGCTGGTTCTTCCACTTTTAAAATCATAATCCTTTGTTTCTGACATCATGGAAAAGGTTAAGGTGTCTCCAAGGGACAAAGAAACAGAAAAGATATCATGACTACAGCTGGTTGTTAAGTGGATTGTTTTTCAAGAATTTTCCTTTAAGTGGCTAGTAAGCCAGAAATGACCAGGTTTGCTTTCTGGATGAATTGCCTGTAAAATAATTTCCCATGATAAATATCTGTATATCCCATATGTAATACTACTTAAAACTAATAGTATCTAAAAACATATTGACTGGTTTTAGACTGGCCAGACTTACTGAGGTGCAGAGTACTCACCTTCTAACTACTGTTGAAGGAAAATCTATTTGGTCAACATCGTCAGGCACCGTATTTCAGCTCCGTGCAATTTTCAAAATTGATTTCATTCTTCATTTTATAAAAATTGCATCCAGTGCTTGCTAGCTTAAGGGTGCTTTTATAGTGACTCTATACACTAGAAAAATAACCAATGTTTTGTTCTGGTGAAGTTGAATAAAAGGTGTATCATCTAACTGTACTTCTGTAACACCAGCAGTTCATTTCTTTCGGATGCAAGGGATGAGGAGCTTTCAGAGGGGAAGATGCTCTGGCCGTGTGACACCTCAGGATCCTGCCCAGTAGGGAGACAGTGCAGGGAAGAGTAAAGTCCTGAGTGCCAGCCTTGGGGACCCACAGGGATTCTGTCCCCAACCCATGCCAAAGCCCAATTTCCTGTGGAATAATTTCCTTTTCAGGATAAATAAATATTATTTCAGGTTTCAGGCAGATCTTGGAGGAAAGGAGCAAATCCTCACTGCCTCTGTTGCTGTTTTTAAGCTCCAGCTGGAAAGCTCCTATTGAGAAACTCAGGTTCCTTCCGTGTGGGGACGATTTGACAGTGGTGGTGTTAGGTGCGTTGGAATGTGACTACAATTGGAATTGATTTCTTGACAACACACTGCCTGTGTCCCATTCGTGCAGATAGTCTCTTAGCGGTGCCAGTCTGCTGTCAGTTTGTAGTACCTGAATTATTTGGATTTTGATTTTTCGGGGGAAATTGTTATTCCCAAATTGGTTTCCTTCAGCATCTCCCCTGGAGTTACTGCATCTCAGAGGATGTAAAGTCATTTTCACGTTAGTCTGAATATCCCCTGAATGGAACTGGTGCCTGAGTTGAAGTCAAGATCTGTCTACTTTCTAGCTTTGCTGGGAACATAGCACAAGTGAAATGGTTGGGACCAAAGTTTTGCTCAGATTTTAGGGGCTCCCAAGCCCTGCTGGGGAAATGACCCAGGAATGAAAATTATGGTCACCAAAACAGGGCCCTGGACCCCTAGTTCTGTGTTCCTTGGGAGAACACACCCGTGGTGTTTGTGGGTCCATTTCAGAGCCTCTGCAGATCCCTGTATTCTTGCCAGCAGCAGAGGAGGTTCTGCATTGTTCTAGCTTTCTCCTGACACTCTTAAGGAGGGGGGGTTGTGTTTCCTGTGCCAGCCTCACACCACCAATTAACTTCCATTTGTTTTCTCCACTGACGAGGCCTCTCTAAATGAGTAATTTTTCTGTTCACAGGAGCACTCGCTGAAAGATTTTTGCAGCAGCTTCTTGTTTCTGTGAAAAGCAGAAGGGGCACCGATTCCCCTGAACCCACCCAAGCCACCACCCCACTGAACATTCCAGTCCTTAGCCTTGCCCTGACGCCTGCTTTCTGGCTGAGAGCTTTCGCTGTCCTGGGCCTCTTTGCTTCATTGCCATCCCCAGCACTAGCATTTGGTGTTATTTTCAGGGCCATTTTTTTTACATAGCTGTTGTATTTGAGTTTTGTTTTTCTCACTTTATAAGAATGACCAAATCCACAGGAATAATAAAACAGCAGAGCCTGCGTTGATACGCAGGTGATGAGCCTTCTCCAGCATCTGCACAAATGCTCAGCAGCTGCTCACCCCAGCACCCCCGCTGCAAAGGGGACGGATGCAATTCCAGTGTGTGCCTCTGTAAAATGACGCATTGTGACATGGGAGAGCCTTGTCCAGTGGAAACCCCGTGGTTCCATCTGCAGATGTAGAGCCTCTGTATAGTCAGCAGTTCCCATCACAGGCATGACCTGCCCAGTTAGGTAGGAGTTACCCTATTAGAGGAATTAGAATGCAATAATAAATAAAATACAATATGCTTAATTGGTATGAGAAATATGAGATATTTCTCATATTTCTCATAAAACAATATGAGAAATAACAAGATTTGTCTTGTTCAGGATTGTGCAGTGTCCAGGTCTGGGTGTGCTCGCAGGAACTTTTCTGGGGCAGCAGTAGTGTGGGGAGGGGATGCAGAGGCAAGGCAGGGGGCAGGAGAGGGGCAGAGGAGCTCTGGCCACCCTCCATCCCCGGAGCCCAGTATGGCCTGTGCAGCGGGTGTGCAGCTGTCTTCCTTCCTGGTCTGGGAACAGGTGTGTGTCATGCCACAGCTGAGTGCCACGTGGCCTAGGTGTACACTGGCAAAGGCAGAAAGTAAACCTGCCATTTTCACCTTCTGATTTCAAAGTTAATTTCCTTGCAACATTTTTAATATGTTAAGAACCTTTGAACAGCTGGCAGCTCTCAAATAAAATAATGGAAGTGTGGGAAAGCGCTTTCTTCAGATGAGCTGGCTGCCTCCCATTGCGCCTGGCACTCCTAGGTGCTCAGTTTTGGTCCCAGGCAGGCAAAGACCATGACCTTTTCTTCCTCAAAGGCAGTGCCATGCAGAGGTTAAAAGCACAAACTGCAGAGGTTTGGTCCTAGTTCTAGTGCTCTCTTGCTGTGGGACCTCAAGTTAGTGCCTCGTGTCCTCATCTGTAAAAGTCCTGAGAGCGCTGAGCTCAGAGGGTTGTTTTTGGGATGAATTGAGGTAATGTGGAGAGAGTGCGTAGACGGTGCCTGGTGCCCATCACCGCTGCTGCTGTAACTGGTTATCACTGTCCTCAGCAGCAGCAGTAGCCTCACGCAGCCACCCCACAGGGCCTGGTTCTGAGCTCTGTGTCTAGCAGATATTTAGCAGATACTCTTGAGCACCTTTGACTAGCCCAGAATGGCTCATCTGGAGTCCCTTGTAGCTGTTGGAACGCTCCCTGTCACATAACCAGCTGTTCCTCAACTTGCATTCTTCTGGGCTGCTTTTCCTTCTCTGAGTCTGCCACTGGGCAGCTGGCTCTATCAGGTTTCCTTCTCGTAAATCTTCTCGTAAATAAATATAGTCCACCTCGTTTCTGGCCTATCATCAGCTTCACAGGGTGTGTGACTTAGAACAAGAAATGCAGTTGAGAAATCAGCCTTCGTCCTATTCCAACTGGAGAGTCTTCCAGCATTTGCATTCGATCATCTCTGAAGGTGGGATACAGAAGACCGCTTCGAGGCAGGTTGCTCCCAGGGCCTAGTGCAAGGTAGACTGAGGTTCCTTCCCTGAGCAGGCAGTGGCGGTGAGCAGGTCCCTCTGCTTTGCCTCACACCAGCATTGATCACCTGACAAATCATTAGTAATCAAGGGTTCCTGTTAACGCCTGAGAGGCGGAGCCAGCACTGGCTCTGGGTGTAATTCATTGCTTTGGGAAATTTGATTAAAATGTGAAAAAGATGCTTCCCAGTCATAGAGCTGTAGAGACTGTCAGGTATTATACAAAAGACAGGACTGCTCATGCCTGCTGCTTTAGCCATCTCTGAAGGAACAATTAGAGTCGCAGTCAGCCAGGTGACTTGACTCTCTGTGTCGCTGAAGTTGCAGTTCTGTTGCATGTAGGGTAGGTTCATCCTGAGTCGAATGCTTGCTTGTTGCTTTTGAGGAGGACATTAAAGGTCCCCTAATGCTGTGGCCTTTCTGCATTGCTCTTCATATGATTTTTATGTAAGGGAATTACCAGCTCACTGTTTTTCTGAGAAAACCAGATGGCTGCACTGACATGTTCACCAGAGACTCTGAGATTCGTGCCAAGCTTATTAGCATTTGCCAATCTCATGGAAAAACTAAGAAGACGAGGAAACTAGAATGTGTGTGTTTCTTCCCTGAGAAGCGGCTTCTGCTATGAAGAGCAGAGCGGGCAGCCCATGTGCAGCTTTTATTGATCCATCATTCCCTGGGTGGCTGCAGCTCAGCCTCCTTCAGCCTCACTCGCTATAGCTCACCCCATCACCACCACAGATTTTCCTGTCTGCTTTAAATTGTGAACTGAAACTATGTATCCCCTAGTGAAGTACAGTTCCAGCTCAGAGAGGCTTCATCACAGCACTGACATGAAAAGACAAACAGAAATCTGACTTGCCGTGTTATCCATCCAATAAAAAAACCACTCAAGGGTAGAGGAATAGATATTCATCACGTCCCAGCAACTCAGCCAAGCCTGTGAGTTTAAGTGCAATATTTCTAGGTGGATTTAGAAAACCCTTTCCCTGGCAAAGCAAAGAGTTCTCCTGACAGCTCATTTTACCAGTGGGCCAGCCTGTCTGGGTTAGAACAAAGGGAATTCTGCCCGTCTGATTTGGGCCAGATAGCAGTTTTCTGCTTCCCCAGTGATTTGTGTACTATTGTGGAAGTTTGAATACTTTTCCATAAGTTAAGCAGAACTTCCTCTTCAAGTTGCCTGGCTCTGCCTTTATCTGTAGTCAAGCTTGGGCTGCCGAGGTGGCCTCTGCCCTGATTTAGCATGAGCAGAATAATAGCACTGGCTTGAAAAGAGATTCAAGAGATGATTACAGGATTATTCAGTAGGCTTGTCACCAGAGAATTTATCTGTTACAAAGAACATGTAGGGTTTTTTATTATTATGGAATTTCTGCTGTGCCTGTGTGTGTATTCCAGCAGCTACAATAGCTACACTTGGAGAGCACTTTTGTTAGTATATCTTGCTTGTTCCCAGTATCTCATTTTTTCCAGAAAATTCTTTTGGTTAATGAAGGGTCTCTGAAAGGAGCAGGGGTAGGAGCTTTAGGTGCAGTGTGACCTTAAAAGGATTATTTCAAGAAAAGTGTACTTTGATTTGAATTTCTGTGGGTAAGGGAAATCTACTGCTTAAAATGTATACCCTCTGAATTTGGAAATTTCAGCCTTCCCTTTCTGAGCAGCACAGTTTTTATTTTTCTTATTGAAATAGTAGGGGTGGACTTAGCTAAATTTCTTGATTGTGTCGAAACTATCTGAGCTGGCAGCAAGCTGTAGTATAGAACCTGGTAAGTGCCTCAGGGCTGGTCATATGCATAGTTGTGGCAGTTGCAGTATTTAAAGGTGAACATGGTATGATAAGAATGTGCGCTCGTGTGTGATTTCCAACACATACGTGCTGAGGGGAGACACCAATTCCGTCTGCTGATATTAGGTTGGTGCAAAAGTAATTGCAGTTCTTGCCATTGAAAGATGGCGAAACTGCAGTTACTTTTGCACCAACCTAATACTGAGCAGCTGCCATGGCCCAGCATGGACTTAGCTGTAGCTATATCGTGAACAGGGAGGGCACAGCCCTGACTCGTGGGGCTGAGAGTTCAGAGGGGGAGAAGTGGAGTGGTACAGTCTTGATGAAACAAGTCTCCGGCTGATCATTTTCCCAGAACACAATGAGAGGCAGGGCCTCTTGTACCTGGCCCAGCTCAGAGGCTGGGAGGCTGCTGCCTCCTCCACCTGTTATTAAGTGGCCTAAGTGGGTCACACATGTGCCCATGTTCTCCCTCATTTTGAAAACATTTCAGAACCATTCCTGCCTACTTCTTGTCATGATATGAAAATCAGTACAGGTATGGTCCACTTTTGATTTTTCAGAGGTAGAATATTCTGTTTGTTCTTTCTTGATTTTGCTTTGTTTTTTACCCTCTTTTCCAGCAATTACTGGGACTTCAGCAGAGGACAGGCCTGGAAAGAAAAGGGGCATTAAAGTCAGGCCAAACATTTTAGGCCCAGTTTACAGCTCAGGGATGGAGATTGCAGGTTACACACAGCAAACACGGAGAAAGCAAGTGGGTTTGGGGATGTGGAATTTCACCGTCCCTCTGGTCTGCAAAGTCAGGGCTCTCTAAAACGTGTTTATCCTTTTGAGAAAATGCTGTGAAAATGCACAGTGACAGTAGTAGAGTACTTGTCCTTAGCTGAAAGTGATCAGAATTTTCTGGTGACATCTCAGGGTTTAGCAAAGAAAAAGTGGCTGTCTCAGAGGAGGCAAAGGGTGACAGTTTCAGATTTGCCTTCAGAATGCTGATCTTTCATTTTTGGGGAGGCTTTATGTAATTTTCTTTTTTTTTTTTTAACAGAACGAAGTCGGCCTACTGGAGTTCTTCCAAAATGTGATAAAAGAAACTAGGGCAGAGCCAAAAAAGGTGACTAGTTGGGTCCTCAACACTTTTCTGGGCTATTTAAAGCAACAGAACCTCGCTGTCAGTGAGAGGTGAGTGAGGTCTGGGATTTCTTTCTTCCTTTGTGATGAGCTCTGTCCAGAAGTGCTAGAAATAGGGCAGGTCCATTTTTTGGCTCCCTCTGTTCTCCCTCAGGATATCCTGACATGACACAAACATCCCCTGTGGATTCCACATTCTAAATATGTTCTCTAGCCCATGTAAAAATGTGTTTATTCCTTCAAATCTGTGACTGCGCACTGTGTCCTCTGCACTGTGTCAGAGGCTGGGGGCACGAAGATGAATGAGACAGACATTTACAAACTTGTGGAGGATACAGATCTGTAAGGAAATAGCCACCTCAGGGTGATCCTGTCATGCCAGAAGCATGCACGGGGTGCTGGGAATGCACAAAAAGGGGAGTTGAACAGAGGCTGGGGAACCAACCAGGGCTGCCCTCGGGAGGGGACGTTTGAGCCATGCCCTGAAGCACTAGGGGAGAGTCGCCCCACAGTGGGAGGGACAGATCATGCAGACAAAGCAGAGTGCAAAGCTCAGAGAGCAGCAGCACAGCAGGCTCAGGAACGCCAGAAGCTGCAGGGGCCGGAGGCAGGCAGGTGGGAATGGTGCGGACAGAGCCGCGGAGGTGACCAAGGGCCACCTGGAGAACTGTGTCTGCCTTTATCACCAGCTCTTGACAGCCATAGACTACAAGCTCATGCCAGTTTCACACTGAGGAAATGCAGTGTGTTTCACTCAGCTCAGGCCACTAGAACAACACTCCACAGACTGGGTGGCTTCAGCAACATGTCTTTCCCATGATTTTGGAGGTGGGGAAGGTCCAGGATCCGGGTGCCAGCTGATGCATTCCTGGATGAAGCCCTCTGCCTGGCTCGCAGATGTCCTCACATGACAGGCAGGAGTTGAGGGGTGAAACAGGAGGTGGGGAGGGAGAGAAGGCCCTCCAGTCACTTCTTATAGGATCCCCATTCCCACTATGGGGACCACACCCTCCTGACCTCTTCTAGACCTCATTACTCCTCCAGGGCCCCATCCCCTAAAACCATCGCGCTTCAATGCAGGAATTTGGGGTGGGACACAAATACTCAGCATCTGAGAGCAGACTAGAAGCAGGAATTCCATTTGGGAACCTCTTTCAGGAATGCGGATGAGAAATGCCCCAGGCCTGAGCCAAGGTGGCAGCGGCTGGGCTGAAGTGAGCTAGGCCAAGTTGAGAGCAATGATCTCAATTGGCACAACTTCCAGATTTCTTGCTTGGGCAGAGGTGAAACAGAGGGCAGACTTTTTCAATGTAGGAGGAGCTAAAGGAAAAGGAATAAACTTTATAGGCCGGGGGTGAGGGAAGATGCCATATTCCATTTCAGATGTGCTGACTTCGAGCTGCCTGCAGGACAGACATCACCCCCACGGGGCTAACCAGTAGGCAAGATCTATGAGTCTGCAGCTGATAAGATCTTGGGGAGGTTTGCAGTTGAGAGTTCTCTCGTTGGTTCATTATTCAGCTCATGTTCACTTAGCCTCTGCTGTGTGCTAAGGTCTGTGCCCAGCATGAGAAGCGCAGTTCCTGGGACAGACACTGGCCCTGAATCAAAGAACAGGCAGCCTTGAAGCTGGTGGCTACAGTCAGTGACAGGGGTGCTCTGAGAGGGGAAGAAGGTGGCAGCTAAACTAAGACCTGAGGAGAGGATGAGCAGGGACAGGCCAAGGTTGACAGGGAAAAGTGTTCCAGGCGTGGAGAAAAGCACGTGGAGAAATCTGAGGTGAGTCTGAGAGTTTGGGGAATCCAGGGACACAGCACAGCGTAAGTGGAACATGGACTCAGCAGCATCTGTACTTAAAGCTGTTGGACAGATGAGAACTTTCAGGGAGGGTGCAGCATGCCAGGGTGGCTGGGGAACGAACCTGAAGCTCTCTAGCCTTTAACTGGGAAGCGTGGGCAGAGAAGGAAATGGAGGCACGATGGCACAGAAGTAGAAGGAAAACCAGGAAACCGGGGGGAACTGGTGACACAGAAGCCAAGGGAAAGGCAAGTTTCAAGAAGGAAAGAATGGGCAGTAGGTGTCACTGTGGGGCATCAGGAAGAGAGTTCCTGGGGGTACATAGGCAGGCAGGTAGCAGGGCCCTTGCAAGGTCCCGGGGCAGGGGGAGCCCAGGCTGGGTGGGTGTGTCGTCTCAGCAGCATCCTGGGGAGTGAAGACAGACAGATATTGACAAATAACTCCCAACAGTTGTTTGCTCAAATAAGTTAACTCTAGATGGTGTCAACTCCGTGTTCAGCCGCTGGATATGAATGCACACATCCATGTGTTAGTGTGGCCCGGGTGTTAGTTCCCTTCCTGACTCGGCTGCTTGACTTGAATGAGTTCCCCTCTGACCCTCAGTTTCCTCACTGTAAAATGAAAATGGCAGGACGTGCCTCAGAGAGCTTTTGAGGGGAAAATTCACAGTGCCCGGCACGTTGTGGGCCTCGGTGTTAGCCACCTTCTCTTTGCCAGGGTGGTGTGCTAAATACCAAAGCACCTGCCACCCTCCTGAACTCCTGTGGCATCTGCTGCCTCTTTGTCTTTGTTTTGTTTTGTTTTTTAGACAGAGTCTCACCCTGTCACCCAGGCTAGAGTGCAGTGGCACGATCTCTGCTCACTGCAACCTCTGCCTCCCAGTTTCAAGCAATTCTCCAGTCTCAGCCTCCTGAGTAGCTGAGATTACAAGCATCTGCCACCAAACCCAGCTAATTTTCGTATTTTTTCAGTAGAGACAGGGTTTCACCATGTTGGCCAGACTGGTCTTGAACTCCTGACCTCAAGTGATCTGCCCGCCTTGGCCTCCCAAAGTGCTGGGATTACAGGCGTGAGCCACCGCACACGGCCTGCCTCTTGGTCTTTCATCCCTGTCCTCTCGGGCTTGGCCTCTCCATTCACAAATTCTGCTGTTCGTGCTGAAAATGCTGTGGTCGCTCTGTGGAGGCAGGAGCTGTGCTGAAGAGTTTATGGATGGGATACAGCTCTACCAGAGCCTTCAAGGCTGGACAGGATTTGGTGAGGGAGAGGGCAGTACCTACCTGGAGCCCAGGTGCAGGAATGGCAAAGAACTGGCATGATTGGGAAGGAGAGGAGCGTAGCTGGCAGGAGCAGAGGGTGGAAAGCAGCCAAGAGGTGTGGCTGTGTGCAGAGCCAGAGCTGAGCCGGAATAGGGAGCCTCCGGAACATCAGGAGGATTCAGCCGTGAACCCATCAGGTGCAGAGCCCCACTCTGCGGTGTGTGGGGGATGACGAGGTCCTGGTTCTAGCCCCACAGGTGCTGTCAGCCTCCTGGGTAGGACTAGAACTTATGCATCAGAATTTTAATTCAAGGCAGAATGGGATGCTTCCAGTGTTAGAAGTAGACACAGTGCAGTGGGAACAGAGAGGAGGGAGATTCACACCAGGCAGAAGATTCCAGGAAAGCTCCAAGAAGATGAGGTGTTTGTGCTTCTGGAGGAAATAGAAATTTCTTAACTTTAAACTTACATTTTTTCTATGTTGTTAGTTAAAATGTATGGAATTGCTGAACTTTAGTCCTGGAAGAGACCTTAGGGATCTTCAGCTCTTTCATTTAGCAGATGAGGCAACAGAGGCCCTAGGAGATAAAGGTGACTTGCCTCAGATGGCACAGCCACAAAGACTGGAGGCCAAGTCGCCCGGCTTGTGATCGGCTTCTTTATATGTTGGTCTGTGAAGTTAGGGGTTTAACAGTCATTTTGGTGGCCTCTAAAGGAGCTGACAGATAAATTAGCCTGTTGAGTGGAACTGGAGCCCCTGGTATTTACCCAAGCAGTTCATAAGCAGTGAAGTTTTAAGAACTGAAGGGTACCCAATTCTAAATAAAAGTAGGCTTGGTTGTTCCAAAATCAAGTAAAGAGGAGGCAGGCAACAGTTCTGTTTTACAGTTTAAATGGAACAAGGACTGAGAAGCCAAAACCAAACCATAGCAGCTCTTTTCCTACACAGTTCCAAGAACGTTTAGCTGGACTAATATGCTAGGCTACCCATAGAGCAAACATTAATTAATGAACAGCCTCGGCTACTAGGGCTAATGTTTCCAGAGCTTAGAAGGGCAGTAGTTGCAAAACTAGCTATAGTCTCATAGTTCCTTACCCAGGCAAGGAACCCAGGTAGAGAATGATTATGTGAATTAGCATTCATCTTTAAAGACCTCTCAGAAGACTGATGTTTGAAGGGTCCAACCTCTTGTTGAACTTGGCTTTTTAATTGAGTATATTGCTTGAAAGGTTGGTTTATTTGGTTAACAGCTTCTGAATTATGAGTAACAGATTTGGTTAGTTAAGAAAGTGGACATTGTGAATTTCCTGAGCAAGTATTTTGTGGTAAAATTAGGCAGGTACAGCTATCCAGTTGTCCAAGCCAGTTGAGTGCCCCAATGTTTCAGGTGAGCTGCGGGCAATAATTCCTGAGCACTGGAGCAGGGAAAGATTTTAAACCAAGAAGGGACTGGAGACAAGAGGAAGATGTGTCCCACAGCATGAAATGTAGGATAGCATCCAAGGATGGGCTGCAAGCATTGGAAACCTGTTGAGCTCACTGTGGCCAGACCCACAGCAAGTCAGAAGTGGTGGTGTTGGGAATGCAGAGGGAAGGATGGCTGTAATAATGTTTGGAAGGATCACTAGGATCTGGTAATAAGGTACTAGATTTTTCAGGGAGTAGGTGATGAATAAAGCAAAGACAACATGATAATCTGCACTCTGGTACCTAGAAGCATGGTGCTGTCATCATTGGAGACAGCAGATGGGTGGTGGGAAATGCAGAGGAGCTGGTCTGTGAGGAAGACAAGTTTGGCTTAGGATAAGGATTGGGAAACTATAGCATGTCAGCCTCTGGCCTGTTTCTGTAGAGCCTGTGACTAAGAATTGCTTTTACCTTTGTTAAAACAAAGAAGTGTATGTGACAGAGGGCACTCACCAAGCCTCAAATATGCGCACCCTAGCTCTTTCCAGAAGTTTGCCGTCCTGGTTTAGAGCACATTGTCTGGGTGTGAACGGGGCCTCTCAGGAGGTGGTTGACGTCAGCCAGGGAGAGAAACGGGACCTGAGGCAGCAGCGGCAGCCCTGAGCACCCTCCTCACGGCTAGGGGTCAAGTCAGAGGACCCAGCAAGAGGGCACCGGAGCCACCTGGCATGAACTGGCAAGGAGCAGCAGAGGGACAGGCAAGGAAGAGGAGGAGATTCCAGAGGCCCAAGAAGGGGGTTTCACAAGGAGCTTATGGTGCAGCCCCAGGAGTCAGGGTGCAGCGGGATGGGGAGAAGCTGAATGTTTGGCCACAAGCGAGGGGGGTGATTTTTAAGAGAAGAGCTTCTATAGAGGGGTAGGCACGGAATCCAGATGGCATGTGCTTACACAGGGTGGGTAGTAGCCACTGGTGCTGGATTGTTATTGTTAAAATAAGGCAAGAAACTGGGCAGACGCAAGTGACTGCAAGGTCAGCCAAAGGCATTGTCAAGACAGGGAAGATCAGAGCATTTGTGAAGCTGTGTGAGACTGAAGCCACAGGACACGGGAAACCAGCATCTTTGGTTCGGAGGAGTGGAAAGAGTGGGGTTCTGAGCAGGGGTGGAGGGGTTGTTTGATGGAAGAGGAGGAGAGTGCCCTAGAAAATTCTCGACCGTGGCTCAGCTGATATCCTTGTGAAATGGGAGGTGAGGGCATGTGCAGAGGAGGGGAGCAGAAGGGGGCTGCCTGGAACAGGCGCTTGGTGGGATGCCAGCTAGGGGCACTGCGAAATCCATGAGGTGAACACAGAATCCTTGTGCGCAGCAGGTACCACCTGGAGGCGCCAGGTACCACCTGGAGGCCCAAGTCCCAATGTCTTCCTTCTTCTTGCATCCTGTTTTAACAGAAGCAGAGAAGGTGGACTTTGGGCCTGAGATAAGCTTGGGGATTGGGACAGGCAGCACGGTTCACGGGGGGTTGGGGGTGGTTGTAGAAGCATCAGCGTTGTCTGCTCTTATCCAAGCAGGAGATGGAGCTGTGATCCTGAATGAGCTCTGAGGGACTGGACAAATTTTGGAGCTTTGAAAGAGCCCCTTTCCCCTCCTCTGTCGAACCGCAGCCTCAGAGAATGGGAGGGAAAAGAGCAGCACACAGAGCTGAAGGCCGTGGTATCAGTTTCTTCTTCAGCGGAGATGCATTCACTGTCCGGAACCAGTATTACCTGACCAGCAGCAAATTAGTAGCCTGTGCTGCTGCTGCCATTGCGTGTCGAGTCTGAGGGTTTATTTATTTAGCCGATGAGTAGGGTCTTTCAGGGTCTGTGTGACAGGTACTGATCTTTGTCATCATCTGACTCAAGTTTAGCCCTGGCATATGTGGAATTAACATGTGCAGTCTGCCAGACATCCCTATGGGTATGAGGAAGCCTGTGACACAAATATGATGACCTACTGTGTGACAGGCATTGTAGGGACAGAAAAGTGTTGGAGAAATCCCAAGTGTGATTACGTCAGTGGAAAGATTTTGTAGTCTAAATTTATGACCCAACTGATGAATTAAGGTTCTTAGATGAATTTCTCAAAGGCGATGTTATTTTTAGTTATTTTGTGTTCCTTTTCTGTCCCTCTCCACCCCTACATCTTTTATGTCATTGCTGCGGTCTGAATCTTCAGATCCTCCCCCAAATTCCTGTGTTGAAATCCTGACCCCTAAGGTGATGGTGTGAGGAAATAGGACCTTTGGTGGACGATTAGGTCGTGAGGGAGGGGCCTTTATGAATGGGATTAGCACCCTCATCAGAGAAACTTCTGAGAGCTCCCTCGCTCCTTCCACCACGTGCGGACACAGCAAGAAGGTGCCACCAGTGAGAAAGTGGACCCTCACTAGACATGGAATCTGCCAGCACCTTTATCTTGGACTTCCCAGCTTCCAGAGCAGAAATAAAGTTTCCATGGTTTATAAGCCACGTCGTCTTTGGTAGTAACCTGTTAGAGCAGCCCAAACAGACCAAGGCAATCATCAACTCGTATGGGGCTAGGGACCTTATCTTTTGCACACTGAAGAAATCCAGTTCCACCTCAGTGCTTATTATGGGTTCTACACACAGTCTGCATTCTAAGATAATGGGCCATTGTATTTTCTAGGATTGCAGAACATCCAGGCAACCCACGCTTTTAGAAAAACCAGCCTGCCTTTTACTTGTTAGTAAAGGTGGGAGGTTTATTAGTTTGTTTAGCAGCCCGCTGCCCCTCTTCCTTTTGAGGTTTAATCAGGGTGGTTCACAGATGTTCTGAATGCCAATTTAGTAGCACCAGGTATTCTCCAAACCTAAGTTTCACTTGGAATTGCCTTTTAGTCATACTTTGGGATAAACAGACACTTAAAGGATGATGGGCTGCCTCAGTACATCAGCTGTTTTAAGTGGACAGCCCCTATAGGGTTTCACTGCACTTGAATTAGAGTACAGTAAGTCACCTGGTTAACACGCACTCCATTGGTTTGGAGCCCGGGAAATCGGCATAGGGACTAAGCTGCAGTTTCCTTTGTATTTTCTAAGCACATCCAAAGAAATTAATTGTGCATGATGGGAACCAAGACTTAAATAGAAGATGTTTTCAAGTGGCATGAAGCATTTCAGAAGCCCTCATTTACACAGTGTAACACTAATGTGCTATTGATGCCATTCCTACCTTTTTAAAACCAGTCCCCAAATGATCTCAGATAGACAGCATTTCATGAGCCTAGTTGCTGTAAATACAGGTTGAGTATCCCTAACCTGGAAATCCAAAATGCTTCAAAATCTAAAACATTTTGAGCATTGACGATGATGCGCAAAGGAAATGCTCATTGGAGCATTTCAGATTTTAGACTTTCGGATTAGGGATGCTAAACTGGTAAGTATAATGCAAATATTCCAAAATCCAAAAATATCCAAAATTGGAAACGCTGCTGGTCCCAAGCATTTCAGATAAGGTATACTTAACCTGTATTTAGAAGTCAGAAAACCATACATTTTAAAAGAAATAGTTTGTAATTCACTGTTGTCTTTTGCATAATTTAGGCACTCACCCCTACCATTAATTCACCTTCAAGTGAATTAATGACACTTCACTGTTTCACTATGCTTGGATGCCCCTGACCTTTTATATCATGGGATATTGGCAAATAAGTCACATCCTAGAAATATAGGTATAGTGGATTCTAGGCCCTTCTGTGTCCAGAAAGCTGTGTGAGCCTGGAGAAGAGAGTTATGTATCAGGTTCCTGAGGATGGATGAAAATGTGGCTGGTAGTCATTGTGTTCCCTTGCAGAAAATCTTTTACAATTTAAAGGAATTTATATTTGCACAGAAACAGTCAGAAACGTGACTTTGTTAGCTGGTTTTTTTTTTTTTAGGTAATTTTTAGGCTGATCTTTCAGTTGAAAATATTTAATTACTGGAGTTTGTTTTCCCTTTCCTGTTGTGGTTCATGAATTTTGCAGCCACCTCCTTTTCTTGACTAATTACACTGAGCAGTTGTCTGTTGCTACAACTTCTGCCAAACAGCTGTTATTGTTGGGTGATGAAAGAAAGAACACTAGTCACAAAAATTTGTTACATCCTAAGATATAAAATAAATAAATAAAATAAAAGAGAGCCCAGTTGGCCTGCTGTTTCATCCCTAGGCATGGGTCTGATATTTACCCCCATGAGAGCAAGTGTTCTGATTCTGAACAGCCATTCATGGATGCCCTGACAGTGTGCAATGTGAATGTGTTTTCTCTTTTGGTGGCCACCAGTCCTGTCACACCCTCTGCACTCGCTGAGCTTCTTGACCTGCTGGACAGCAGAACGATTTCTTCATCAGCAGCTAAACAGGTATGTCCACACTCCCAACAGCTTCTGACTGTGCCACTGTCCCAAGGAATGTTTTCTGTGACACCCAAATGCCATGACTGAGTGGCTTTCATCATGGAAGTATTAAATGCTGGTAGTGGTGTTTGAACGCTGAAGGGTAGGAACATTTTATTTAGCAAGGATATGAAGCCAGTATGTGCAGTACAGGCAGTTTGCTTCCCGTCATCATCGCTAACCTGGGGAAATAGTTATTGTCTGGCCTTGCCCTGAACATCTCCGCCCGACATGCCTCCCCTAGCCCTTTCACACCTGAGAACTTTCCCTCACGCCCAAGGCAGCCTCAGCTCAGCTCTCAGCCTGCTGGGGCTCTTCTTCCGCCCCCACACCGCCTCCCAGCCAGTCCCAGGGCTTCCTTGTCCCTGCTGCATGGTTGCCCTTGGACAGTCTGTCCTCAGCAAGGAGGGTGAAGTCAGACTGTGCACTTTGTAGGTAAAATGTTACAGACATGCCCAGTGTGTGAAAACTCGAAAAATAGCATCATCCTAAGCAGCCTTTTGTCTGTCTGTACCTCTGCCTAAGTGCTGGGCAGGTGAAAGACTCGTGGAATTCAGAATATTCTTACAAATACATACCCAGAGGGCCGGGCACAGTGGCTCACGCCTGTCATCCCAGCACTTTGGGAGGCTGAGGTGGGTGGATCACGATGTCAGGAGTTTGAGACCAGCCTGGTCAACATGGCAAAACCATCTCTACTAAAAATACAAAAATTAGCTGAGTGTGGTGGCGGGCACCTGTAATCCCAGCTACTTGGGAGGCTGATACAGGAGAATCACTTCAACTAGGGAGGTGGAGATTGCAGTGAGCCAAGATCATCGCGCCACTGCACTCCAGCCTGAGTGACAGAGCGAGACTCCATCTCAAAAAACAAAAACAAAAACAAAAACAAAAAAACACACATAACCAGAAACATCAAGAACACCAAGGCGGCTGCCTCATCTCAGCTTCAGAGATCGCAGCTGTCAATGCTTCAGCCAGAAGTTTAATGTTATTTTAATGGTGCCTTTTGCATGTAATGTTTATCTGCACCGACAGTAGTGGCAGGTTACAAAGGGAGGCCTGGAGAAAGTGGCTGCTTTGGGATAATTATGAGGCACCATAGCGCACGCACCGGGCTGGGTGCTGTGGAACTGGAGACGGGACTAATAAAAGCTCTGTTTACCCACCTCGAGTGAGGCTGTCAACTACAGGGACCTCACCACGTTTAGGAAAGGCTCTTGCTTGTCTGGATGTCAGGGGAATACAAATGTTTTTGACAATGCTGAGCAGTTGCAGGAAGATTAGATGGCCTGAGGGCAGAAAAAAAGCACTATATATATAGAGAGAGAGAAGAACACATGAGTTATTGCACATGAAATGAAAGAAGGGAAAAACCTTCCCCTTTTCCTACTCATCCTGCCCCACAACACAACAGAACAAAACACCTAGTGCGGTGAATAAGATAGTTCCAGTAAGAAGAAATGAAAAATGTTGGAAGACGCTGACAGCTGGGTTCAGATGTAGGGACGCTTTCAGATTTTATCAGCTTCCAGCATGTTTAAAGGAGGTGACTTCTGTGAGGCAGTCAAGTGAAAATACAAGCCTGGCTAGAAGGGTGTCTAGCGTGTGTTGCTTAAGGGGGCCCCGTTATGTATCATTGCCTTGGGGTTTTTTTGTTTCTCTACCTTTTGTTTTCTGTTTTTAGGAAATTACTGATTTTCTGGGGGAAAGTAATATATGTTGATTATACAAAATATAAGTAATGTAGAAAAACAAAGATTCTCAGGTTCTACCACCTTGAAATAACTACCTTTAATATTAGATGAACATCATGAAGGAACAAGGGGGAGGAGGGAGGAAGGATAGCAATAAAGACTTTCAAAAACTGAACTTGCAGTGTACTTTTTTTTAGTTTATTTCTTATTAATTATATAGTGTCAAACATTTTATCTGGATATTTTATGTATTTATTGACTTTGTATTATTTATTTATTTTTATTTTATCTGGACATTTTATGAAAAGTACATCTGTGTTGCGGCACGCATCAGTCCTTCACCCCTTTTTAGGGCTAAATGGGGCTGCTCGTCTGCCGAGCCCCTCCACCATTGTATGGACACACTCCATTTTGTCTGTCCATTCGTCAGTTGATGGACATTTGAGTTGTTTCCACAGTTTGGCTGTTAGGAATAATGCAGCCTTAAACATTCATGTACAAGTGTTTGCACATAGGCTGGGTGTATACCTATAGGAATGGAATTTCTGGGTCATATGGTAATGCTGTATTTCATTCATATAATGAGGAAGTGCCAGACTGTATTCTAAAATGGCCACACCATCTTACAGTCTCACCTGCAGTGTGTGAGGGTTCCAGTTGCTCCATGTCCTCACCAGCACTTGTTATTGTCCATCTTTTTGATTCTATAGCCATCCTAGTGGGTGTGAAGTCGTATCAGGGAGGATTTGATTTGCATTTCCATAATCTGTTGAGAATATTTTTGTATCTTATTTATAGTGTACTTTTTTAAAAAAGAAAAAATGTGTTACAGATATTTTTTTCCAAATTTAATAGAAGAGTCCAAGCATGGCTTGGGTTTTAGAAAGCTGTGGGCCAGAACAGAGACTCTCTGATCCTACTGGTTATTGGTGTTGCCTCTGGCAGAACTGGAAGAGGCTCCATTAAGTGATTAGATAGATGACCAGGGGATAAGGAAGAAAGGTGACTGAGTGACTTACTCCTAGGGATGACAGACACACAGAAAGAAGAATCCTGTCCTGAGAGCAGAATTCCGAATTCCAAAGAACCTCCCGCTTTGTGCTCTAATTGGTTATGAATCTGCCCTTCTCTGCCTGTCTCTCACCCACTTCCTTGTGCATTATCTTCATTCCTTCTGCCTTTCACTGCACCCTCCTCCCAGGTGTCCTGCCAGTGCTCCCGACATTTACAAACCTCATCCCTTCCACACCCCAGAGCCAGGGGAGTTAAGAGGTTGCTGCCACAAAGCAGCCCTGTTCTTCAGAATCAGAAATAGAAGCTGGGAAATTATATATCATCATGAGCAGCTATCTCCTGGGAACTGTAGACAAAAGCATCCCGTGTGCCCCTCACAAGACCCAGGCTGTGTATTGAAGTGGCAGGTGGCACCCCGTCTCCTCCCCTCACTAAAGACAGGCTCAGCTTGGACACATCAGACTCCCAAACTGTCAGAGTTACAGCTAACCTGAAAACAGCCTTCCAGGATTCCCAAGCCTCTTGTGACTCGCCCTGGATGTTGTCCAGACAGCTGGTCAGTCATGGTTCAAGGGAAATTGCATGGGGTGTAGGTGTACGAAGGAGATCCTTCATACACGTCTGGAAACAGATGCAGATGATCCACCATCCCCTGAGGATCGTCCAGTTAACGTTTCTGGAATTGGGTGCCGCAGAGATGGAAATCGCGTTTAACACACAAGCGTTCCATAATAACCAATCTCTTGTCTACTTTGTGGTCTGCTTTAAAGAGAAATCGCCAGAAACCTTTTAATGTACAAAATGTTATATATCATGCACCAAAGCTGTATTACAAATGACTAGATGTCTTTTTCTTTTAGTGCTTCAGTTATCTGCAGTTTACTGGGCCCCGCTTTCTTACGGGCTTGGGTTGATGTGGGTGCCTTTCTAGAACAGTAAACTTTCACAATACTTGCCTTTGACCAAAAAAGGGACTCCCTTCTCTGTAACTGTCACAGCTCCCTCCCTGCCATGTCCCTTGAACAGGTCTTTCCTCCATATCCTGACCTTGGAAACCCAGGACAGGCAGGGAGAGGCTAGAGGCTTGTGTGCTTTCCTTCAGGATACTTCAAAAATAGCTTCAGCTAGAAACAGTTGGGTGGCAGCTAAGAGGGTATGTAAATTAGTCCTCAGGGAACCAAAGGCCGAGTCTCTGCCCCATGTGTCAGAGCCGGCTCCAGTGTGTGTGTGTGATGGGGAGTTCCCAGCTTGCATTACCCAGTACTCCTGGTCAGCCATTTATTAACACAGAGGCCCAGCACTGTGCTAGAAATTCCTTGTTACGTCTGTTTGTCTTGGGTAGGCAGCAGCAGGGCCTGGGAGCTGCACTCCTGGCTGGAAACAGTTGCACTTGGATATCACTTCTCAGGGTGTGATTAAACACAGACAAAAGCTGCGGATTTATGCTGCAGCACGGGGCTCGGCAGCCACAGAGGCCACTCTGTGAGCGTCAAGAGGGCCAGGAGCAGGAGAGTCTGGCCTGGAGACAGGGCCGTGCCACTACCACCCAGTGGCGCCCACCCTCCTGGACTCCAGCCAGGAGTGCACAATCCTTGTCTTAAATAGGATTGAGCAGAGGATGGGACAACCGGCGTCTGTTGTATAAGCCTAGGGGGCTGGGGACTGGGGGCCTCGACTGTCACGGCCACTGCACTAATTTGTGGAGTTAACTAACATTATGTATTCTAACTCTGGGAGGAAAGGACATTTCAGCCACCGGGCTCCCGTGTGTTCCAGGAGGCTGCTGAATGATGTTTCTCTAGCATCACTGCTTGGTACCACCCCGCCTGGCCCTCCTTCTCGGGGAGCAGCCAGCCTCTGCGTTTGAAGGCATCTGTCCTAGAGGTGCACTGCTTCTCCTTGTGAATGGTGTGATTGGAAGTGATCTCCAAGCATTCCGCCACTCTTCCGCTTATTTTGGCCCAGGCAAATCCAGCCAGCATTCGAGCTGTGGGTCCCGTCAGGCAGAGGCTGGCTCTCTGGCCAGCCTGCTCAGGGTCTGCCGTGTGCTTCCCGCCGCAGCAGCTACCACAGGGGCAGAGAAATCACTCCCTGGTCTGTGTCTGCAGAGGCAGACCCAGGAGTGGCCCCGCCTACTTCCAGGCACAGGCTGCTCGTCCGCCTGGTTTTCCTGGAGGGAACTGCTGTGTAGATTTTTCATGAGCAAGTCCTTACAGGTGGTTTCTGTTTTGAGTCAGGTTTTCAGCTAGGAGCTTTTTTGGGAGTCTGTGCAGATGAGCAAAATCAACACTGGTCAAAGTGTAGATATCTACGAGGAGGGGATAATTAAATTATGATAAATACATCTGATGGATACTAGATCTTTTTATTAAGAAAGTACTTCTGTGATAAATGAAAAAAAGCAGGACACAAACTGAATATACGTTATGATCACAAGTATGTTACAAAACAGAAAGAAAAAGATGGGAAGGAAAAACACCAAAATACTAACATTGGTTTTCTTGAGAAAATGGGAATTCCGGTGATCTCTTTTGATCTCTCCTGTATTTCCTTATATTTTCTGCAGTGAATGTGTATTAACTTTTATCATTAGAAAATGATTTTTAAAATTTAAGTCCTAGTTCAAAAAATAAACGTGTCAGAGAAAGGGGGCAGACGGACTCCTCAGACTTACAGGGCAGCTCCATGGAACGCCATCCAGGTCCCCAGTGCTTCTGCTGCCAGCACTCCACTCATAAGCATGTTGAGAGTGAGGAAGTTTCTTCCTGCTTCTGTGCCCCGCTTTCTCCCAATGGTTTCCTCATTGTCAGGCCACGTACACATCTGCTGAATTGAGTTGGAGGCATGTGCGTTCTGTATTTTTCTAAGCGTAGGGCCAGGCTTTTCCTGAGCAGTCGGGCAGCGGCAGAGGGGTGTCCTGTAGGGAGCTTACCCAGGACCTGCCAAGCACACCTCCTTGGCCACAGTCACGGCGCACGTTCTGAGGCACCAGGTTGAAGGCGCAGTGCCTGTCCCAGCAGTGATAAGTATTTGTAGTTTGTTTTGATTCAGATTGGGGAAGTCTTTGAGCCCTGCTGAGACTCAGAGCATCTGCCTTTTATTTGCTTTGCTGTTCTTGCTAATTATGGAAGAGCTCTGTTTTTCCAGGAGGAATGGTTCCTGGTTGGCCCGTTCTCGGCCACCAAGGTAACAGGGAATGTTCAGTGTTCAGTCATGACTGGACTGGACGGAGGTGGCGCTGGCGGGAGACCAACAGAGGAAGCCCTCCTCCCCGCCCCCAGTTCTGCTTTTTGCTAGAAGACAAGAGGAATGAGGAAAACAGCTACCATAGGAAATGCCTTCCTTGAAAATGGTTTCCTTTTTCTCGGGTTTGATGAGTTTAGGGATTTGTTGTTGTCATTATTGAAGTAAAAAAATACACCAACCATTAGCGTTCATTATCCTAGTCTGATTTGGGTCCAGCTCTACCTGTAGGAGATGAATGTGGTAGGCCAGGGGGCCCCTGTGGATTCTAATTTATGTTTTCAGTTGTTTGCCATTTTGTATCTTCATTACGGGGCTACTTTCCTGCCCCCCTAAAGTCATCTTTCCCAGCATGCTGTTTCTGGACTTTATTTAGTACCATGGTTACCTCCTGCAGGCTGTGTGGTCCCATCCTTCACCAAAATGTCACCTCAATTAATTCGGTGGCCATGAGACAGATCCATCACTGGCCCTCCGACTCCCGTCAGCAGGCGCCCATGAGTGATGGGCATCTCCACGCCTCCTACGGCCCCCCCTCCCGTGTGGAATCAGCCAGGCAGGACTCACCATCCCTCTGGGCACGGGGGCACCTGGCTGGCCCGAGTCCTCTCACACCCTATGCTGAGGGAGACTTCAGCCTCAGGAGGAGACCCCGGGCACATTCATTCCACCTAGCTGGCCTTGTTCCCCAGCCCTGCATTCAGGGATGCCTCAGGAGAGCCAACGCTCTGGCAGGGCAGCCAGGTGCCCTTTCCCTTTGGGCCAGGCCCAGGCAGTGGGGTCTTAATTGAATCTGCTCATTCCCACCCCAGCTTCGCACAGCACAGCAGTGCAAATGGAGCTGGCAGAAGAGCTGACTTCTCATTTCTCTTTCCTCTCCCTTCTCTGGCCCATAGGTGTTTAAGGAACTGTGGAAGAGGGAAGGCAAGACTCCAGGGCAGATTGTTTCAGAAAAGCAGCTTGAACTGATGCAGGACCAGGGGGCACTGGAGCAGCTCTGCCACTCTGTGATGGAGGCCCATCCTCAAGTGGTGACTATCTCGGGCAGGGGAGAGGGCCAGAACCAGCCCTAGGACACGCCCAAGAGCCTCGCCATCGCTCCCTGTGGCAGCCCAGAGGCTCTTCCTAAGAATGGCTGGCCCAGTTTCATCAACAATTCCCTCATTGTCATCTTTTTAGTTAAGGTCAGAAGAGATGAAATAGGTGGATATTGGAAACACACAACTTCTTTTCCTATAAGGAGGATGCCACCCCTGGAGTTTACTCTCCGTGGAGGTGTAGTTTAAAAGGGTGTCAGCAAGCTCACAAAATCCAAGCTGTGACCTCCCGGGTGTGTCGCCCTCTCCCAGGGTTGGCATTTTGAATCCGTTGTGGTTAGCGCTACTTCCTAAGGACCTCCCAGTAAGGAACCAGCAGGTGTGCCTGCAGAGCAGGGAGAGTACAGGAACTTCAGCTTCATGCTTCTAAGAGGTGGGAAGAAAGGCAGAAGGGAAAAGTATTTATAAATTGTGGAGAAAATCCCTGACAGGAGCATGGCTGAAAACCAGGTCATTTTGTGTTCTTAGCACAGCACAAGACATAAAAGCTAAAATGAGTGGCATCCCTCCCTCCCCAAGTCTAATCATATTGTCTAGAGATATTTTTCAGTGGGGAAAAAAAATTGTCAGCGTCTTTTTCAGAATAATACCCACCCACCCATCAGCTTGCCGGAGACACTCACAGCTCTGTAAAGAGCTCTCGATAAGGAAAATTAGCCTGCACCGGGCCTTCACAGCCTCGTCTTCCTGCCTCATCTGTGGTGACTGATAAAGACGTGCTAGTAGTTTCAGGCTTGTTCTGTGGCACTTGAGTGCAGATCCTCATGTCATTGCCCTTGGAGACACTGCAGAGCAGGAGGTCACGTGGTGGCCCTAACAGTCAGTGGCTATTTGATAGGAATTCAGCGCCTCCTGGCTTCCTCACTCCCCCTGCCCACACAGCACACTCCCCCCACCCAGCGCTCCGGAAGACTCGGCCAGTGTGTAGATCTGCTTTCTGATAAAGGGATCTTCTTGATGGGGAGCAGGGGGAGAAGGAAAGCCGCACATTTCAGCTGAACGTCACTGAGAATCAGAGAGGTGTCCTCACTGATTAGACTCAGTGATTCATCTCAGAGAGATTATCCCTCCCCAGACTCAGTGTCCTCGGTCCTTGTGGTGTCCCAGAGGAGAGGGCCCTGGATCCGGATCACGTGCCAGCTTCTCTGGCTTTCGGCAATCACTTCTTGCTCATTTTAATCAGAAAGCAGAGTAGCAAAAATCTCCTTTGACAGGAGCCTAGAAACCTGCTCAGAAGTTAGGCCCCTCCCCTTTTTCTGTTCTTCATTTTATGTCTAATACTAGTGGAAGTAAGCAGAATTTAATTTTCAGTAAACTTAAGCCTTAGTTTGGGATTTGGGGGCATGAGTCTCTTCATTTTCTCCTCTTAAGTAATTTCTGTCTTTCTAGGTAATGGATGTGAAGAAGGGAAACCCCAGAGCTGTAAATAAACTGATTGGGTTGGTCCGGAAAGCGACACAAAGCCGAGCAGATCCAGTCATGATAAAGGAGATCCTGGAGAAGAAGATGTCATTGTGAGATGTTTGGGGTCCCCTTGCCCAAGGGAGAACAGTGCAGCCTGACTGGGAACAGGATCCCGTGAAAGCTGATGCTCATGTGCCCTGCGAGCTGCCTCTCAATCCCTGTCCCGAGCCACAGCTATGGCGTTAATGTCACCAGTGTTCTCACCCTCTAGGCCCTGTGCCTGGAGGTGCCTCCACAGCTGACCAGCAGCCACCCCGCCTGCTTCATCCACATCAGGAGGGTCCGGTGATGGCTGCAGCAGTGGTTAAGGAGTAACACCTTCTTGTATTAAGGAATTTTAAACTAAATAAAATGTATGTTAGAGATACTGTTACCCATTCTAAGAAAACTTTTCATTCTGCAGTTCCTTCCACAAATATTTTTGAGCAGCTCCTAAGGGCCAGCCATTGTTGTAGGCGATGGGCATTAGCAGTGGTCAAGAGAGACTGTAATTTGGATGTATTGTTTTCAGACCTTAACACAGGTTAACAAAGATGAAAACACAACCAAATAAACTGGCACAGGATAAACACAACATTTGTTTAAGGAGGTCTCAAGAGGGTGGGGAAGGAAGATATTATTAGAATTAATCAACCTATCGACTGAGTGGAAGTGATATTGCCTGTTCAACTCCCTACCCATCCCAGAAGGCACAGTCTGAGAATAAATGAATTAAAAAAATAAGAAGTTTTCCAATAAATTTAATCAATAAAATATATACTGAAATATCACATAAAAATTAACTTACACTTCAAAGATTGTGCAGTTGACAACTCCCCCAAATCCCCCAACCCTCAGGCCAAACAAGATAAAAAGAAACAAGAAAAAAGTTGTTGTAACATGAAATTGACTTGTTTTGCTTGGAAATAAGATTATAAATTAGTAAATCAAAATCTTGACCTCTCATGATAATCGTGGTGTGCTGCAGGCATCACGATGAAGGCGGGGCTGTCTGCACTCCTGTGCTTGTGACACTAATACTGTTCTCTCCACTGCACTGGAGCACCCCTTTGTTCGGTATATATGCCTTTGTTACCTCTGACTCATGTGGCTTAAAGACCAGTTTTGCAAATGATGTTTTTTAAAAGCATACTTGTCAAAACTGTGATGTAAGAGAATAAAATCCTTGGAGGCCTTGATTTGAAGCTGTGAACCTGTAGCCTGCCAAGGACAGTAAAAACATTCCCGTTGTGAATGCTGCTCCAGAAGCAGCTGAGGAACTAGAAAAAAGTGGACACCCCTCCATCACCAGTTCAGTGACTCATGCTTCCTGGCTTGCACAGTTGCTCAGGACTTTCCTGAGAGTGATGAGAAAGGTGCCTGTCTTCCCCAGCCCAAAAGGTAGACAGAGAAAGGTAACCAGTTGTGTGGTTCATTTTGGACAGGCATGAGGAGGTGGCTTTTTAAAAAAAAATCTTTTAAAAAAATTAGTGACAGAATTTTAAGAGACTATGTGACCTTACCCAGGAAGCCAGGTGCCCCGCATCCTGTTGCGGTTCTGAAAACTACTGGGTCTAAAGTAACATGATTTTCACTAAACCTCTCTACAAGACAGTAAGGCTGAAGCAGTTCTGTCCTCACTCTGCAAGTCTGAATTACAAATGGGCAAAGGTGGTCTGAGACTGGAGTCTGACAGGATCTTTATTTTGTAAGAAAGGATAAGGTTCAGTTTCGTTTTATAAATTCCATTTTCACCAAAAGTTCTGGCTTCTTGGTGAGTAAACCTTACAGAAAGCATTGAAGATCTTTCCAGACCATTTAAAATTAAGGGCTTACTTAAAAGGGGGTGCAGCCAGATAAAGACAGTTTACCAAAACTATTATGTCAAGTGAAAACTGTATTAAGGACTGATTATTCCCAGAGGAAGATGCCATCGTTAAAGCACTTGATTTGTCCAGGCTGATTCTCATTCAGCTCTGACAACTGCCTGTTGTCTTGAATGCCAGCTTCTGAAATCCTGAAAGCCAAACCTTGTAAGTTGATATCACTGCTGCTAGGAAAAAACCAAAGCATGGCTCTGACTGAAACCCGATGAGATATTCTAAAGATATGTTTACATTAACACCCCAAGAAATTCACAAAGATGGCTCTGCTTGTAAAGGAGCCTCAGTGAAATACAATTTTACATTCTTGCATGAGTGTGTGTTTAGTCTGGTCTACTGGTTCACTCTTGAGGGAGAAATCTCATTAAAATGTATGAGTTGGCGCCACAGGTGATGCCATTGCCATCTGTCTCAGGAATCCACACACCTGTAGGCTGGGTGTATAATGCTGAGGCTCTGACTAGAAGTTGGGAGTGTGCTGGAAAACTGGCTCTGCCCCAGGCTGGCTTGAACCAGCTCTGCCTGGTCAGGCCCAAACCCTGTGTTCTGTTGCCTGGGGAAGAGGTTGGAGGGTTCTGGTGGGAAGGCAGGAATGTGCCAGCCCTAGCACTCTGCATGCTACCTAACAGAGGGAGTATTCAGTAAAAGCTCGCTTACTGTATGAAACAAATTAATGGACAACCTTTTGTGGGGCTCTTTTGAAGAGACACTGGTGATACCAACTACTAGGCTTCTACATTCTGGGTCGTCTGGGTGTAGAAAAGAGCTGTTTAATCTCTGTCCAGGGTTACACATCAAAGTGAACTTCTGTTCCTTTCAAGGTGCAGGCCTAGGCCTAGGAAAAAGAACCTAGATCATTATTGCACCACAGTAAGGATATTTTAGCTGAGCTCCCCCACCCCACGTACATTTTAGTAATTATTGCTAAAATAATTACTAAGATGGCCTCGAAGTTTCAGAAAGTACACACCCTCCTTCAGCTTGGAGTTGGTTAGTTCAGGACACAGCTTATGGCCATGACCCGCTATTTTATATTCTATCTTTCATTTCCATTGAATTTAGTTGCATAGTCTCTACATAGTGACTATTGGGGAAAAGCCACCAGATCTATCTGAAAGGCCATATTCTTTACCCATTACCAAAAGCAGCATGGAAGTGGCTGCCATGCCTCTTCAGCAGGTTTTAGACAAACATATTCATGGATTATTTGCAAATAGAGCTGACCCTTGCTTGTGAGGTGGGAAGCATCTGATTGAAACCCTTAGTCAAATAGCTTAGCAAGAGTCGTGTAAATAAGATTGTCAACACCAAATTCCCTCTTTTAAAATATCCACAGGGCAATAAGGGGCCTTGTTACAGGTGGGCCTTTCATAGACTTGTCCCAATAAAAAGTCAGCTGACACACTAAGCAGCACAGACTTCTGCAGCCTCTGCTCCATGAAATTTAATCTGGCCTAAGAGCTTCCATCACCTTTGTTGGGTTCTGAAATGATAAGGTAAATCTAAACTCCCCAAAAGATGCCTGGAATGCATGTCGAAGTCATGCTGACAGGTCCTATTGGTGGCCGTCTTGTTACTTGTATAGGTAACAGTGAACTAGGTTAACTTAAACCTTTTAAGACAGGAACAAAATTCACAGTGACCCTACAAGCTAGGAAAGGTCGGTCCTAGCTAAAATCATGATCAGTTTTAGGATTCTAGGTGCAAGAGGTCAAAGAACTGAAGGCTTCCACCCACCTTGTCCTGGTCCTTTTTTACCTAAAGAACCTCTGAAAATCTTTCACTAAAGTCCTATTTATCCAGTTAATGAGCTGCCAGGATAATCTGTCATCCCAAAACAAGTAATGGCCTAATAAATGCCTGAATGTAGAGAGGATTTACTGAGGCAAAATTATCCTAAAAACCATTCTCAGTCTTCTGAGAGCTCTTTCTAAAGCATTAGGTTTACGATGTTCATTCAAAAAGAAGGGGGGGAAAGAGTCAACTTCATTCTCTTACACTGTTTCCTCAGTGATGTGATTTAAGGGTGGAACATAAACTGGTTTGACAGTGTTCTGTTTTAAGCTGTTACTTGATGGAGAATTAGTGTTGTGTGATTTATAGACTGATGGCTGAAGTAACAAGGGGCCTAGAATATCTTCTTAATGACTTAAAGCTGATGTGGCATCAGCTACAAGAGACTGCTGTTCCCAGGAAGAGCTCACACTGCAAAGCAGGCTGCCGTTTGCAGCAAACCACACATGACACCAGCCTGAGCCAGTGACTTGAAGTAGCACGTGCAATAATAGCTGACCTGCAATAAAGTGTTTCATAAAAATGGCAAGCATGACAGACAGCCATTTCTGTAAATACAGGGCTGGTAATTAAGCAGTTACATTGAACTGCCCTTAAATGAGAACGGGGGCATATGCAGATACTAAACACCACGCCGGGACCATTTAAAATTAAGGGCTTACTTAAAAGGGGGTGCAGCCAGATAAAGACAGTTTACCAAAACTATTATGTCAAGTGAAAACTGTATTAAGGACTGATTATTCCCAGAGGATGATGCCATCGTTAAAGCACTTGATTTGTCCTGACTGCTGCGGCTGTGCTTCCCTCCTGAAGATAACCTAGACACGCTGATCCAGATTCAGAAGAGCAGCCTATCCACAACCCTAAACCTCAAACAGACCTGGGAATCAGTCCACATGATGGCCACAGCCAAGCTGATTGGGAGACACTGGAAACAACTTTCAACCCTGAGTACCCACTGGCTGCCCAAATTAAACAGGCAACCCCAATATTCATGTAGCCTGTTTCTAGATTCTGTTCATAAGAGGATGCTTTCCTGACAAGACCCTGGCCCCATGATATCTTATCCTGGACAGAAACTAACTATATCTGACCTAAATAAAAGCCACCTGCTAAGGAAAGGGTACTCCTGATGACCTATAAAAATACTGAATGCGTCCTACCTAACACCTGACAGACATCCACTGCAACCCAAGCACATCAAAGTATTTTCCAAAATAATACTCCACAAACTGGGGACCACTTCACAATTCCTCTAAATACCAGGGAAAGGAGGTATCTAACAGTAAAGAAAAATCACATCTATAACTGGCTATTCCAGCACTCCCATTTGATGGTTGGAAAATTGTATTTTACCAGCCATGAAATTATGTTTTAGGTTGAACCTAACTTGGAATTTCTTTGTGTAAAACTTTAAAAAACATTTACTCGGCCATTTCCAAAAAATCAATTTTAAATATCCCAGTGCTCTCATACATTTTGAACCACAGAAGTCACTCAGTCTGGAACTTTAAGTCAGGCCCTGAATTCTGAATTGAGGTTAATGTTGTGACACTCCAGGAACCCTTGGCTCCCTCACCTTTCCTGCCCAGGCCAGACGCAGTGACGCCAGCTCAGGGGCTGCGCCAGGGGGCGGTACCCACGGTTTCTCTTCCCCTACATTCTTCCAGCAAGGAGCACAGTGATTGGTGTAGGAGCCTGTCACACAGAGAAGTGTCCACACTCTCGGACCGTATCTTTAAGCATGCCAAATATATTTAAGATTTTCCCCCCAACTCATTATAAAAAAAGATATTTCTAAGGGCTTGCCGATTTACTTTAGGACCGGAATATTCTACTTCATTGCCAGTGATTTTTTTTCCCAACAAGGAGTTCCCAATCTCACCCACCCACTCCCTGGTTTCTTCATATCCGCCTAGATCAATGTTCACTCCCCCGAATCGTGCAGGATTTGCTCTTCTCCCGTGGATAGACTCAGTTCTCTGCTGTTTTTCTTTTGGCATGTCCACGTCACTCCCTAAATAACCCACTCTCAGTTATTTCACTCAGCCACATGGGTTTTCCTATTCTCTCTACATCCAGCTCCATTTTCTGACTTCATTTTGCAAAACCTTGGACAAAAACCTCTGAGGACTGTAATGGATTCAGAAACATGAACCAGTTTCCATATCCAAATAGGAAGTTAGCATTATCGTGTGAGTTTGCTGCCAGCACCCGAGCGTGGGAAGTTACATTCTCCTGCCTGTCACTGCACACACCAGTCATCTCTGTCCTCATTTAAAGTAAGTCTACTTCAGGCTGGGCCCAGTGGCTCACACCTGTAATCCCAGCACTTCGGGAGGCCAAGACGGGACGATCACTTGAGCCCAGGACTTTAAGACCAGCCTGGGCAACATGGTGAAACCCCATCTCTACAAACTGTACCAAAAAGTTAGCTGGATGTGGTGGCATGTTCCTATATTCCCAGCTACTCAGGAGGCTGAGGTGGGAGGATCACTTGAGCCCAGGAGGTTGAGGCTACAATGAGCTGTGATCACACCACTCCACTCTAGCCCAGGCAGCGCAAGACCCTGTCTCAAAAAAACAAAATAATAAAGTAAGTTTATTTCACTACCTATTGAAAAAAAAACAGTAAGAGGCACAAAATCAATCTTTTCCTAAAGGAAACTTTCCACAAAGGGGACCATGGTATTCTACAATGCAGAAATATGGATTCAAGAAGAATCAACACCACCACCAGATAATGGAGAAAGGTGTAAATCAAACTACAAAGCTAAAGAATTCCATTTCCAGATGTGGCGTTAGCATTTTATGACTTTGTAAGTCCAAACAAGAAGATAAATACTTGTGCAAAAACAAACTTAAGAGTATAATAAATTACAGCCGAACTTCCATCTTCAACTGTTCCTCTTTCTCTATCTTAAGCTACCTTCTTTTCTAATGGAGACTTGTGGACTGTGCAAATATAACCAGACATCAGGAAGCCAGGAGCAGGCCAGTCTGCTGTGCCTCATCCCTTCTGGCTGCTGCACCACAGCTGAGCAAACCATTTGTCAAGACAAACAGAAATGTACAGTGAGTAGGAATCTTTGGTGTCTTGCTTGGACTATGAAACACGAAAGCAAGGCTGGCTCCTAACAGCTCACCCTGCCCAAGCCGGGTCTCCTGTTGTCATTTCACAGGCGCCAGCTCTCAATTTCTCATTCACTCAATAGAAAGCTGCTTCAAGATTCCTGAAGCACAAAAGGGCCTCCACTGCCCCACAGCATTGCAGGTGTGGTTCTTCCGCCACTGCCCTGCCTGTGCATGAGGGGCCTGATTAAGACCAAACCAGTGCTCCTGAGGCACAACCACCAGACCTGTGGCTGCCCTCAGGGCTCCACAGAGATGCCCACAAAGAACAGAGAGAGACGAGCCTTCCAATTTCCCTCCAAATAGGCAGGCTCAAGCTCGTTACTTGCTTCGCACCTGCAGAACTGGGCCCAAAATAGAGGGGAGTGGAATTTAATATCCATAAAAATCAGTTGTTTATGGTCTCATTTTCAGCTCACGATTATTCTGTTTTCCCCTCTTGGTGATGGTCTAACATGGCTGTGGCTCTAAGTATAATCCTGCCTCTTGGAGGAGGCTGCACAGCAGCAGAGGGACACTCATACAGCACGGTGGGCCTTCTAATGAACCCCATTACTTGGAAGGCAGCATTTCCATGCAGAGTGAGTCGCCAGCAGGCACTTGGCTTCGCAGGGCTCCAGGTGACCTGTTTGCATTTACATCCAAGATCCCGAAGTGGGCTGTACAGTTCCTGTTTCTCTACAAAGTGCAGCTTATTAGCAAAAGGGAATAGAATTTTAAATAACGACCAGTGTTTTTACAGGCTGCATTTAGTTTATCTCTCCATCCCACCCAGCATACCCTCCCTGAAAAAACCCACTATGAAATGGCTTCACAAGTTAATCAGTTTGTTTTTATAAAACACTTACAAAAATAATGATGGTTGTCTTCTTACATATATATGTGATACCATTACTTCATCTGATCAAACTCCTAAAAACCAAAGTAACAGTTTGCATAGGTATACTTAATTTTGTGCAAATCTTACTAATATAAGGCCATCTTCAGTGTTTAGGTAGTGTCATGCTGATTAAGCTCTCAAGAAATAAGAAAAATTATCTGCATTCCAAATTATCTCCAAGGACATCCGACTTCCCAGGCAGATAGCTGAGGCTCTGCTGGCACCATAAGGCAACACACGCTGGAGACGACACACGTCCTGGAAGTAAAATCCAAAGGGACAGATGATATGTGCTTTCGTGATGGAGGCAGGAGGAGCTCCATCTTTACTCTTCCTTTATAGAACAGAGGCCAAAATGCAGGAGGCAACAGGACCATTCACACAGTTGCAGGTGTACAATCTTCCTGTGCTGCTGAACAGCTGGAATTCTGTCATGGGGCACTTCCAGACATCACTGAACCCCAATATTTGCTTGGTGTGATTTGAGCTGGAAGATGAGTAACTCAAAGGGATAGGAGAATGACAACCAAAAAAATATAAGGAGGAAAAACAGAGCAAAGAAAACTGCCAAGGGAGCAACCAGCTTATGAGACTTACATTCTATATATAACATAAGGTGGAAAGGCCCGGCTAGAGAGAGAGAGGAAAGATACAGAAAATTCCCCTCCCCACAAATCAAGTATTGTCAGGAAATATTAAAGTAGAAATCTTTGTAAGCAGCTTTGCATTTAACATTCAGTCAAGACACTAAAACCTTACAAAACAAGAACCTCTATTTAAAAAAAAAAACAAAAAAACTAACAGCAGGAGTCCTCAAAGTCACCCAAGATCTTGTAGCACAGAATGGAGTGTTCCTGGGCCAAGGCCGCCAGCTCCTTCAGGAACTCTGGGAAGAGGGCAGCAGCCAGCATGGGGTTCCTCACCGGCAAGGGCAGGTTGGGGGGTACCTCAGCCACCTTGGTTCTGTGGGTCAGGAAGGGCTGAAGCACTCTTGGAGGTCCATCCAAAAGGTTCTTGCCACTTCCTGTCCTGGAAGCCTCCTGAATGGGATCTGAAAGCAGAAAGAAGACCATCATGGCGTCCCTCCATAGCCTTCCCATCCACCCTCTTCAGTGGAGCATGTGTTTGGGGGCAGAGTTGCTGGAGAGTATCTAGTTATGAGTGCAGTTCCTACAACGGACTAAATCCTGAAGATGCAGCCCTTGTGCACTCCATGACACACATATTTGCCCAACAGATATCCTCCACCATATAGCATGTGATATGAGACTTTCACCCAAAATTCCTTCTAAGGAGCTTCATGCAGAAATCATGGCAAGAATATAGGTTTGTCAAGAATCCTCCATGCCAGAATGTGGAAATGGGGGAAACTGACAAAGGCATCTCCTGTCGTTGGCTTATTAAGGGGCGATGAGTAGTCTTGCCTGCTCTGCCAGCCTCCCATGCTGGGATGACTGTTCTCCCTTTGCCAGTGAAGCCCTGACAGCACAGCATAGCTCCAGCAGGGAGGCTGGGTGAAATGGGTCACTCCAAGCCCTCTGCAGCGGGTGCTCCAGCCTCTCAGGCTCCCCGGTGACCTCAAGTCTTCTTCTGGCCAGGACCTCCAATGTTTTACATAAAAGGAGAGCGGAAGATTCCTTGAGATCAGCAGAAATAATGGAAGGGAAGTTGGGTGCTGGTAAGACCAGACTAAGAACTTCCTGCAACCATGGGGAATTAGTAGCAGCAAATGGCTTAGAAGCCTACATTGAAGGAGGGTTCCCATCTCAATTTCAATAACATAGACTTAAGATGAGTTCAAATTTTAACATATCCAAGTGATCTGCATTTTCCTATCAAATCAATTTTTAGTAATTGAAATGGTTCAACTTCCCTATTTGATTCCTGAACATCATCAGCCCTCGTATATTTGTAGGAATTATTTATGCCTTCCTCTTCCCCCTACCCAAACAATCTCATTACTCCTTATAAATCATTATATTCAAGTTCTTCATTATTTTGGCTGCTTCTTAGAATTCAGTACCATTTTTCAACACTCTTCTCAGAGTGTTGCTTAACTACAGTACTAAAAATTCTTGACATTTATAGTACTTTCCACATCTCACTACTATAGTCTTTAGTGTTAAAAAAAAAAAAACTTCCACTTGACTGCTTTAAATATCCTTTTAGATTAAGGCTTATCACAGCTTTAATGCCATAAAGAACTGGAAAAGTTGCTGAGAATCTGTCTTCTGCTACCTTTCAGCAGAAATTCATGCCCCGGCAACAGAGTAAGCACAAAAGTGTTGATGTCACTGAGGTACATGTCAACCTTGGAGAGCACACCTTCTCATCCCCAACCCTAGCTCAGGCCCTGTCACTCTCTGAAGTGCCCAGCAAAGCTCACAAAGGAAGCTGGCCTGCATTCCAGTGGGGACTGGGACACCGTGGACCTACTCCCAGACCAAGACCTGCACTGTTCATGCTTGTTCCTCCACCTGGAATTCCCTGCCCCATTCTCTGCTCACCCAAATCTTACTAGCCTTAGAGGCATTATTAGCACAGCGGTTAAGACCACAGAGTCTGCCACTCGCTGGCTGACCTCAGGCAAGTTGCTTTACCTCTCTGTACTTGTATTTCCTCACCTGTCAAAAGCTATTCATAGAGTTGTTATAAGGATTAATGAGTTAATAGGTATAAAGTACACAGGGACCTCTGAATGGGTGTCAGCTACCACATCATCCTCATCAGTACAGTTGCCACCAACTTCACAATGAATTTCCAGTTTCCTGCCCCCGTAAGTCATTGCTATAGTCTTTATGCCTTCCTCTGCCCTCTACCCAAACAGTCTCATTCTAGCCTCCTCTCCATGTTATTGACCAACTAAGGCCTGCATTGCCCTTCAGCCTCACATTGTTTATGTTTTATCACCTCTACTAGACCCCAACCTTTCTCAGGGCTGAGCCCTATCTGATAACATGTCTTTAGCAACCCCTAACACACTTCTGTATTCATAGAAGCTAATAAACATTGCTGAATAAATGAGTGAAGGAACTGATCTCATCAGTCTTCCCTACTCCTGATTCTCCCTGCAGCTGCTCGTATTCCTGTCCCCCATTCTCCCTCAAATTCATTCATTCTCTTCCAAATTCGTTCATTCTCTTCTCCCCTAAAAAGGGGTTTTGTGACTCATTTGTCTAGCTTGATCTGTGAATACAAAGTGTCATTGCTAAGGCTCATTTACCCAGTATGAATCCAAGAATCAGAACTGTCTTCACTAATGAAGGCAGGAGAACACCCAGTAAGGGAGACCAGGGGCTGGCTGGGAGATCCACAGCACGATTACATCAGCGGTGGCAGCACATTGACCCGGGCTCCCCTCCGGGGTCTTGGCCTTTCAGTGTGTCACCAAGCACCATCAAATTCTCCATTCAAAAGCAAGTAGACCTGAGTTATGGTCCCTACCTGGCCACCAGCTCATCATAAAATGTCTGTTTCCATCTCTGTAAACTGGGGACATTACCTACCTGATCTCCCTTCTAGAATCAGTGCCCAGTAAAAGGGGTCTGAATATAAGTAAATACAGTGAAGTGTTACTCTGTGGTTTGGAAAGTATTTGAGTAGAAAGAGAAAGGCATGGCAAGTGGCTGAATCTCAGAGACCAACAGCCTCAAGAATAATAATGTGGAACTGGGAACAGGACGTCCGCTTGCTCTGGAGCAGCGGCCACACAGACTTTTACTGCTGTTGGAAGCATTAGTGAGGAGGCTCGTTTTTCACCGGGGCTGCCAGGAGGTGAAGGGAATGCAGGGCCTGCATGATGGAGCAGCTCTGGCTGCAGACGCCTGAGTTACGCCCCTCATAAAAGGGTCCAACAAGCATGCACGAGCACCTGAAGAAAAAGGCAGGGTGGAGGGAAGTATAAATAAATGTCAATTAGGAATGGCTTCTGAAATGTTGCCCTGGGTCTGAAAAGCTGCAACAGAAGGTTTTCAAGACTAATACTGAGAAGATTTCAGAAGTGAGGAGAGAGATACATTACGTGTTCATCTCCCTGGCAGCAGCATTAGGCAAAGGGCAGAGCACACAGACACTTGGAAACCCAAATATTTGGCCCATTACCATAATTCTTCATTGCAAATTGCTCTGTATCCCAGTGAGAACAGGCCTCCCAGATTTGACTCATTTACAGGAAATCACGTCACAGTAAATGCTTCAGAAGTCAGCTTTGTACAAGGGGACAGGAAACTCTCATTTTGTCAGTTAAAGATGCTTTAAGTGGGGGAAGAGTATGACTTGGCTAACCTGGAAAAGTTAGAAAGTTAATCTAAAAAAACTCAAGTAAAAGAAAAATGTTATATCCAGAGAGAAGATTCTTACAGGTCAGAGCCCTGGAGTGTCACAGACCTTACTTAAGGAGCATGGAACCCAGCTAACTAATTTGACAACCTTAGGCAGTGAGAACAAGTTCCCTGGGCACATATTTTGCAATCATGGCCTCCAGACATTCTGAAACCAGGACAAGCCCAAGGTGTGAGTGACCCCCACCCTTTCCCTGAATGTAGGGGTTAAGGCTCAGTGTACACTGAGTATCTAGTGTACCTCAGTATATCTAGGTTGCTCAGTGTGTACACTCGTCTCCTTGAATTAGCCAAGATGGGCTCAGGCACTTGAGTTTCATGATCCTGGCTGAATACCCTGGACCTCTAATTTTGGCTTCCTTAATGAAAATGAAGCTAATAGTGCCTTTTTTGCCCTATTCAGAGCGCTGTTTGATAATGAAAATTGACCGCCTGAAAAAGCACCTTATAAACTGTAAAATACAATGAAGACCAGGCCTTGTCTAGGAGACTGCAGAATGCCCACAACTTGTTGCAGCTCTTCCCATCAAGAGGTGGGGTTTTTGCTCCATTCTTCAATCTGTGCTGGCCCTCTGTCTTGCTTTGGCCAACAGAATGCTGCAGAATGGACCTTATGTGAGCTCTGAGTCTGAGCCTCAAAAGATTTTCTATGCTTCTGCTCTCACTCTTGGAACCCTATTAACTGTGACACGGACCAGCCTGGGCTAATCTGCTGGATGGTGAGAAACACCCCCATCACCTCCATCACTCCAGCCAACAGCCACAGATGTGAGTGAGGCCATCCTAGACATCCAGCCACCCACTGATGGCAGACACACAAGCGAGTCCAGGCAAAATCAGCCTGGCCCAGATCAGCAAAACACCCAGATGACCACACAGATTCATAAGCAATCATAAATGGCCTTGTGTTAAGCCAATGAGTTTTTGCAGTGGTTTATTATACTGGTAATTGGTGCACCTTCTCTCGCAGGGTGGGTGGCAGCAGCATGCGCCCTGTTCAGGAGGAACACAGCTCACAAACTGACCACCCATGTGTCTAAGGAGGCCACATGGCACCCGAAGTCTACCTTCCCACGGAGATGCCAGGCTTCTTTCCCTCCATGAATGCCTTTGCCTGCTCTTCTCAAAGCCTGACTCCTCACTTTACCAGTGGCACATGGCCTACCTTTCTTTCAAACCCTACCTTGCAGTACCCTAAGGGCTCATCACAACCCAAGTTCTGGCTTCAGCTAGAAAGCACCTAAGAGATGGAGAACAAATCCTTCATTTAAAAGTCAAGGGACCTTGGGCCTGTGAGGTAAAGCAACCAAGATCAAATAGCTGCAGAGGGGCAGCATCAGGCCTTCAGAGTTCTGGGTTCTTTTCAGCTTCTTTGAAAGGTGGAACAATTGCCCTGAGTTTCATTTCGCCACTCACTGCCAATCTTGTTTCTGATCACTTGCCTTTGGCCCAGGACTGAGAGCCTTACTCTCTCCATTGTTCATCTGCCACAAAGAAGCCTGATTGGTCTGTGTGTAGAAAAGTAAAAGCCAGTGCAATATGGGGCATTCCTACTTTGCTCCTACCAAGGCCTAAGTCACAGCTCAGGGGACAATGGTCAGCAAATCGGTCCAACCAGAGCTTAAATAAGGTAAAGCAGCAGTGGTGCTCCCAGATGGCCTCAGCGCTCCTACTAGCACCGACCCATGTCCCCACCCCCACTCCTCACTCCGCCAGGGCCCTGGCCTAACACCTCCTCTAGAGGCCATAAAAGGGCACTCTCAGAGATTTTAGACTGAGCATAAACTTTACTTCTCCCAGTCCAAACCGTTTTTTTGTTTTGTTTTTTGTTTTACCTCCTAGGGCCCTAAAGCACACTTATTTTTGGCCCAAGAGCCTCTGAAAACATAATAAAGAGAACACATGCCCTCCTCAGGACAGGCTGCCCAAAAAAATGGCTCGGAGAGTGCATATAATGCCTCTTTCTGGCCCATGTGTGCCGTGTGATTTATTCTAGCCTGACAATACCCTACACGTCAGCTCCTTGCAGGCACCACTCTGAGTTAAAAAAACAAAATCCCTTCTAGACCCTCCACAGAGGAAACAGGCCAGGTGTGAGCAAGGCAGACCTTTCTTTAGGTTTAAGAACGCTAATAGGTGGTTCTTCCCTGGTGCATAAAAATGAAAATATCTCTGAATGCTTCTAGGATCCAGAAGCCAGTGCAGCATCTGTGAACTGAGGCCAGTAGGCTAGGGACATGGAGGAGGAATTTAAGGAGGGGCGCTGTGGAGAAACCTGGCTTACCTTTGGTTAGTGCCGCAGGGGTCATATCAGACATGTCCACACGGAAGAGCAGGTATTGCTGGGCTTGAATGAGGAGCCCTGGGAAGTCTCTCTCCACAGAAGCAAACTGTTCAATCTTGTTTTTCACAGATGCAAGGACCTGTCAAAAACAGCATTAGTGATGTTAATGCCTCACCATGAAATTCCACTCCCAGTTATCAATATATCTTGCAGGTACCACCCTCATTATGGGAACTATTATGATGTTAGACATTTGTTCATTTTTAACTGCCTGGGTGTTCTGCGTAGGGCACCGTCAAAACATCAAACTAAATGAAGCTCTACAGTTTGTCTAGAATAAACTACACAGTAAGCTTAATAAGACAGGGAAGGAAAGCAAATGAATTAGAGCAGAGGAATTTTTGAGAAACAAAATAAAGAGAAAGAGATGCCCTGCAAATTAGCACCCACAAAATCAACAGGTGTGGATGTGGGTTCAGCTAACATACCTGATAGAGAGAGCGGACGCTTGGCTGGAAGACCATGTTGGTGTTGAGCAGAAAGGAGCGCAGGAGTGGCTGGGGGTAGCTGGCTAGCTGAGTAATGATCCCAATAAGCAGCAAATTAACATGTAAAGAGTTCTCCAGCATGTTCTCCAGCTTTGACAGGACTACGCTGATGAATGGGCCTGCAGGAAGAACACAAGGCTTCAGGGCTGGCTGAGCTCACAGGGATGCCTTTCCCTGACAACTGCAGAACCATCGGTGCCATATCTCCCAAACCACCACGGGCCCACAGGTGCAAGCCAGACACAGCAAATACGGCCGCGTTTTCTCCTGCCTCGAGACCAAAACAGAAAACAAACCACCACACCAAAAAGAAAACAGAAAAATAGGCATGGCTACTGACATTTTGACTCCATGAGCAGTTTTGATACTTATTAAAATTATCACAGACCTCGGAAAAAAAACAATTTAACTTCTTAAAATTAAAATATGCTTTTCTACATCATTCCTGTATTTCTTGGGGCTGCCAATGCTTAAAACATGACAGCCATCATCTCATGATGCACAGACTGTATGGACGGAAGGGTTTCATGTAAGCACCAGAGGCCATTAAAAGTCTTAGTAATGAAAAATCTCCGTAAAGAACACCAAAAATGCGCAAACTATGTTTATCAAATAGCAACACTGTGAACAGGGGTTGCCTATCCTGAACAAGCACACTGAGAAAAATTTGGTTTTGTCAAGTGTCGTAATGTGGAACAATAAAAAAAATAGGTGAGAGGTGGAGGAGCCCCTGCTTATAACCTTAGTAGCCTTGGCAACTCGGTAACCACACCTGAACTTTCAGAGGAGAGAGAAAAGGGTGTCAGTTTTGGGAGATACATTTCAGCATGTCATAGATTTCTTAAAAAAGAAAATCCGTATGACTACAAAAGCAGTCATTTAAAAAAAGCAGTTAAAAAATTAGTCATACAAAAGCGGTCCATTAAGAAAAAATAGGCAAAAAGAAGTTTCTGCTACTTTGGGTCACTAGAAAATTAATATGCTTTGAGTTCATTGAGGGCAGGGAAAACCAAAAATAAACCTGGCATTAATAAACTTACTTGAAGATACTTTGAATTTTTACCATAAAAGTGTTCTGTTAAACACAATCAATGAGAATTTTGCATTTCCCTTGGTGGAGCTATTGATGATGCTACTAAACCATGGCATGTTTATAATGAAAGCACACATCCCTTGATAAATAAGCCATGCCTTATGAAGATGTCACCAACATTAATACGAGTTTAACAAAAACATACTTCATCACAAGATGCTTCATTCAGAAGCCCTGGTAGCATAAAAGAGTGAAACCCTTTGCAAGGAACAGAAGCTGTGTGTGTGGAATGGGAACACCAAACCGAAACCTTTACCACACAGGGGAGGAACAGGGTAACTGCAATATCCCTGTCTCCGGGAACACTAAGGATGTCTCTAAGGGATCTCAACACAAGAGGCACCATCCCCTCATGTGTGGCATTTAGCCTCAATTTCCCCATCCTTGGGACGGGAGGCAGAGGTCTTTGGTCACTTTCCATGACATAAGAGGTCAATGAACTCTTCAGATAGAGACTCTTTGGAGATGCTTACAAACAACTGGGAGACTTGCCAAACACATTTGGAAACTCTGGATAGGGACCCCAGTTTGAAAGCAACTAATGGTTTTCCCATAAAGAACCCCAGAAATGTCAATGGTAACTCTTAATGCATCGCAACACAATTCGGCCTTCAAGGTAGATCTAGAGGGGAAGGCTGCTGTCCTCAGCTTCCTCTCACCTGCTCCCTGCAGTCCCCGGCTTAGCATCTATTTCCTTCCAGATGGAGCAAAAGCAGATGGATTAAGACATACTTAGGCGGGCAGAGTCTTCTGTAAAACATATGACCCTAAAATGATCCCTCAACTTCTCTTCCCCAGTCCCAGACTGTGCCTGGCCACATCTAGCCATCCTACAAACTCTAAACTGCTGACCATGCAGTGACCAGGGGAGACCATCCACAGGACATCACGACTATAAGGGGTGAGGTGGTGGGGCACATGAGCTTGAATCCCACGCCCTGTGGAGAGGAAGAGTATGTCATCGTTGACCTATGTGAACGACGGAATATCATTAGGTCAAGGCCAGTAGACTGTAATGATACAAATGGAGTCCACTTTGACATTGTAATTAGCATCTGCTAATGAAATGACTCATCACTCCTTGGGCATGTGCAATTAAAAATGTATTAAAACTTTCAAATTCCTACTTTATTCTTAGTTTCTAGCACTAAAAAAAAAACAAAAAAAAAAAACCCTGCTTAACAAAAAGTGTGAAGGGGATCTGGTAAGCAGCTAAAAATCAAAAGGCTTAGCACAATTCAGGAAGCCGCAGGTGTTTATGGAGGACAGCAGTTTTATTTTCTTCCCACATCTCCCAGAAGGACAGATAGACTCCCCGCCTCACAAAGTATTACATTCTTCACAATCACTGAGACTATCTCCACTGCCTCTCCTGTCATCCACTCACCGCTCTCCCCTGTCCCCTGCCTCCATGGAGCCTGCACCCTCTTCCTGCACTTCCCCTGTCCAAGAATGGAGCGGCCATCGATTCTGTGCCTCCCTCGGCAAATTCTACCCTGGACATATCTCTGATGTGGACCTGAGGCTCCACCTCCCCTGCTCCACTGCCTAAGGTCAGTCTCATTTCCGGCCTGGACTCCAGCAACAGCATTTCTATGTTAATAGAGATTTAATTTAATTATTACTGAAAACATTTATTAATAACATCCTACCTGCCAGGCAATGTGCTAAGCACTTTTCATGTATCAACTCACTCAAGATTCAAAACAACCCTAGGAAGTATATTTATTATTTATCCCCATTTAAAGAGGAGGCAGAATGCTAAGTGAACCCAGCTTGTGAATAATAGAATTTTAATTCATACCACCTGTTCCAGTGCTCTTACCCAACACATTATCTTGCCTGCCAAGGAGAGAGAGGGAGAGGGAGGGGGAGAGAGAGAGAGAGAAAGAGAGAGAAAGAGAGAGAGAGACAGAGAGAGACACAGACAGAGACCTAGTATTTTTGACAATACACCCTGGAGACCACACCTCGTGTCAACACATACAGAGCTGTCTCATCTCAGGACCACAAAATATTAGATTGCTAGGGTGTTGCACAAGCAAGTCAGTCTCCTACTGGTGGGCATTTGGGTTGGTTCCAGTCTTTTTCTATTCTAAACAATGCTGCAATGAACATCCTTGTGTGTACACCTCAGCACACAGTGTGAATACAGCTCTGAAGACATTCCTAGAAACAAAATTACTAGATAAAAGCACTGGCACATTCTGAATTCTGACATGGCAATAAGGGTGTCTCACTTGTTTTTCCTGGCACCAACCTCTCCCCACTCCAGTGCTCTCCCCACACTCTTACCAAAGCTGGCCTTTTCAGATCCAGTCACATCATTCCTCAACTTTAAACTCCAGGGGCTTCTTCAGTGCCAGGGCACAAGGTTTCCATTCCTCAGCTTGGCCCAAAGGCTCTCCATAAGCTGGCACCAACCAAGCTTTCTGCCCTTCTCTCCCACCTCCCCGCCCCATGCGGTCATACCCCACAGGCTGGCAGGCTCTTCAGTCTCCTCCTGCTGTCTCCTCTGCCTGGACTATCATTCTCACCTGCTTTCACCTGGGGACTCCCCTGCACTGTCCATACCCCTCCTCTGTGAGGCCATTCCCACTCCCCTCACTGGGTTCCCACTGGTCTTGGCATATGACAACTAATCATGCATTTCCCACTAAGAGTACACTTCTTTGTTGGGGTCTCCTCTGAAAGTCTGTGAAGTCCTTTAATGTTGTGTCCTTATTTCCTAGCATAGAACCTGCCAAACACATCAGGGGATCAATAAAAGATTGCTGAACACATGAATAAATAAAATTAGACAAATGGAATGCTTTGATTTTGCTGGGAAGTGAACTCATTTCAGTAGAAATCAGATGCCCTGGAGAGAAGTAGTTAAGCCTAATGCTACAGAACACACTCAGAAGTTTGGAAACTATAAAGCACACATACATGGAAAGAGAGATGTTTCCTAAAGCTGTGTACAAGGTTCAAAAGAGGAAAAACGAAGGTTTTAGTGACAATTACCTGTATGTATCAAAGAGCTTGCAGTATGTTTTGTCAGTTCTCAGGTGTATTATATGTAAAATATTGATGTTATTTAATAAGGTGTTGGATTAGCTTTTTTTTTCCTCGCCCTGAGCTATACTTTCTTTCTTCTATTTACACATTTCCCAGGAATGAAACTCCTCTGTAAGAAAGCTGCCATTCTAAAGAATAATCTTCAGGCCATGGGTAGCCCAGATGTCCTACGAGAAGGCAAGCTGTGACATGCTAAGTTACTGCTGCCCTTTTCCCTCCAAGTGAACTCTTCCAGCTCCCCCTTCCCTGTCCCCCTTATCAACTGGGAAAAGTGAGATTATCTAATCCATTTTACTTATGATTGACTGACTGATTGAATTTTAATTAAAACTCATTCACACTGAAACGTTATCTCAACTAGAACCGCAAGCCTCTAATTGTGGAATTAAAAGCTTTCTTCCTGTATATACAAATCTTCAGGCATCAGTAAATAGATGAATAAATATTGGAGGAGGAGGCTGGAAGAGCTCCTTGAAATCACATAAGCCTACTTGGCTGACTGGACCAGAAGGCAATCTGTTTTCATCTATTTTGGGTTACTCCAAGAGGTAGGAGCACAGTCCCTCCTCACCAGGCTTCTCCTGGGTGCTACCTGCCATAAAATGTATGATGACCTCCCAGTATCTCATTCAGTCCTCACAGGAGCAAATGGAGGGCCTGGGATGCTAAGGCCACATGCTGTGAAATGCTAGAGCCAGGACTCAATCCCTGGCCTGGCTCCAAGGCCACTGTCACCCTCCATTGCTACTATCTTCCAGCCCCTCTCCTTGCTACCTGAACACCATCCAGTGGTCCCACCCTGGCCTTCCCTGAGCTTAGTGAGCCCTCTCATCTATGGCGATTCCCTCTGCACCATGATTTGCAAATGCAGATTTTGTTGGCTAATAGTTAATGATGTTTTCTATCATAATTCCTCACCCTAATCTGCCTATCTTTAAATCCTATCCTATCCCTTTACCTCTTGCAAGATTTCTACTTATGGCTGGTGGTGTATCATTGAACACACCCACTTTTTCAAAGAGCTATTAGTTGATGTGGATCCACTCCACTTATTTTTGGATAAAGATTTTGTGATTCTCTGAAATGAGCTCCCAGGCAAAGGCACAGCTAACCCCAATGCCTCTGATGTGTGCACAGCTACTGTCACCCAACAAGGACTCTGAGCACCTATTCCGTGCTCTGTTCACTCTTCTAGTGCTAGGGAAAGAGCTGCACCCTGACAGAGCATACATTCTACTGGGGGAGACAGTCATTTGTCAAAAATAAATGTAAATAAGTGCTAAGGAGAAAAATAAGTTAGTTACACTAGAATAAATGAAGTCATTAAATAAGAAGTCTGGATTCTTGTGTGGTTTAATCAGCCCTACTATTTTAACACTGACATATCAAAAGAAGTTACTAAGTAATAAAATCTAACCTCTAGCTTGAGAAATAAATAAGATAATCATTGCAAGAATGGCAAAATAAAAATAAAGCCACCCCTCTTTGGTCTTTACAAAAATATTTGCAGCCCTCTATTAGACAAACTGATAATATCCCTTACCTTTTCCTACCTTCCTTTCCTGTTCCAATACATACAAGTACTTTCAAAAGCAGAAACCACAAAGCAATTTAAGATGGTCACCTGTGAATGGGGTGCTTTGAGTCCTCACGGGATGGTGACTGGCAAAGGCAGCCTCATCTCTCCCCACAAAGGGGGAAGGCACAGTCTCTACAGCAGGCATCTCCACTATAAAAGAATCAAAGTCATCCTCCTCATCTTCTAGCTCCTTCTCCCCCTCCTCCTCCTTTTCTCCTTTGCTCTCTTCTTCCTTCCCTTCTTCCTCCTTAGTGAGAAGCAAGGGATCAGGTGTGGGGTAATTCTGTTCCATCAAGCCCTCGGCACCGGAATCCAGCTCTTTAATGATTTGGTCATACTGGGCAATGAGATCCTCGCTCTCTGGGTGGGCGGCCATCAGGTTAGAGCTGTGCTCTGCCTCAGGGGCAGGGGATGCTAACTCTGAGTTGGATTCTGGGGCTGCTTCAGGTTCCCTCTCTTGCTTTGGCTCCTTGGGCTTACTGTGAAACAGGTCTGAATTGTCCCTATTGCACTCCTCCTCTGAATCCATCTCTGGCTGGGTGCTGAGGAGGGGGCCGTTGTTGATGGGGACACTCTGAACTTCAGCCTGGGCTTCAGCTGGTGGCCTAGCAGCTTCCTCCTGAGAATCCTTCACGTCCTCGGAGTCCTTCTCAGCACACAGCCTGTACACCATCACATCATCCTGAAAATCCGACTCTTCTATGTAGGACCCTTTGAAGAGCAGGAGGGCATTCTTCTTCATCTCCTGGATGTGTTTGGGGGGATCGATGGGTGCCGGGGGGCCTGAAACCTCCAGATCATCATAAGGCCCTGGGGAGCCCACGTCAGCCCCTGAGGAGATTCCAGTGTCATAGCTGTCATCCCATTCCAGCTCTGTCTGGCTCTTGTCCTTTCTGGGAGCCAGCTGAGGTCCCGTCTTCCTGGGGAGTTGTTGCGGGAGCCGGAACACAGGGCAGGCTGAGGTCACACTGCCCTCCTCCGTCAGACTCTGGAGAAACGTCTCAGGGTCGGGGGAATCGCCATCATACAGGGCGGACCAGACACGGCAGTCCCTCATGCAGCGGAGGATGTTGGTGTGGGCCTCCCACAGGTACTGCAGGTAGCTGATGTCCAGGGCTTTCCCATACTCCACAATGCAGGCTGACTGGGAGAACGCTTCGGGGAATGGCCGCTCCACAGGCCCTGCACAGGAGGCAGAGGCCGGTTAGAACAAGGGAGGTGTGGGGACAAAGGTAGTGGATGGGGTTGTGACCCATTCGGGCTAAGACTGTGTCTTGCCAGCTACTTTGGGTCTAATTATGTCTGATTAAAATGACCTCTGAATAATATGGTTAGATTGTAAGAAGGAAAGATTAATAATACAAACTCTACCCTCACAGAGATAGAAAACCAATATAGCCAGTCAGATAGTGGCTATAGCCAATGGAAATCTATTATCTGGTACGAGTCATTAGAGAAAGAAGAGCTGATGATCGCAATCTCTCAGGTTGTTGAGAGGATTAAATTAGGTAATATACCTGATATAGTACCTGCCACAGAGTAATAACCTTAAAGTTTTTTACTTTGAATCTAAAGCAGAAGGCTGGTAATCCATGAATTTGAGAACCAGACTTTTTGTAGAAAAATCCTGGGTTTTTAGAAAAGCCTATTAACTCCTTCTGTCTTCCTGGGGACTATCAGGGATGTTGATATTATCAAATGGTCTCTTAGAGTAAAATCATATTCACTACAAAAGTCATTTTAACCTAAGAATGCTGCTTATGTTACCATGACTGCCTCTGATGTTAAAAGTTCCAACTTCACTACTCAAATAGCTGCGAAAATATCTTCCTATGAGTTTACATTTTCCCTCAAAAGAAAAAGACTGAGGGAAAAATATATAGTCTACCATTTCTTAAACATCTAGTAGGCTGCAGGTGCTTTATCAATGCTATCTAAGTTAATTCTCCCAATGATTCTATATGGTAGATATTATTTTCTCCATTTTCAGATAAAGAAATTGAGGCTTAGAGATGAAAGAACACCCAACCAAAATTGTGGAAGAGCCACAGTTCAAGCACAGGCAATTTCACACCAACCTCCGTTCTTACTTCAGTGCCACATCTTTGCAAGCCTCACGTCTCTTCATGCTCTAAATCTCTACCAGACTGGGTCAGAATTGAGCCTTTAAGGATACCCATTTCCAGGGCATTAGGGTAGACATAATTCATATTTTATAGCTCTACTGCTAAGCTAAAACGTTAGTGTTTATCTCTTATCTATGTTATGTAAAAAGACATCAAATACTACTACTAGCAGTATTTATTGCACACTTACTACATGCCAGGCAGTCTTCTAAGAGCTTTACATGTCTTCACTTGCTTTCCTGAGAATAACCCTTTGAAGTAGGTACTATTTTACAGATAAGAAAAAAAGTTTAGAAAACTTAAGTAATTTGCCCAAGAAAGTAGTAGAACCAAGACATAGAACCAAGATGCAGAACCTAAGTCTTGGCTCTGCTACTTTCTTAGGCAAATTATTTACCCCTGGACAGTGATTACTCTGGCTAGCTAGCTAGCTATGTCACCACCCATCCATTAGGGCATTTAGCTGCTGTAAGGCAACCCCAGAGGCAGGAGAGTGGAAAGAACATGGAATCTGGAACCAGAGAACCTACTTAGCTGCATAACCATGAATAAGTCAATTCCTCTCTCTGAGTTTGTTTATTCATCTGTAAAATGGGAATACTACCTTCTTCAAAGCATTAAAAGTGATCACACAGGGAAAGAAGTTGGCAAGTTATGGAGAATCATAGGTTTAACTTGAATTTTGAATTCTGAAGCAAGGTTAGCCACAGAATCATTCTTGAAAAAACTTTCATAGTAAATTTAGAAAGACATCAATTTTTAAATATGTTTTAAAAAATAACTTTTAGGTATGAAAATATAAGATAGCCATACTAATTTGCCTAATAGGAAAATACAATTAAATTACATAAATTGCTGATTTCCATGCATCTTTATATAAAGACCAAGAATCCGTAAGACAACCTTAATTTCTACAAATTACATTAATATCAAACATACTGACATTTTCTTAGTCAAGTAACCCAGCTTTTAAATACACTTTAAGAAAATTATAGCTGGGTGGACAGAATGACATTGTTGGGGTGGATATCAGAATACAAACTGGAAACACTTGACTCGACACCAGGACTGGGCATTTCCTAGTGGTCACAGGACATACAGAATGTCCCTGAACTGAAACAGCCATATGACCATCAAAGGCACACAAATGCCCCCTTGCTCCAGCTGCCTGCCAGAGGGCCAAGGTTGACAGAGATGGCCACTTCAGTTTTGCTTGTATGAGGTGAACTGCAGCTGGCAAATAGCACCGAGTATCATAATCCCTGTAAAGTATTTATGGCAGCCTTCCTCATTTGGTCAATCAAATGCATGCAATTTTGCTGTCATATCACAAATTTCGAGTTTTATAGTGATATATAATAATATGTAAATCCTTATGATAGATTTCTATAAGTGGCTCATTTTAGAAATTAAAATAAGGGCTGATTCTGTCTCAGCAATAGCCATCTCCACACCTCTCACCCCTGTCTTGTTTCCGAAGACGTGCTAGCACACGTTTTCACATTTTGAGTCTGAGGATCCCACTAGAAAGTCCATGTAAAATAAAGATCTGGCAACACTACATAACATCTGGGCACGTCAATGACACTGATTACAACGTGTCCATAACTCCTTACAAAGCAGAAAAGGATCCTAACTAGTCATTCATAAGAGAAATGGGACCCACCACATAATTCCCTGTCTACCCAAAGGGACACATATCCCAAGGCGAGATGGAATTGGCATCCTTTTGTTTAAAGATCATCACTAGCGAGTTCCTACCTGAAGTGTCATGCATACACTTTGACCAGAGAATATAATCCCTCTCTTGGTTCCCCAGCGTCAGAGTGATCCCACTGGAGCAGCAGACAGGAGTCAAGGCAAGCAGCTTGGCCGCAGAAACGGAGTAACAGTCTCTCTCCTTCACAGCCCACCTCTGACTCAGCATCATGTGATTGCAGGGGATCAGATACCTAGAATGACAAAGAACCAGCGTTTGGTCTCTGCAATGTCTTGAACCATTACTGGGACTAACTAAACCATAACAGGGACTCCTTGTGGCCAGGGGCAGACTCATCCTCTCCCAGCTCTCAACTGATCATCTTACCAGCCACCAGGGTTCACTCCCTAGATTAATTTCTTCTGAAAGAACAATCTCTTTGCAAAGCACTTAATGGTCTTTATAATTCAGTCTCCAGGAACTTCTTCATCTCTTAAATGATCCCTCTTCAACTCCATGCCTTTGTGCCCACTGTCACCTTTACCTGGCCTGTGCTTTCCCCTTTTCTCTGCCTGACCAATGCCTTTCATTCTACAAAGTCCAGCTTCAGTGTCACCTTCTTTGAGAGGGAGCTAATCCCTCCCTCCACTATGCTCATGGGCCTCTATTAAGCACTATTATCTTGTATCACAATTACTTCAGTGTCTACCTCTTGAATATAATGTGCTACCACAGCAAGGAGCTGCTCCAGTCATTTCTCTTATAATCCCGGAAACTCTGGCTCATTGCAGGCACTGAATGGCAGCAGCAAACAACCACTCCATAGTGTAAACCTTTTCTTATGTTCTTAGGGGTGGCCAGGAGAAAACATAATGGAAAATGACTCACTGAGGATCACTGGGCCCCATTTCACACAAAACACTTTTGGTTGGTGATCAAAAGCATCTGAGTATCATTTTGAACCCGGGGACAAGAAAACCTGAGCAACTATTTCTGACACACCTGGAGCACATCAGTGGGCTTCATGGCTAGAATAAAGTGTGTTTAAATGACTTACTTTCTTAACAGGGAAAAAAAAACATACTGCTTATTTAAACAAAAATGGAGCAAATGGGATAAAGAACTTATAGCCAGAGCCAAGCATCACATATGTGTGCAGGAGCCAATTACAGATGAGCCCAAGCCCTTATGTGAACGATCACAGCCTTTCAATCAGCCAGAATGTTTTTGCTTCTGTATTTGGCATTTGAGAAAGAAGCAGTGCAGAGAAAAACAAGCTAAGATTAAGGTTTTCGTAAAAAAAAGATAAAAAGTACGACTTTCAGGACATGTCTTCAGGCCTGTAAACATTCAACCATCTCCCACACCTCCTGTTGATCCAAATGAGGAAAACCTAAGTTGATATTCACAACTGATCCACTGCAAGAGCCACAGTCAGAGAGGGAAGAAAGATTCCACTCTCTGTGTGGTACTTGATGCTGAAGGTTTTAATAATACTTTCCAGGTATGATATGGCAAACTTGCCACTTAACCTTCAGTTCTCAGAAAAAGCAAACCATCTAGGTAAGGCGGTCCTCATCCCCTCCTCCTGCTGTCTCCATGGGCAGATATATATTTTGAACCTGCTGTCAGTAAGAACCAGACACACCCTGCAGGTCTGATGTGGTGGCATCTGTTTTCATAAGTGCAGTTTCATGAAAGTAGAACGTTACAAGGACAAAAAGGAAAGTATGGAACAGGGGGCAAGCCTGTTCTGATTCTTGGCTTAGTTTTGGGGACTTTAGCAATGAGGAAAAATGAAAGTTGCAGGCAGAAAATAAAGGAGCTCTTTTCCACAAGGATATCTGTGAGTAGAGATGCTCTGGTAACCAGAAATAACACATGAGAGAGAAGCATTCTCGCACCTCTGTATGAACCCACCAGCTGTGAACAAAGCATAACTGGACCCCAGTGGGCACCCAGAGAAGGCAATGCTGCTCTAGCACCACAGGAGGGCGCCAGGGTGCACAGCAGGAACAGGGGCAGCAGGTTGCAGGGTGGGAAGGGAAGGCAGCAGCAACAAAAGGGATCGGAGCAGGAGAGGGGACCATGGCTGATGCTGCTGTGGCAAACGTGGTGGGAGATTTGTTCATGCATATATGTAAGACTCCTTATTTGGGGGTTGGGTACAGTGCCTCATGCCTGCAATCACAGCATTTTGGGAAGCTAAGGTGGGAGGACTGTTTGAGGCCAAGAGTTCAAAACCAGCCTGAGCAACACAGCAAGATCCTGTTTCTATAAAACATAGAAGAGTTAGCTGGGTGTAGTGGTGTGTACTTGTCCCAGCTAGTCGGGAGGCTGAGGTGGGAGGATCTGTTGAGCCCAGGACATAGAGGCTGCACTGTGCTATGACTACACTACTGCACTCCAGCCTGGAGAACAGAGTGAAAGCCTGTCTCTCAAAAACAAAAACAGATAAACAAAAATGATTTCTCACTTGGTGATCCCTAGAAGTGATGGGTGATACTTTTTGTGTTGGGTGGGGGGTTTGGGGACGGGTCCAAGGTTTTCCATGAGGTGGCTGGGGTGAGAGCTGGGAAAATCTGTCCTGTAGCCATTGATGTGAACTCTTCCTATAGGCTGGTGAGGCCTAGAGAAATTCAGATTACACAGGATTTATGGTATCCTTATTTTGGTCATTAATTATTTAAGAAATAAACTGCTTCAATGCTTTTATATACTGCTGGAACAGCAATGACTGCTTACAGCTTAAACTAAGCATATTGCATGATTTAAGTTGATATTCATAATTTTTATTCTTTGAAGTATTAAAAATGGAACACTGGATCAAAGCTAATAAAGCTATTTATCAAATATCACCAGTGGGTAGCTTTAAACTATATTGGAATAAAGACTTATTGGGAATTTGCAACTTTGCAAATACATGCTTTCAGTAGAAACTAAAAATTTTCTTCTGAATAAATCAAATAAAGGGAGATCCCCTATTGGCTGAAAGAGTCTACAAAACTGGAAATGGGGAGTCTATTCAAATGACTAGCCCGCCAGTATTCTGAATGGTGGTTCTCAGAGGTCACTATGTTAAGTGAAATAAGCCAGGCACAAAAAGACAAATATCTCATGTTCTCACTCATACGCAGGAGCTACAAAAGTGAATCTCATGGAAGTAGAGAGTAGAATCGTGGTTACAGAGGCTGGGAAGGGAAGGGGTAAGAAGTTAGTTAAGGGGTACAAAAATACAGCTAGATAGAGTGCTAGTATTTAATAGTACAGTAGCGAAATTACAGTTGACAATAATTTATTGTATATTTCAAAATAGCTAGAAGAAAATAATTGTAATGTTCCCAACACAAAGATAAATGCTTGACATGATAGATATCCTAATGATCCCGATTTGATTATTACACAGTGCATGCATGCATCAAAATATCATGTGTACCCCAAAAATATGTGCAACTATTATACATCAATTTTCAAAAGAAAAGAAAAAAAGAAAACAAGCAGTGGTTCTGCTGTATCTTTAAAATGAAGGATCATCCCAGAAGAAAGAATAGGAAAAACAGACTGTGCTCCTCTGTCTCTGTCTTTTCATCACTCACAGGAAAAGATTAGAAATAGAATGAATGCCAGAATGTCCCCAAATTTCAAATATTAAAATGAATTGGCTGTCAATAGCAGAAAAATCACTTATGAATTTAGTATAGGTATTTATCATCAAACTATCTTTTCATTTATATTATATGTATTTTATTTGAGAATTTAAATTCATGAAACTATAAAAATAATCAGAGACTAATAAATATCTGACTTCAGAGGTCCAGATTTTGCAAAGCCATCCCCCAACACAGAAGGAAAAAAAGAAAAAATATATATAATATATAAATAAAGTATGTATCATATATATCATACATATTGTCCAAAATATGATATCATATGATATATATCATACATATTGTCCAAAATATATCATATATGATATATATCATACATATTGTCCAAAATATGATATATGATACATATATATCATATATATTGTCCTCCCTGATTTTCACTATTTCCCCAACCCTTTATAACCCTGGGCCTATTTCTTATTTTCTTGGATATCAGTCATTAAATTAAACCGTCATCACTTCTAAAATAATTCAGTGACAATCAATTGATAACAAAGCATACATATTGCCCTATGCTACACTGACCATAAACACAAGCAAAACAAGGCAGTGAAGTACAACAAGCTAAGTGAAGTGCCTCTTCTGGGATGATAACCCCAACAATGCACCAATAGACAAAAATCTACAAAGCAATGTTAGTGAATTCAAAAAGATCATTTGTGATTCAAAGAAGTTCTGGCCATATTTCTCCTATTCATTTTCCCCTAGGCTGGCAGGCTTTACAGGGTTTTTTGTTGTTGTTGTTGTTGTTTTCCTTTCCTCCAGACCCCTAGCTCCTATGCAAGATGAAAATGTTCCTGAAGTATACACACAGCTTCTCTTCAGGCAAAACAACCTCTATCTGAACACAACAGGCAAGGCAGTTCATAAACCTGACAATGGACCAGTACTTCTGAAAAAAAACTCTCTAACCAGAATATTCAGAAATAGCATTCAATGTATTAAGCAATTAAATTTTGTCTCAACTGGGAGGTTCCAGGAGCATGGCAGAGATTTGTTACCTCACTGCTTGTCAGCATTTCCTGCTTGCCTTTGGCCTATCATATGTCATATCCGTGGAGGTGGACAATTTCTCCTTGGTTTTCTGTTCACTAAAATATCCTGTCTTTGGGGGTACCTTATTTCAACTTACATTTCGCCAAATGAAAGAAACTAGTATCTGTTACAAATGGATCATCATTTTGAAATGTTGGTATTTATTAGTATTTGGGTTGTAACAAAAATTGACATATAGTCATTATTTATTTATCACATAACAAATACCTTCATTAAACGCAGTCACATAATCTTCACTGCTCTGCTGCCTCTCAGATCTGCAAGTTTATCATGTATATTCAAATGACTGCAGTGGCAGCAACAAACAAAAAGGACAGATTATAAATCTATTTTTTATGTCCCTTAAAATAATGTTTAAATGACTTGAAGAATAAAGATTTTTTTATTGGCTTTGCTTTTTGCACAGCTTCTAAATCAGGAAAGAATTATTTTCATTAGTTTAAAATGTCCTTTCTAGAAAATTCCCTCCCTTAAAATGAGTGTTATACTTTACAGCAGGTGTGTCTAATTTTTTGGCTTCCCTGGGCCACACTGGAAGAAGAAGACAATTCTTATGTATTTATGCCATAAATTCTTATGTATTTATGCCACACATAAAATACACTAGCACTAATGATAGCTAAAAGAAAAAAAAATTGCAAAAAAATCTCATAATGTTTTAAGAATGTTTACAAATTTGCGTTGGGCCCCATTCAAAGCTGTCCTGGGCCACATGTGGCCCGCAGGCCACAGGTTACACAACCTTGCTTTACAGCATTTCAAAACATTTTCATAGACATCACCACATTTGATCCTCCCAGTAACCTTATGAGGTGGCATACTCCAAAACCAAAACAGGCCAAGTCACATCAGCAGTGCAGAAGAAGGATACCAGGAGCCGATGGCTTCTTGTATGCCTATTATGTGCCCAACTGACTTCTGTGTATGTCCTCTCAGTTTCTCTCCTGGTGGAATCCCTCAAGCAGTACAGCAGAATTACAAACAGAGGAAGTATTCAATTAAGAGCAACCATATTATTATTATTATCACTATCATCCTCATTAAAGAAACGTGGGCCCAGAGAGTCTAGGACCAGGCAGTCAAGCCCATTTCCTAACGTCAGGTCTGGCATTTTTTTTTTTTTCATTATTCCATTCAGAACTTGTGATAACATAACATTCAGGCACTTTCCTGGTATATTTGTCCTCACCCACCCTAGAAATGACTAGCCCTGACTTGAACATTTATGTATTTCAACCATGAGCTGATCTCTTCATCTTTATAAGGGGCAAGTCTGGGTCTCCAGAGAAGCCATTACCGATGCCATCTCTGAGGACACTTTTTTAACACAACAAACACCACTATATGAGCAGTAAAAGGGTGATCAGCACTCACCTTCTAAAGGCCACTGAACAGCCAGCAAGCAAGAGCTTCCATCACCTAGACTAAATCTGACTTGGTGACTCAGAGCTGGGAAGCTCTGCACTGCACCTCCAGATCAAGGCCAGGCTTCCAAGTACACTGAAAAAGACAGCTGGTTTTCCTACCATCAAAGAAGCAGTATTTAAGAATTTAACATTAAAATACCATCAGGCTTTACCCACTTTGGAGTAAAAGCCTGGTTTTTTTGGCACTAAAAACGGCTTTGCCAAGTTGTTCTGGATTTCATTCAGGCCTTGCTAATGCATTCTGTCATATATCAGTAGAGGCTTGATGAGGAGCTAACATAATCCTTTTAGGACAGATAAATAATGCTCTACCCAGACTACCCAGGGTGTTTCTTTTTTCTGCTAATCTTTAAGATTAGCTACTGATGACCTAATCTAAAACCATAACAAGTTCAAAAGCTCTTTTAAACTTGAAAAACTAATAGGTGATACTCTCCTGACAATTCTATAAGGCCCTCCACAATAGGCCACCACCAGCTTTTTCAGACTCATTTTGTAATCGCTCTCTTTTGCAAGATGTTATGCCTGCACAGTATCACTCCTCAAAGTGGTTCTCAAACTTAGTAGTGCATCAGAATCCCCCGGAATTTGTTAAAACATGGCTTGCTGGGCCCTAACCCCAGAGTTTCTGATTCAGTAGGTCTGAGAGGAGACCAAGAATTTGCATTTCTAACTAGTTTCCAGCATCACACTTTGACAATATTTGGAACACTTGCTTTTAATAGCAAAAGTCCCCTATAAATGCACTTCAGGAGAAAGACATTCAGCCACAGACCAGAATAGCTTTTATAATACTTCTGAACATTTTCAAACATTCTATCTATAATTTCCAGGAGCACATTTACAATATAATGCATATGGCCCTCTAAAAACTTTTAATAGTACAAATAAAATTAACCTTGGGAAACAATGCAAAAAATAAATTAATGTTCTTGATAATTTTCTTCTTTAGACGCTTCGCCCCTTTTTAGCTTATATGACCAAAGTAATATAAAGTATATAAATATTATAAAGTATCTGAATATAAAGTAATATAAAGTGAATTTTTCTTTAAAGGAAACAAAAAAGGCAACTCACCTTAGAACTAGCTGTAACATCACATCTTCACAATGTAAACCAATGAGAGTTCTGAATAATGCCAGGGACACCACACAAAGCTGGGAAGCAAGAGACACACATTCTAGTTCAGATGTTGGAACGATAACTCTACTCCCCACAGATGGTAAATAAATCAGAATCACAAAATAAAATGGCCTCTTTTTTTTTTTTTTAGCAGTTTTGATAAAAAGCATGCTGCTGCCAGGGAGAATGTGTATTCAGGATATCAATTCTCCTATAGGATTTGATTAGAGAAAGCCAGTGTCTGGAATTATGCCACTGTGCAGAATTATCTTCCTACAAAAATGTCTGGGCTCATATTTCCAACTTTTAAAGATCCAGATAGATAAACATTCTACCTACAATTCTCCAATTCTCTCTCTCTCTCTCACATACACACACACACACACACACACACACACACAATCTCCTATTTAGGTAATTTGTTTTCCTGAGTTATTTTCAAATATGACATTAGTTATTTACAAGACAGGGCTCACAGAAAATTGCATATAACCTAGCCAAGTCTCCCTTCAGAGTTCTTAGTCTCAAGCTCAGCTCCTCTCTTGGCTTTGGGGCATCTTCCTTGGTTCCATTTCCCATTGTGCTGAGGGTGAGATAATGTTCTTTTCTAAAAAGTTCTTTAAAAAACAAGAATTCTATCAATCACTGATTTCCAGAAAGAGAAGGTAAGCTGCCAAATAGGGGAGATACCCAAAGGTGTATTGTAGAATCTTTGTACCCTTTTGAGAGTAAGCTTTTAACAATCATACTGGCCCATTTAAGTAATTTTAAGCTCTCATTCTTTGTACAGGAGAATAAATGCTAGTCTGCCTTCTAGGCAGGTTGGGCTTAAAATCTGGCCAATGAAATCCACAACAATGCTATAAAGAAAGAGCTGTACTTAGCCTAACCCAAAACATCTCTTATCCTCAGGGCAGGTCATATACTTGTAGTTAGCTAGAAGCAACATACTCTGCTCCGATTCCAAGTCTTTGCACATGTGGTTCCATTAAATGCAATGCCTTTTCCTGACTCCCCCCACAGGCTAACTCCTATCTATTCTCAAAGTCTTAGCTTAGGCATCACCTCCCTTAAGAAATCTTTCTGTTCTGTCTCACAATATTACCATCCAACACCTCCTTTCCCCAGCTCAGTTTGCTTTCCTTTATTATTATTATTATTATTATTATTATTATTATTATTATACTTTAGGTTTTATGGTACATGTGCGCAATGTGCAGGTAAGTTACATATGTATACATGTGCCATGCTGGTGCGCTGCACCCACCAACTCGTCATCTAGCATTAGGTATATCTCCCAATGCTATCCCTCCCCCTCCCCCCACCCCACAACAGTCCCCAGATTGTGATGTTCCCCTTCCTGTGTCCATGTGTTCTCATTGTTCAATTCCCACCTATGAGTGAGAATATGCAGTGTTTGGTTTTTTGTTCTTGCGATAGTTTACTGAGAATGATGATTTCCAATTTCATCCATGTCCCTACAAAGGACATGAACTCATCATTTTTTATGGCTGCATAGTATTCCATGGTGTATATGTGCCACATTTTCTTAACCCAGTCTATCATTGTTGGACATTTGGGTTGGTTCCAAGTCTTTGCTATTGTGAATAATGCCGCAATAAACATACGTGTGCATGTGTCTTTATAGCAGCATGATTTATAGTCCTTTGGGTATATATCCAGTAATGGGATGGCTGGGTCGAATGGAATTTCTAGTTCTAGATCCCTGAGGAATCGCCACACTGACTTCCACAAGGGTTGAACTAGTTTACAGTCCTACCAACAGTGTAAAAGTGTTCCTATTTCTCCACATCCTCTCCAGCACCTGTTGTTTCCTGACTTTTTAATGATTGCCATTCTAACTGGTGTGAGATGGTATCTCATTGTGGTTTTGATTTGCATTTCTCTGATGGCCAGTGATGGTGAGCATTTTTTCATGTGCTTTTTGGCTGCATAAATGTCTTCTTTTGAGAAGTGTCTGTTCATGTCCTTTGCCCACTTTTTGATGGGGTTGTTTGTTTTTTTCTTGTAGATTTGTTTGAGTTCATTGTAGATTCTGGATATTAGCCCTTTGTCAGATGAGTAGGTTGCGAAAATTTTCTCCCATTTTGTAGGTTGCCTGTTCACTCTGATGGTAGTTTCTTTTGCTGTGCAGAAGCTCTTTAGTTTAATTAGATCCCATTTGTCAATTTTGGCTTTTGTTGCCATTGCTTTTGGTGTTTTAGACATGAAGTCCTTGCCCATGCCTATGTCCTGAATGGTAATGCCTAGGTTTTCTTCTAGGGTTTTTATGGTTTTAGGTCTAACGTTTAAGTCTTTAATCCATCTTGAATTGATTTTTGTATAAGGTGTAAGGAAGGGATCCAGTTTCAGCTTTCTACATATGGCTAGCCAGTTTTCCCAGCACCATTTATTAAATAGGGAATCCTTTCCCCATTTCTTGTTTTTCTCAGGTTTGTCAAAGATCAGATAGTTGTAGATATGTGGCATTATTTCTGAGGGCTCTGTTCTGTTCCATTGATCTATATCTCTGTTTTGGTACCAGTACCATGCTGTTTTGGTTACTGTAGCCTTGTAGTATAGTTTGAAGTCAGGTAGTGTGATGCCTCCAGCTTTGTTCTTTTCGCTTAGGATTGACTTGGCGATGCGGGCTCTTTTTTGGTTCCATATGAACTTTAAAGTAGTTTTTTTCCAATTCTGTGAAGAAAGTCATTGGTAGCTTGATGGGGATGGCATTGAATCTGTAAATTACCTTGGGAAGGATGGCCATTTTCACGATATTGATTCTTCCTACCCATGAGCATGGAATGTTCTTCCATTTGTTTGTATCCTCTTTTATTTCCTTGAGCAGTGGTTTATAGTTCTCCTTGAAGAGGTCCTTCACATCCCTTGTAAGTTGGATTCCTAGGTATTTTATTCTCTTTGAAGCAATTGTCAATGGGAGTTCACTCATGATTTGGCTCTCTGTTTGTCTGTTATTGGTGTATAAGAATGCTTGTGATTTTTGTACATTGATTTTGTATCCTGAGACTTTGCTGAAGTTGCTTATCAGCTTAAGGAGATTTTGGGCTGAGACAATGGGGTTTTCTAGATATACAATCATGTCGTCTGCAAACAGGGACAATTTGACTTCCTCTTTTCCTCATTGAATACCCTTTATTTCCTTCTCTTGCCTAATTGCCCTGGCCAGAACTTCCAACACTATGTTGAATAGAAGTGGTGAGAGAGGGCATCCCTGTCTTGTGCCAGTTTTCAAAGGGAATGCTTCCAGTTTTTGCCCATTCAGTATGATATTGGCCGTGGGTTTGTCATAAATAGCTCTTATTATTTTGAGATACGTCCCATCAATACCTAATTTATTGAGAGTTTTTAGCATGAAGGGCTGTTGAATTTTGTCAAAGGCCTTTTCTGCATCTATTGAGATAATCATGTGGTTTTTGTCTTTGGTTCTGTTTATATGCTGGATTACATTTATTGATTTGCGTATATTGAACCAGCCTTGCATCCCAGGGATGAAGCCCACTTGATCATGGTGGATAAGCTTTTTGATGTGCTGCTGGATTCTGTTTGCCAGTATTTTATTGAGGATTTTTGCATCAATGTTCATCAAGGATATTGGTCTAAAATTCTCTTTTTTGGTTGTATCTCTGCCCGGCTTTGGTATCAGGATGATGCTGGCCTCATAAAATGAGTTAGGGAGGATTCCCTCTTTTTCTATTGATTGGAATAGTTTCAAAAGGAATGGTACCAGTTCCTCCTTGTACCTCTGGTAGAATTCGGCTGTGAATCCATCTGGTCCTGGACTTTTTTTGGTTGGTAAGCTATTGATTATTGCCACAATTTCAGCTCCTGTTATTGGTCTATTCAGAGATTCAACTTCTTCCTGGTTTAGTCTTGGGAGGGTGTATGTGTCGAGGAATTTATCCATTTCTTCTAGATTTTCTAGTTTATTTGCGTAGCGGTGTTTGTAGTATTCTCTGATGGTAGTTTGTATTTCTGTGGGATTGGTGGTGATATCCCCTTTATCATTTTTTATTGCATCTATTTGATTCTTCTTTTTTTCTTTATTAATCTTGCTAGCGGTCTATCAATTTTGTTGATCCTTTCAAAAAACCAGCTCCTGGATTCATTAATTTTTTGAAGGGTTTTTTGTGTCTCTATTTCCTTCAGTTCTGCTCTGATTTTAGTTATTTCTTGCCTTCTGCTAGCTTTAGAATGTGTTTGCTCTTGCTTTTCTAGTTCTTTTAATTGTGATGTTAGGGTGTCAATTTTGGATCTTTCCTGCTTTCTCTTATGGGCGTTTAGTGCTATAAATTTCCCTCTACACACTGCTTTGAATGTGTCCCAGAGATTCTGGTATGTTGTGTCTTGGTTCTCGTTGGTTTCAAAGAACATCTTTATTTCTGCCTTCATTTTGTTATGTACCCAGTAGTCATTCCGGAGCAGGTTGTTCAGTTTCCATGTAGTTGAGCGGTTTTGAGTGAGATTCTTAATCCTGAGTTCTAGCTTGACTGCACTGTGATCTGAGAGATAGTTTGTTATAATTTCTGTTCTTTTACATTTATTGAGGAGAGCTTTACTTCCAAGTATGTGGTCAATTTTGGAATAGGTGTGGTGTGGTGCTGAAAAAAATGTATATTCTGTTGATTTGGGGTGGAGAGTTCTGTAGATGTCTATTAGGTCCACTTGGTGCAGAGCTGAGTTCAATTCCTGGGTATCCTTGTTGACTTTCTGTCTCGTTGATCTGTCTAATATTGACAGTGGGGTGTTAAAGTCTCCCATTATTAATGTGTGGGAGTCTAAGTCTCTTCGTAGGTCACTCAGGACTTGCTTTATGAATCTGGGTGCTCCTGTATTGGGTGCATATATATTTAGGATAGTTAGCTCTTCTTGTTGAATTAATCCCTTTACCATTATGTAATGGCCTTCTTTGTCTCTTTTGATCTTTGTTGGTTTAAAGTCTGTTTTATCAGAGACTAGGATTGCAACCCCTGCCTTTTTTTGTTTTCCATTTGCTTGGTAGATCTTCCTGCATCCTTTTATTTTGAGCCTATGTGTGTCTCTGCACGTGAGACGGGTTTCCTGAATACAGCATACTGATGGGTCTTGAGTCTTTATCCAATTTGCCAGTCTGTGTCTTTTAATTGGAACATTTAGTCCATTTACATTTAAAGTTAATACTGTTATGTGTGAATTTGATCCTGTCATTATGATGTTAGCTGGTTATTTTGCTCGTTAGTTGATGCAGTCTCTTCCTAATCTCGATGGTCTTTACATTTTGGCATGATTTTGCAGTGGCTGGTACCGGTTGTGCCTTTCCATGTTTAGCGCTTCCTTCAGGAGCTCTTGTAGGGCAGGCCTGGTGGTGACAACATCTCTCAGCATTTGCTTGTCTGTAAATTATTTTATTTCTCCTTCACTTATGAAGCTTAGTTTGGCTGGATATGAAATTCTGGGTTGAAAATTCTTTTCTTTAAGAATGTTGGATATTGGCCCCCACTCTCTTCTGGCTTGTAGGGTTTCTGCTGAGAGATCCGCTGTTAGTCTGATGGGCTTCCCTTTGTGGGCAACCCGACCTTTCTCTCTGGCTGCCCTTAACATTTTTTCCTTCATTTCAACTTTGGTGAATCTGACAATTATGTGTCTTGGAGTTGCTCTTCTCGAGGAGTATCTTTGTGGCGTTCTCTGTATTTCCTGAATCTGAATGTTGGCCTGCCTTGCTAGATTGGGGAAGTTCTCCTGGATAATATCCTGCAGAGTGTTTTCCAACTTGTTTCCATTCTCCCCGTCACTTTCAGGTACACCAATCAGACGTAGATTTGGTCTTTTCACATAGTCCCACATTTCTTGGAGGCTTTGCGCGTTTCTTTTTATTCTTTTTTCTCTAAACTTCCCTTCTTGCTTCATTTCATTCATTTCATCTTCCAGGACTGATACCCTTTCTTCCATTTGATCGCATCGGCTCCTGAGGCTTCTGCATTCTTCACGTAGTTCTCGAGCCTTGGTTTTCAGCTCCATCAGCATCTTTAAGCACTTCTCTGTATTGGTTATTCCAGTTATACATTCTTCTAAATTTTTTTCAAAGTTTTCAACTTCTTTGCCTTTGGTTTGAATATCCTCCCATAGCTCGGAGTAATTTGATCGTCTGAAGCCTTCTTCTCTCAGCTCATCAAAGTCATTCTCCGTCCAGCTTTGTTCCATTGCTGGTGAGGAACTGTGCTCCTTTGGAGGAGGAGAGGCACTCTGCTTTTTAGAGTTTCCAGTTTTTCTGCTCTGTTTTTTCCTCATCTTTGTGGTTTTATCTACTTTTGGTCTTTGATGATGGTGATGTACAGATGGGTTTTTGGTGTGGATGTCCTTTCTGTTAGTTTTCCTTCTAACAGACAGGACCCTCAGCTGCAGGTCTGTTGGAGTACCTGGCTGGCCGTGTGAGGTATCAGTCTGCCCCTGCTGGGGGGTGCCTCCCAGTTAGGCTGCTTGGGGGTCAGAGGTCAGGGACCCACTTGAGGAGGCAGTCTGCCCGTTCTCAGATCTCCAGCTGCGTGCTGGGAGAACCACTGCTCTCCTCAAAGCTGTCAGACAGGGACATTTAAGTCTGCAGAGGTTACTGCTTTTTGTTTGTCTGTGCCCTGCCCCCAGAGGTGGAGCCTACAGAGGCAGGCAGGCCTCCTTGAGCTGTGGTGGGCTCCACCCAGTTTAAGCTTCCAGGCTGCTTTGTTTACCTAAGCGAACCTGGGCAATGGCGGGCGCCCCTCCCCTAGCCTCGCTGCCACCTTGCTGTTTGATCTCAGACTGCTGTGCTAGCAATCAGCGAGACTCCGTGGGCTTAGGACCCTCTGAGCCAGGTGCGGGCTATAATCTCCTGGGGCACCGTTTCCTAAGCTCGTCGGAAAAGCACAGTATTCAGGTGGGAGTGGCCCGATTTTCCAGGTGCCGTCTGTCACCCCTGGAAAGGGAACTCCCTGACCCCTTGCGCTTCCCGAGTGAGGCAATGCCTCGCCCCTGCTTCGGCTGGCGCACGGTGCACTCACCCACTGACCTGCGCCCACTGTCTGGCACTCCCTAGTGAGATGAACACGGTACCTCAGATGGAAATGCAGAAATCACCCGACTTCTGCGTCGCTCACGCTGGGAGCTGTAGACCGGAGCTGTTCCTATTCGGCCATCTTGGCTCCTCCCCCTAGGTTTCCTTCTTATCCATTGCCACAGTAAACCCTGCAAATCACTGTTAATTTATCAGACTGCATAGTAACCCCTACAGCTCACTGTTAACGGTGAGCAGCAGGGTGTATTTGTCTTTATATTATTGAGTTGTAGGAGTTGTTTATTCTGTGTACAAGTACCTTATCAGATATATGATTTGCAAAACTTTCCTACCATTCTGTGAATTGTCTTTTCAAGTTCCTGCTGTTGTCCCTTGAAGGCAAAAGTTTTTAATTTTGATAATTTCCAATTTATCAATTTTTTCATTTGTTGTTGTTCATGCTTTTGGTGTCATATCTAAGAAAACACGGTCAAGACTACAAGGATTTACTCCTATGATTTCTTCTAAGAGTTTTATAGTTTTAGCTCTTACATTTAGGTCTTTGGTCCATTTTGAGTTAATTTTTATATATGGCATGAGGTGTGGATTCAGCCTTATTATTTTGCACATGGATATCCAATTGTCTCAGCACCATTTGTTAAAAAGACTATTCTTTCTCTCACTGAGTGGTCTTGAAATCTTGTTGAAAACTAATTGACCATGGATATATGAGTTTATTTCTGGATTTTCAATTCTCTTCCACTGATCTGTATGTCTATCCTGCACCACACTGCTTTGATTACTGTAGCTTTGTAGAAAGTTTTGAAACCAGGTACGGTGAGTTCTCCAACTTGTTTCTTCAAGTTTGTTGGGTCCACTGCATTTCCATATGAATTTTAGAGTCAGCTTATCTATTTCAACAAATAGGCGAGATAGGAGTTTTATAGAAAAGCACTGAAACTATAGATCGATTTGTGGAGTATTCCTATATTAACAATATTAAGTCTTCTGGTCTATGAACACTGGGTGTTTTCCCTTTTATTTAGGTCTTCTTTAATTTAAACAATGTTTTATAGTTTTTGCAGCATAAGTTTTGCCCTTCTTTTGTAAAATTTATTCATATTTTATTCTTTTGATGTTATTGTAAATTGATTTTTGTACATTAATCTTGTATCTGCAACCTTACTAGATTCATTCATTCTAACAATTTTAGTGCATTCCTTAGTTTTTTACATACAAGAGCATGTCATCTACAAATACTGATTATTTTACTTTTAATATAAATGTGTTTATTTCATTTTCTTATTTAATTGCCCTGGCTAGAATGAAGTACCATCTTGAATAGAATTGAGGAGAGAAGATATCTTCTTCTTTATCTTAGTGAAAAACATTCTTCACTATTAAGTATAATGTTAGCTCTGACTTTTTCATAGATGCCCTTTATCAGATTGCTAGGAAGTTCCCTCTATTTCTAGTTTGTTGAGTATGCTGTTGATAATCATGATGTTTTCCTTTATCTTGATACAATGTATTACATTAATCGATTTTCAGACTTTAAACCAGCTTTACGATCCTAGTTTGATATATCCCACTTGATCATAGTGTATAATCCTTTCTATTTATTCTAGATTTCATTTGCTAGTGTTTTATTGAGAACTGGGGAGCCCATATTCATAGTAGATGTTAGTGTAGAGTTTTCCTGTGGTGTCTTTGTTTAGTTTTGGAATCAGAATAACACTGGCTTCATGGAATGAGTTTAGATGTATTTCCTCCTCTTCTAATTTTTGAAAGAGTCTGTGAAGAATTTGTATTAATTATTCATTTTTTAAATTGATAAAGAACACATAACATAAAATTTAACATCTCAATGATTTTTAAGCATACAAATCACTAGTGGTGACTATATTCACATTGTTGTGCAACAGATCTCTAAAACATTTACATTTTGCAAAACTGAAACTCAGTAACCACCGAACAACTCCCCATTTTCCCTACCACCCAGCTCCTGGAAACCATTATTTTACCCTCTGTTTCTTTAAGTCTGACTATTTTAGATCCCTTACATGAGTGGAATCCTACAGTTTGTCTTTTTGTGACTGGCTTACTTCACTTCGCATAGTACCCTCAAAGATCATCCGTGTTGTAGCATGTGACAAGATTTCCTTCTTTTTTTTAAGGGTGAATAACATTCCATTCCATTGTACATATATAACATACTCTCTTATCCATTCATCCATCAATGGACAATCTAGGTTTCTTCAACCTCTTGGCTATTGTGAATGATGCTGCAATGAACATGGGTGTACAAATATCTGTTCAAGATCGTGCTTTAAATTCTTTTAGATATATACCCAGAAGTGGGATTGCTGGATAATGTACTAATCCTATGTTTAATTTCTTGAGAAACCTCCATGCTGTTTTCCATAATGGCTGCACCACTTTACATTCCCATAAACAAGGCACAAAGGTTCCAGTATTTCCACATTCTCACAAACACTTACTTTTTCTGTTTTTTGGATAGTGGCCACCCTAATGAATATGAGATAATATCTCATTGTGGTTTTGATTTGCACTTCTCTAATCTTTTCATATGTTTTTTGGTCCTTTGTAAGTCTTCTTCATAGAAATATTCAAGTACTTTATTTTTAAGTTAGATTATTTGGGTTTTTGGTTGGTGGTGAGTTACAGAACTTTTTATATATTCTGGATACTACCCCTTATCAGATATATGACTCATAAATATTTTCTCCCATTCTGTAGGTTGCCCTTTCATCTTGTTGATTATTTCATTTGATATGCCTAAATTGTTAAGTTTGATGTACTCCCATCTGTCTATTTTTCCCTACGCTTCTGGTGTCATATCCAAGAAATTATTACAAAATCCATTGCTATGAAGTTTTCCTCCATGTTTTCTTCTAGGAGTTTTGTAGTTTCAGATCTCATGTTTAGGTCTTTGATACATTTTGAGTTAATTTTTTTATATGGTGTAAAGTAAGGGTTCAACTTCATTCTTTTGCATGTGGATATCCAGTTTTACCATTACCATTTGTTGATGAAACCATCCTTTCCTATTGTGCAGTCTTGGCACCCCTGTCAAAGATCATTTGACCATAATACAATGGTTCATTTCTGTTTCATTCTGTTTCCTATTCTGTTTCATTGGTCTTTATGCTAGTCCCACACTGTTTTTTATTACTATAGCTTTGTAATCTGTTTTAAGGAAATGTGAGCTCTCCAACTTTTTCCTTCTTTTTCAATATTATTTCAGCTATTCAGGGTCCCTTGAGATTTCATATAAATTTTGTCTATTTCTGCCCAAAAAATGCCACTGGGATTTTGTTACAAATTGCATGGAATCTGTAGATTGCTTTTGAGTAATATGGCCATTTTAATGAAAATAAGTTTTTCAACCCATGAACATGGAATGTCTTTCCATTTGTTCTTCTTTCATTTCTTTCAATGTTTTGTAGTTTTCAGTGCACAAGTCTTTCACCTCCTCAGTTAAGTTTATTCCTAAGTATTTTATTCTTTTTGATGCTATTATAAAGAACTTTTTAAAATTTCCTTTTCGAATTGTTCATAGTTGATATATAGAAGTTATTTATGTGCGTTGACTTTGTATCCTGTAACTTTACTGAACTCGCTTGTTAGTTCTAACAGTTTTTTGGTGACATCTTTAGGGTTTTCTATATATATGATTATGTTGTCTACAAACAGACACAATTTAACTTCTTTCTATCCAATTTAAATGCCTTCTATTTCTTTCTCTTGCCTAATTGCTCTGGCTAGGACCTCTAAGTGGGCATCCTTGCCTTGTTCCTGATTTCGGAGAAAAAGCTTTTAGTCTTTCACCATTGAGTAAGATGTTAGCTGCAGGCTTTTCATATAAGGCCTTTAATATGTTGTAGTTGTTTCTTTATATTTCTAGTTTGTTGAGTGCTTTTATCATGAAAGGGTGTTGAATTTGTCAAGCGCTTTTTCTGTATCAATTGAGATGACCCTGTGGGTTTTGTCCTTCATTCTGTTAATGTGGTATATTACACTGACTGACTTTCATATGGTGAAGCATCATTGCATTCTAGGAATAAGTCACACTTGGTCATGTTATACAATCCTTATCATGTGCTGTTTAATGCTTTTTGCTAGTATTTTGTTAAAGATGTTTGCATCAATAGTCATCAGGGATACTGGCCTCTAGTTTTCTTGAAGTATCTTTGTCTAGCTTTGGTATCAGGGCAATACCGGACTCATAAAATTAGTTTGAAAATGTTCCTGGATCTTCAAGTTTTTAGGAGTTCAAGGAGGACTGATGTTAATTCTTCTTTATATGTCTGGTAGACCACTAGAGTGAAGCCATCTGGTCCTAGGTTTTTCTTTAAGATTTTTCAATTATCATTACAGCTTTGATCTCCTTACTTGAGGCAAGTCTGTTCAGATTTTTTTTTTATTTCTTCATGATTCAGCCTTGATACGCTATGTGTTTCTAAGAATGTATCTAGGTCTTCTAGGTCATCCAGTTTGTTGGTGTATAATTGTTTGTGGTAGGCTCTTTTTTATTTGTGTGGCATAAGGTGTAATGTCGCCTCTCTCATTTCTGATTTCAGTTATTTGAGTCATCTCTCTTTTTTCTTAGTTAATCCAGCTAATGGTCAATCAATATTGTTGCTGTTGTTTTAAAAAACCAAGTCTTGGTTTCATTGGTTTTTCTATTCTTTATTTCATTGATTTTTTGCTCTGATCTTTATCGTTTAGTTCATTCTTCTTTGTCTAGTTCCTGAAGATGCATAGTTAGGCTGTTGCTTCAAGATTTTCTTTTTTAACCTAAGTGTCTACAGCTTTAAAATTCCCTCTTAGTACTGCTTTCACTGCATCTCATAAGTTTTGGTATACTGTGCTTTCATTTTCACTTGTCTCCAGATATTTTCTAAATTCCCTTGTGATTTCTTCTCTGGCCCAAGAATGTGTTGTTTAAGTTGTATGTATTCATAATTTTTTCCACTTTTCCTTCTGCTATTTATTTCTAGTTTCATTCCATTGCAGTCAGAAAAAAATTATTTGTGTGCTTTCAATTTTTGTAAACGTGTTAAACTTTGTTTTGTGACCTAACAAGTGGTCTATCCTGGAGAATGTTCCACGTGCACTTGAGGAGAACGTATGTCCTGCCATTGCTGGGTGGAGTATTTGGTATATGTCTGTCAGGTCCAATTGGTTTATAGTGTTGTTCAAATCCTGTTTCCTTCTTTATCTTCTGTCTGATATTTTTATCCACTATTTAAGTAGGGCATTGAAGTCTCCTACTATTATTGTGCAGCTGTCTATTTCTTTCTGTAATTCTGTCAATGTTTGCTTCATATATCTGGGAATTCTGATGTTACATGCATATATATACAGATATATAATTTTTACATGCATATATTACATATAATATTTATATCTTACTAGTGAATTGACCCTTTTATCATTACATAATGTCATTCCTTATCTCTTGTGTCCTTTTTGTCTCTTTATCTTAAAGTCTAATTTTTAAATATAAGTACAACCACCTCTGCTTTCTTTTAGTTACCATTTGTATAGGATATATTTTTCCATCTTTTGACTTTCAGCTCATGCATGTTCTTAGATCGAAAGTGAGTGTCTTTTAGACAGTATATGCTTGGATCTTGTTTTTTATCTATTTAGCCAGTTTATATCTTTTGATTGGAGTGTTTAATCCATCTACATTTAAAATAATTACTGAGGTGGAAGGACTTACTATTTCCGTTTTGTTGTTTTCTGTGTGTCTTACAGCTATTTTATTCCTCTTTTCCCAATAAACAGACAGAACCTAAGAAGCAATGTGAAGCAAGCAATTCACTCTTTTCTTTCCCTCACAAGGTAAAAGTCAGTAGTTGGAGTTTTCTCTGGATCTTGCCACACTGTGTTGGGGAGGGGCACAGCTAGAGCAGGTAATAATGCCACCAATTTTCCTGCACACTTCAATATGTCTCTTCTTGGCTTTGTGCTACAACCTCTTAACTGGTGTTCTTACAAAGTTTCTGAAGTTCTTACAAAGGTAGTTTGGTCCATAAATTTTTGTTAAGTGGGTTTCTCTGTGAAGGAATAAGGGCCTGGGTCTTCCTATTCCACTATTTTGCTGACATTACTTTTTAACTAGTGCCTAAATGTTTGATAGAATTCACCAGTGAGGCCATCTGGGTCTGGGCTTTTCTTTGTGAGCAGTTTTTTTAAATTTCTATTTTAATCTTATTTTGATATAAATTTATTTAGATTTTCCATTTCATAAGTTTGTGTCTTTCTAGAATTTGTCTATTTCATCTAAGTCATCCTTTGGCATACAGTTGCTCATAGTAGTCATTGTTTTTATTTCTGTAAGGTTGATAGTAATATCCTCCTCTTTCATTTCTCATTTTAGTAATTTGAGACTTCCCTCTTTTTTTCTCAGCCTAGCTAAAGGTTTGTGAATCTTGTCAAAGAACCAACTTTTTATTTCACCTATTTTCTCCATTTTTAAAATTTTCCATTTCATTAATTTCTGCTCTAATCCTTATTGTTTTCTTTCTGCCTGCTTTGTTTGCTCTTCTTTTTCCAGTGCGTTAAAGCAGAAGCTTAGGTTACTGCTTTGAGCTCTTTCTTTTTAACATATGTGTTCACAACTATATATTTCCCTTTAAACAGTGCTTTCACTGTATCTCGTAAGTCTGGGTATATTTTGTCTTCATTCTCATTTATTTCAAAGTAAATTCTCATTTCCCTTGTGATTTCTTCTTTGACCCACTGATTAGAAGTGTGTTAATTTCCATGTATTTGTGAACTTCCCAAATTTCTTTCTGTCAATAATTTTTTAATTTCCATCCATCATGATCAGAGAACATGCTTTGCATGATTTCAATCCTCTTAAATTCACTGAGGCTTGTTATATGGCCTAGCACATGATCTGTCTTGGAGAATATTCCATGTACAGTTGAGGAGAATGTGTATTATGTTGCTGTTAAGTGTAGTGCTAATTGAATATTTTCCCTAGTATAACATTTTAATTCCTTTAAATGATTTTTCCACTATTTTTTAAGTTATTTTCTTAGTGGTTGCTCTAGGGCTTCCAGTATACATTTTAACTTATCAGAATTTACTTCAAATTTATATTAAATTAGCTCTACTGAAATATAGAAATATTACTCCTATATAAGTGTATTCCCTCTTCCCCCTCTTTGTGCAATTATTGTTATATATTATCTCTATATATGTTACAAACCAAATGATATATACATTCTCATTCTTTTGCTTTTAAAACAAGAATTGCAATTAAACAGAGACAGCCTTTGGGGAGGAATATTTTTCAAGTTAATCAGAGCTTCAAAATGAAGAATGACCACCCAAATTCACAACTTTACAAACTTCCATTTCAAGAAAACTCATAGACAGGAACATGATCTCTAACACCCAGACTTGATGCACTCTGGTTCCTTGGCTTTATCTGTGCTTAAGCCCACATGTTCCCCTGCATCTTGCTCCTACAGAAGTGCATTCTGCTAGTTCTACAGAAGAAAGTGCTAAAACAGGGAAATAGCGAAAGATGTCCTAGGAAAGGCAGTAAGTGTCACCTCTTGACAGAAGGATCCCTGAGAGCAAAATGCATTATTCCATTCATCTCTACCCAAATAGAAAGAAGGTAATGGCCACAAAACAACAACAACCAAAAATAGAAAGAAAGAGAAAGAAAGGAAGGAAGGAAGGAAGGAAGGAAGGGAGAGCAAAAGAGAATATTCATAATTTCATTCCCAAAACAAACTCTCCTGAAATCTGTTCTGAGTTGTAAGTTCCCTTCCTCTGGCACTCTCCTTACCCGAAACGGGGTGTTGATTCGACTCGTGAGAGTATCTAGGATGTGGACATTCTCGTGCTGGTGCAATAGGATAAAACGGAGGAAGATCTCAAGTAGTGCTGGCTCAGAGATGCTACGCAGGAAAAGGTCCAGATATGCAGTCGTGGTCATGACCTCTTCCACAGTCACCTAGGACCAACAACAGAGTGAGCACAGGTGAGCATCCTCTTGATGCTGTGATACACACCTCTCCCATGGCCCCAGCCTCACCACAGTGACCTCATCAAGGCAAGAACACACCTGCCCACGAAAACACACTTCAGAGCTTTATTGAAGCCCATAACCTATTCACATTCCACAATACCTCATGCTGTTTCCACCCTTTAATTCAATAAGGAAAAAGAAAGGCATAAAAAATCAATTCAAGTGTTCTGGTAACTCTAATCATCAAATGCAGTTCAAATACCATAAAGATTTTAGAGTGTAATCAAAAATGAAGAAAAAAGATAATGGAAAGTATTTACATGGTTAGTAAAGGATTAATTAGAAAGCTCGGAATAACTTGTTTCATTATTAGTCATTCAATAAACATTTACTGGGACCTGTTATGTACGGGGAGCTGAAAACATAAGAACATTCTTTATGCCCAGAAAGATGAGCTATAACAAGCAAAATGATCATATAAATTGCAAAGGAGCAGTACAGACACAAAGTGCTACAGATGTTCAGATGTGTTTCTGGAGAGCTGCATGTCAAATTTTTTATAACTGAATAATACACATAAAATGTTATTTATAAAGTACTAGAAAAACTTAGTGCTTATAAAGTAACTGTGACTTTTTTATAATACAAATTAATATATGCTACCTGGTGTAATTTTCTCATGCAGTAAAGTGTCAATTTTTCAGTGAATAAGACTCTGAAGAGCCAAGTTTTTCAAGAAGCCGAGGATTTGATGCTTCAAGTATCAAAATTCTAACCTTAAACATTTTTATTGGGAGTATTTTAAGAGCTAGCATATACATCTTTGTCCTCCTAAGATGAGAATATACCATCTCTTGATGAATAGAGGTCATTCCCAGGGTCATCAATTGCCCCGCAGAAGCATAAAGAAACAGCCACACCTGAATGCGTGAAAACCACCAGAGAAATAGTTCGAACTTTCAGATTCTAATACCACACACCCTAGAAATCTTAGTAATCCCTCCACCATGAGTCAAATGCATGCGATTCTAAACAAAACAGATGGCAATACTTTTTGAGTGATTTTTATTTTCCCTTTTCCATTTTTTAAAATCCTCTTTAATTCTCTTTCTTTAAAAGTGTTAGGTGTCACATTATCTTACGGTTACTGGGCCATTCCTTTTATATTCCATTACTCTTCCCCTTTTAATTTTCGGCTTTTAAAATCCACAGATTAGTTTAGAAACCAGATGTCCAGATCTGCTACATAAGTGTAGATGAGCCCTGAGTGGATGCATCTGTGCATAAAGGCTTGGAGCCATCTATTTTGGCTGTTTAAATTACTTTTAAAAAGTTCTTGGTGCTCAGCTATCTTCTGGATAAATGAGCCCAGGTGGATAAGATATTACACCAAGTCAGTGTGTCTGTTTTCTTTATCTAAGCAAGGCATGCTTATCCAGTGCATTAGTATCTAACGAGAAGTCAATCCACAGTGGTCTGAGTACATATCATAGCGCAAATCCCCTTCCCCTAGCTCGGTGCCAACAACGCAAGCTCTCAGACATTCAATACACCACTATGTCATCTGACCAACTGTAAAAAGCTCTCTGTGGCCCAAATATAGCAACAGAAATAGGTAACCATCAAACATTTAACAAATAAATTGCATTGGGAAGAGTGCTTTTCATGGTCTGCCCCTGCTTCTGAAACAAACTACTTTCATCTTTGTGTTTCCCAGTGTTTTCTAGTCCCATATATGAAGCACTCCTAATGCCACCCTGGGATGCACACTGTGTCTTTTCTTTATTACCTCAATGCAATGCACAAAGCCTGGCACATGGAACGTACTTCTCCCTGAGTGAATGATAGCCCCAAAGATCTAGTGATTTATATTTGCCAGAGTTTAGTTTAACTTTTAATTATCCTTTATCCTCTACATGTGTCCTGAAGGCCCCAGAGAGTAGAAACATTTTTTATAAAGATCTCTGTAATAACTGATGTCATCAATCATAGCTAAGGGGGAAATGACTCACAACAACCCTACATTAGCTCACATCCACTTCACTACTGCAAACTTGGGATCCTTAGCAGAAACTTAATCCTAAATGATTTAGGCAAAAATCTAATTCCCCAACAACCTTGATCACTAGAAAAAAGTTGCATAATCATTCCAAACAGGCCATGTATGTAGTTTCTGTAACACAATATTTTCAGCTTATCTATGGAACACTGCTGAACTGACATGTTATACAGAATTCCAGCCTTTGTACCAATAATGTAGCATCAGCTTTCCCCCCCCCTTAAGTTACACATGACCTCAGTAAGTTTGAAAGCACAGCAATCAACTCCTTAGACTACAAGTCTCAGTCTTTGTGGGCTAACATGAAAGGAGGGCATTAAGTATCTATTGTTTACTACTGTTAGGCTGGATAAATGAAAAGATTTCATTTCTTTTTAGAAATCAAAGCTGTCATTTATAAGCTAAGAGGATTTAAGAAAGTACTTGGAGGGACAGCATTTATATAACATGCTATAAATATTAAAAACCCGAGTCCATTAAACATTAAGTTGCATATTTTTATAAACTGAGATCATACTCACCTTAAACTAATACCCAAACCAGGAAAATCTGGCTCCCTTCTTCCATCTTTTCCTTCTACCATATCCTCAGAGCCTTTAGGAGCTTTTTATACCAGAAAATCTTTTCCTGTCCCATTATCTTGCTTTCAGAAACTTCCTCTAATCCCCCCAAATAGGCAACCTCCTTAACGAGGATGAGACCAGAGCCTAAGTGTGATCACTGGAAAGCTAACAATAAACCACCAGGGAAAAGATGCTCTGCTGTGCAGAATGTAAAACAAAACCTTCTGCTAATGCCCCAAAGAAGTGTTAGCAAGACTGGAAAGTAGCATCTTCTTCATGCACCCATGATGGACAATCGGCTGCTAATATAAGTAAGACCTTTGTCTTAGAGATGACTATCAATATTTATTTAACTTGTTCTATAAAGAATTGCAGGTAGCTACAAATTTACATAGAAATACTAATAGAAACAGTAAATGATGTTCTACCTTACTGCCATATCATACGCAATAATAAAGTTTAGGGATACTAAAGCTTAAGAATGTTATTTCATACTAAAGGTGGGCCACAATGACTGAAATAACCTAAAGAAAACTCAGTGTCCACAAACGAGTAATTATCCCTGATAAGATAAGAACAGTTGTTACTCTAAAGAATGTATCTGCTTAAGCACTATTATGTGATTACTTTTCAACCCAAGTTCCAGAATAGAGGCCTGACTTAGGTACCTGACTTTACTGCTATTGAGTCCCATTTAGTCCATCCTTGGAAATAAATCTCTGCCCATCTTCTCCACACTCCTATAGCCCTTGTCCGGGTCCTTCTTCATGCCAAGAATCTTCACCAATCTCTTAAGCTGGTGTTTTTGAAACTACAGTTTGAGATCCAACAGTGGGTAGTGAATTCAGTCTATTATTTCATTAATGGTTTAGACCAGATTCCAATAGAAAATATTAGAGTGCCCTGCATGTAGTAAGGGCAAGTCCTGTTTTGTCAAACTTGTGTATACATATTTTGTTGAAAATATACATAATACGATACATTAAATATATGTGCTTTGCTTGCAAATTCAGTAAATATACATATATATGCAAACATACAAAATATTATTTCTGACTGTGAGCTGCAGCCAAAAACATCTGAAAAACACCACAGGAGCACAGTTCACAATCATCTATGCCATGCTTTCACCCACCAGTTCTCATCACCAGTTCCCTATGCTCCAGGCTATAACCCAGCATGGTCTGGCCTGGAAGAAGTGCACACATAGGTGAGATCAGTTTTCTGAACAGGATGGCAACTGAATTTACAGTCAATCTACTCTTTTTTGTCTTAGGCTAAGAGCTCCAAAAGTGTGTTTTTATTTTTTATTAGAACTCAAGCTTCTCAGAAATAGGCAAAATGGACGGTGTGTTTTCTTTTAAAAAGGAGGTGGGTGGGAAGGGAGGAGGTGACACCACGCATCACATGCTACTTCTATAAAACCAAAGCTCTCTAAAAAAAATTAAAGCCAGAACCAAACCCAGCCATCATGCCCACAACTGCAGCAGCACGTTAACTTATTGCACGGCGTAGGCGTGAAATTGAGCATATAGACATCCTGACCTTTCTGTAATCAGCTCTAGTTGGGCGATCCCATTTGCATCTAAATTAGCACCAGAATCCTCCCTGTAATGGCAGGTTTATGTGTGTCCTGAAAAATACATTTCCAAGCTGCTAATTGTTTTTTTGTGATCTAGTCACATTGGAACAAACAGATGGATCCTACCTTCTGTCACTCAGGCAGGTGGCAGGCAGTGGGGTCAGGTGACTGTGGCACCCTCTCCAAGTTAGAAGCCACCCTTCCTTGGCTTTTCCTTTGATAACAGAGGAAAAAACTAGCTAACTGCTGGTTCACCTGGGTTATCAGTGAGTCATCAGCCCCAGTGGGTCCAACCAGAGTGAAGCTCCCACTGAAATCAGCAGAGGGGAAAAGAATGACAAGGCTGGATCACACGAAACAGGAGTGAAAGGGTCTTAACAGGGAACACAGGCTACGAGCCTACCCGCTGCTGCCAGAGAGAGCCAAGCCAACGGAAAGGTGGGAGGCACATCCACCCACCTACAGCCAAGGGCAGCAGCTGGAAAGGCTCCTTGCAGCCATCTTCTCCCCTCCAAGGACACGAAGCGCCAAGAAGAACATTTAAGTACAAAAGGGAAGACAGACGCCCAGGTTCTCAGCAAGCAGCTCTACTGTTTCAGCCAAAAATTCAGGACAGAAAATGTTCAATGACTCCAGATCTGAAAATAGTCTGCAGTTGATGATTCCAGCTCCCTCCCGTCGGCTCCCCTATGCCTCCCTTCTGCTCCACGACCTCTAGGCCACACGCTACACTGCTAGCACCGCCAGAGGCCAGCTGGGGAGGTGAATGGAGGTGACAGCCAAAGTCAGCAAGTTTGCTGATTTATTCCTAAAATATTTGAGGAAGGAGGAAACAGAGTGGCTACAATGAGGATTTCAGTAACATATTTTGAGGAAAGTGTATTAAAATAAAAGCCAATCTCTGCCCTTTTTCTCCCAGCATTTCTTCAATGGATCTGTAATACATTAAATATATTAGTATAATAAATTTATACCTTCTGGGAGAAAAGGGAAGCAGTGAACAAATGGCTTTTCAGGGTCCTTCCAGGCCCTGAATAGTGAAACACCACTCATCTCCCCAATGGAATTTGGAGCTGGGGTCTGTCTGCCTGGGGAAAAACCAGGCACAAGAGGCACATGTGGGAGGCAGTGCCACTCACACCACAGGCAGTGGTGGTGTTCCCAAGGCCATGTGGCTTCCTCACTAAGCGCTGCTTCCCTGGAGCTGCTCTCAATGCATTTAACTGGCCCAAATTTGAGGTACCTGAATAAACACTGACTACCCATCCCCGAAGTACAAACTTTAGTATCTGGGATTTGGTTGTTTTTCTGCATTTCCCATTTTGTTCTCAGTGTTCAGATTACCTTGTCATGAATACTGTCAACTGCTATGGATGCTGCTCCTTTGGGGTTCCTAACTTTTCCTACACCTCCTCGCAATGGGAACATATCAGGAATGGCCCTATTCAACAAACATTTATGCAGGTGTGAAAGCTCTGTACTGGGTGCTAGGGACAGAAAGATGAACAAAACACAGTTCTGAGTGTTTTGCTGTTGTAAGCAGAGGGCAAATGCATTAGGAAGTTCTACTTAAGACCTGAACCTATGTGAGGTCTATACCAGAAGTTATGTTAGCCTTGCAGAGAATATGGTTGCCAGCTCTGAGTAGAAAATGAGGTTTTGAGGAAAACAGCGAGAGGAAGATAATAGAGAGTGGTTTTCAGAAAAAGGAGAGGCTTTGGAGCTACACAAACTAGAGTTCAAATCCTAACATTTATTACCTGTATAACCTTGATTGTGTTATTTAAACTAAGCCTGTTTCCTCCTCTGCAAAATTGGGATAATCAATATCTTTGAAAGTATTAAGAGGATTAAAGAGAATGTGCATAAATCTCAACACATAGAAGGGACTCAGTAAAGGATGGCTATTATTTCCTGACTTGGGTCATCAGTTTAAAATAAGCCAAATTGAGGCCAAAAAAAAGGACCAGGAAGTTGGCAGGAGTGTTGGTGGCAAAAGAACAAAATTTGCCTGTCTATACATATTTTCGGGGGTGGAGGGGGAAGGTACAACCCCCCCTTATAGAAAATGAACACCTCATCCATTTCCACTCCCTCCCCATTCCCTCCCAGGCATTTTATAGAATCAGAAGATTTTGAGGTGGTCACAAGGGATGGGCTACCTCAGCCCCAAAGATTCAGTGTGTCCTAGAACAGGCTGTGGTTAAGAGGGGACACAGAAACTCCCTAAAACATATTTTCATCGGTATTTGCCAATGTTAGCCAATCTAAACCTGATTCTAATCCCACAGGACAAGCTGACCAATACTGACAGAACACGAATAAAGCTGTCATTGCCAATAAAAATGGTCCTATGTCCAATGGGCCGATGCTGCAACTAGGGTTGGCCAAGTTGAAGGGTTACTGCTTTCATCACATCCAAAGTTATTTTTGCTTGCTTATCATAAACCTCTCTCCTTGGAGGATTCAGCAAATGGCTATGTCTATAGCCTCCTTTCCTATACTATGTGTGTATAATTTGTACCCTACAGCTTCATTATGATATAATTTATTAGAGTATAATGCAGTATATGATCCATTATACTTGAACCTCATCTAATAAAGTTTAACTATTGAATACCCAAATACCCCATAAGAAAGGTAATTCATAGCATGGTCCTGAGGTAATAATTAACAAGGAAATATGGGGGCATTTTGGCTCAGAAACAAAGATCTGAGGGGTATTCCAAAGATCACCTGGTTCTTCTCTTTCCTGTTTACTAATTGTTCCACAAAGAGTCCCTTTTTGATTCAAACTTCTTGGTTACAATTTGAGAAACAATAAAAACAACATCACTGACCAGTTATTGAGCACCTAGTATGTAACTAAGGACTATTCTAAGCATACTGTTTCAGTTATTTGAGTCCCAACAATCTTATGAGAACTAACTCCAGATGGTCCAAGCAGAAAAGATATTTACTGAAGGGGTGTCTCACAGAATCACCAGAAGGCTGGAGAGACAGGCTTAGAAAGAAAAAGAGGTCTGGTGCTGGGCTGCCAAAACACAAACACCCACGACACCCTTCTTTCAAACTCAAACAGAGATTACACGGCTTCTTTCGGCAACACAGCTTAGTCAAGGCTCATAATCTTTTGCATCAGAAGAAAGTACTCCTCATTATAAAGGGAAATTCCACCTGCTGTAATTTAAATCGTACCTTACCCTGCCCTCATCTTAATAAGTGGTGATGGAGAAATGCTGTCCCCCTAAAACTCAACTTTGCTATTCCAGAATTCTTATTAAACCTCTCAGACTCCCCTTTTCTAGGCTGTCAGTTCCCCTTCTCGGTTTTCATAATACACATATTCATCCTTTAAGATTGCAAACTTACTGCAGAAATGACTACAACTGACCTGCAACATGAATTCTCAAAGGACCTGATGCACCGCCAGATACTCAGAGTAATCAATAAGTGTGTCAAGATGGAAATCAGCAGCCCTGTTACTAATAAAAACACTGGATTTTCACAGCCCATGTTGGGGATGCCTTCCTTAGCAGGGTAGTTATATTAATTTTACAATGTCTGAACAGCAGGGGAAATTTTCCATTTATAGTGAATAACATTTCATTGAAAATACAGAGCGTAACTCATTCCATGCTCTTGAATTATGGCAACCTCGAAAAGTGATCCACTGGAAAAAAAAAAAAGAAATACTTCCTCAGGCTTCTCCCTATTTATCTTCCTGATTAATAAGACAATACTACTGAATGCTGATGAGACTGACTTTAAAACCCACAGTAGAGGGGAAATGGTTCATGGGCCGGAACCCCAACCAGCAGCTTCTCTAGAATGAAGTATCTGAGAACCACTGCAAAAAGGAAGCATCTAATGCCTGCCATTCCATTCCACGCAACCCCCCCAACTCCTCCCCCACCCCACCCCCCACCCCCTGCCACACACACACAATCTCCCTGATGGGTTAAATGTATCATTTGGGAGTGGAATTTAAGTTTAGACCAATTTTCCTAGACACTAAAACTGTAACAAAGCAAACTCTGATGACAAAAGACAGATTTCACTCCTAGCTTATTTTCCATGAGCACTGGAAAGACCTCAATACAATGGGAAGGCAGAAAACACACATACATCTGCCCAAACAAATTCAATAATTGCAGTTATTCTGGTCGTTTCTCTCTGTTGTCTCAGACCTGCACATCATCTGGCACTGGATAATCACAGAGGAGCATCCCATCAGAATGATTCCTGCTTTACCTCACCTGAAACACAAGTCACACAAAAATGAGGGGACAGCAAGCCCTCAAAAAGAACTTAGTGTGGGGTGAGAGAAAATTATAGCAAGAAGATAAAATAAACAGACTAAACTCCTTCTCTGTTGTCCTTGCTTTTTGGTTTTCTTACTTGAAGAAAAGCTTGCAGGGCCTTTGTTGCTGATAAATTTTTAATGTTCTCTTAGGAGAGTGCAGGGAAAGAATAAAAGATTCACACCAACTTTCAGACCAGATCTTCCCTCCACTCTCTGCATTTGTTTCCAAGATGAATACCACCTGGCTGCCTTTGATAAGGTGGGGTTTGGTGTGGGTTTTTTTTTTTTAATTCTCTGTAAGGAGGGTGGTACCCTTTCTATCTTTTCATAATTCTGATGCTTAAGAACCCAATTGTTTGGTACCATTATCTCCCTCATGCACTTGTTGAAGTTGAAAAAAGAAAGATATCTAATTTTCCATTACAAATCAGAGATCAATGTAAGCTTAATTTATAACACTAATTTCCTTTCCCACAATGGAAGACAAGTGACGTGAAGTGCTACAGAGAGGTCAGGGATGAGGAAACTCTGCAGGGCCTGTAGACCTTCTCAACCTCTGAAAATTTACTCTGTGCCTATCTGTGATAAGACAATGCACACAGTTTTGTCAGCTAACTTCTATTATTTTAAAAATATAAAACCAAGCAAGAAGAGCTATACTAGAAGAAGGGGTAGAATCAGGTATGTCAGGGTCAAATGCATAAGATGACCTCTAGGCTAGTTAAGACTGGCCTCTGAGCCACAGCCAGCCCATATAGGGCATTTCTGCAAATTAGAAATAGATCTCTTTGGGCAAAGTAGCCCCCCAGGCCCACAGTTTGGTAAGCAGATGGCTTGGCCAGAGAAGAAGGTGTCTTCTGCCAATTAGATAAGGGTGCCTCTTCCTGTGGGTGGACACAGCCCCATGCCGGGACACAAAGTCTGGCAAACGGAACATGAACACCATCTCTCCTATCTGCACCCTCAGCAGGCTGCCCTTGTGCAGTAGACAACCTGCCCAACTCTATGCAGTGGCCCTGCCAAGCCTGTGCCTTTCCAATAATTATAATAATAGAAATTTCCAGTTTCCCATCAATGGAAATGAAATTTTGTTTACATGTAAGAAGCTTTGAGGTTTATGGCAGGCACTACTAAATGTCTCCCCAATATTTATTCTCCCTCTCTTCCTTGGGAATAAACCCTGACCTTATAATAAAAAACCACACTTCCCTGCTTCCTTTGCATCTAGATGTTACTATGTATGTCTTGACTAGTGAGTTGTAAATAGAAGTGGTGTGCAGAATATGAAAGGATCGTTAAAGGGAGTTTTCTGTAATATAAAAGGGAGTTTTCTGTTATCCACAGCTAAACCTTAGGCACACCGATTCAGTGTTTTCTCTGAGTAAGAGAAATAAGATATGCTTTGTAAGTAAATTGCTATAGATATCTCAACCCCAGCAAACACTTAGAACAGTGCCTGGCATATACTGGGTGCTTAAAATATATATGTTGAATGAAATAATTAACGAATGAATGTTTTAGAACTAAAGAATACCAACTAACATTTATTTGCAGCCCATGATAAAGCAGAAATGTAACATCAAGTAACAAGTAATCTAATAACATTCTCCCATTCAGTGTTTTCAAACTTTTTAACACCATGACTCATCAAAATAAAAATATTTTACAATAATATCTAGTATTCACCATTACTAAGTGCAATGCACTCTGATATTTTCTATTTTATGCAACTTTAAGAGCTAATTGTGACCTACCAAATTGACTTCATGACTTACTCATGCAACAACTCAGTGTTTGAAATCTGTTTAAAAATATACACTAGACAGACTAACTTCTCTATTAGCTTTTCTGTTAACTAACCAATAAGAGACAACCTAACATTTTTTTTTAAGTTAAAAACCAAAAATTTTTTTAAATTTACTGGAAAAAAACAGTGGCACAAATGACCAAAACACTACTTATATTTTGTTTGCTATTTTTGTACAACAGTTAAATATGATCATGGATGTCTTGAGAAGTCTACAACATAAAGCAAGTAATGAGGCTGTCCTGGAAACCCCTCCCTGAGAGCTGGCTAGCTGACCTGCCCTTCTCAGGTATCAGCTCCCACTTCCTGTTCCACTCTGGCACAGGGCAGTGCCCTCTCTCAGCACTCATCAAAACCAGGCCATCCTTTCTCCAACCTGGGGTTCATAACCTTCTACCCTGGGTGCTTAAGGTACTTGCATTAACCGATCTCTTTGCTGATCAGGGAATCACAAATGTGCTTCCTTTCTCAGCCAGGATTCTCTCAGGGTCTCCAGATGATAATTTAAAGAAGAGAAAAGCATCATGGAGTAGTAGAAAATGGTCTGCAATGGGAATGAATATAAGACACTTGCATTTTAATTCTTAGCATCTGGTGACCACGGGCAAGTGAAGTAATATTCTGGTGTCCCAACTGCTACAAACGGAAAACAAGCCTGATGTCTCAGGCCTGCATACTATGTAATCTACCGCAGTGAGTTGACATGTGTCAATGAAGAAGGTTAACGATGAGATGTGAAGGCTTCTGTGAAAAGTGCCTTCCTCCACAGATTCTGGCGAGCACATAAAGAAGTGAGGATCTACAGGATAATAGAAAAGCACTTTGGAACACTTAGATGACTCTCTAATGCAAACATAAAGCTACCACACAAACCTTGTAAACATAATCAAATATTAAAGAACTGAAAGATCATCTGCTTCATATCCTCTATTCCTCTCACAAATATTAAGCTCACAGACTCTGAACATTTCTTTCCAAATCATGAGCCTTTGTTTTCTCTGCTGTAAAATGATGAAATAGATGATCTACCCTCTCTGTTACAAAAGTCTGTTCCAAAGCATTCTTTGATTCCATGTCAGTGACATAAAACTAAGTGCTAATCTCAATTCTTTGCCCTGGTATTTTATTTTCCAGCATAACCAACACATCACTCTATTCTAATATAGTGATAAGAGTGCTAGCCACTTTCTTTTGACACATCTATTTAACCAACTGCATATATATTGAGTGTTTTCCAGGTGTACAATATCCTAGCAGCTGAGGATACACAAAAGAAGTATAAGAAACATTTATTCCTCAAAAAACTTACAACAATTGGCAGATAAAGCTCATTTGATGAACAAGTACTAAGCAGTGCAGTCCTACGTGAAAGTTCATTGGCAGTTTGGAGATGAGAGAAGTCAGCATATGCTTCAGCGCAAGGCTTCTGCCCACAGCAGTGCTTGTATTGAGACCTAACAGATGAATACACATTTTTTTTTTTTTTTTTAAGACAGAGTCTCGCTCTGTCACCCCAGGCTGGAGTGCAATGGCGCAATCTCAGCTCACTGCAACCTCCGCCTCCCAGGTTCAAGTGATTCTTGTGCCTCAGCCTCCCGAATAGCTGGGATTACAGGCACACGCCATCATGCCTGGCTAATTTTTGTATTTTTAGTACAGATGGGGTTTCACCATGTCAGCCAGGCTGGTCTTGAACTCCTGACCTCAAGTGATCCCCCCACCTCACCCTCCCAAAGTGCTGGGATTACAGGCGTGAGCCACCGCGCCTGGCCCAGATGAGTACACTTTGGATGAACAGGCAAGAAGTGGAAAGGATAATCCAGCAGGAACGTGGGAGCAAGAATGAACTGTTCAGAGGATGATGAGGGCACTGATTAGACTTTACATCTGCATTTGAACATCATGAAGGGAAGGAAGGCTCATAGGCAGGATGGGGCCACATCAGGAGAGGTTTTCAAAACCAGGTTAAGGACTCTGGATTATTTTCTGCAGGTCACGGGGACCATGATAGGTTCTTGGTGATCAGAGTGACATTTAAACCACTCCAATTTGTTTTTTTTAAGTATGAATTACTACTTCCAAATTTGCTAGAACTTAGGTTGAATTTATGCAGACATGACACAGTAAAATGAAGTCTCCAATCCTCATGTGTCCTTCCACATGCAGGATCTCCTAGCAGCGTACTTCTGGCCTCTCTCTGACTCCCCATGTAATTTTTCTCCAAGAGAGGAGGAGTAACTTGTCATTTTGTTGAGCTTGGGATTGAGCCTGTCCCTTCCTCTCTTCGCCTGGGAGCCAGGCTTCTAGCAGAAAGTACATATTCAGGGGAGGGCACAGAGGCTCACGCCTGTAATCACAGCACTTTGGGAGGCTGAGGCGGGCGGAGTACTTGAGGTCAGGAGTTCAAGGCTAGCCTGGCCTACATGGTGAAACTCCGTCCCTACTAAAAATACAAAAATTAGCTGGGCGTGGTGGCCCATGTCTATAGTCCCAGCTACCAGGGAGGCTGAAGCAGAATGATCACTGGAACCCAGGAGATGGAGGTTGCAGTGAGCCAAGATTGTGCCACTGCACTCCAGCCTGGGCAACAGAGTGAGACTCTGTCTCAAAAAAAAGAAAGTACTGGCCGAGCGCAGTGGCTCACGCCTGTAATCCCAGCACTTTGGGAGGCCAAGGTGGGCGGATCACGAGGTCAGGAGATTGAGACCATCCTGGCTAACACGGTGAAACCCTGCCTCCACTAAAAATACAAAAAAAAAATTAGCCAGGCGTGGTGGCAGGCACCTGTAGTCTGTAGTCCCAGCTACTCGGGAGGCTGAGGCAGGAGAATGGCGTGAACCCGGGAGGCGGAGCTTGCAGTGAGCCGAGATCGCACCACTACACTCCAGCCTGGGTGACAGAGCGAGACTCCATCTCAAAAAAAAAAAAAAAAAAGAAAGAAAGAAAGACATATTCGTCTCTGCTCTTTCCCACCAGAGGTTCTATAATGTGTCTGGGTGAGTGTCTGTCTAATTCTAGGGTTAAATATTGGGAATGTTTGCCTACAGGGGTAAACCCTATTCTCTGGCTTCAGTTTTACTGGTAATAAAGATGGTGTTTTAATCTTCCATCTGCCTCATTTTTTGTATTTCTCAACTTGTCACAACTCAAATGGGGAGGAGAGCCCTTTATACCTCAATTAAACTATACTGACTTTTCTGAAACTGCAGTACAGATCCTCAGCCATGCAAATTCAGTTTCCACTGATTCACATAAATGTTTTATACTCTAGACTGAGTGCTTCAATGAAATGGAACTGTACTCTAGACACTGCCAATTGATGGCAAATGACAGAAGGGACACCAAGACAAACTCATGGCAACACACAGGCAAACCTAACAGAGAACCCCGCACAGGAAATTCTAAATTGTAGTTGGGTCCCTACCACCCTCCTGTCACCCATTCTGGCATCTCCTCTTCCCAGCTTCCCAATAATCTAACCTTTCCTTTTCTGGGTGTCCAAACTCCACACCAAACCATGACACCAGGTGTGACTTATGGCCAAAGTAATCCCCAAATTATATTTTCCCCTCTCCTCTACTAACCCCCTGTCCATACTGTTTACATAAAAAATCTGTATTCTAGGCCCTCTGAGTTAAACAGCAGGATGTACACAAAATGAGTAATCAGTGAAATGAACTCTTCTAGAGAGTGACTGCATTTTAAAGGATTAATATGTGATGAGACTCTAAATTATAACAGGTTGACTACGTGAGGATGAAAATTCTGAGTATACCCTTCCCGGATGAGCCTCTTTCAACACCCCCTTGCCATCCCCACCAAAGGCTAAGTGGACATACAGGCCATTATCATTAATTACTACCACTATTATAGTAGTTCCAGAAATAGCTACCATTTATGAAGTACCAGCTCTGTGCCAAGCATTGTATTAGATGTTTTCTATGTATTATATGAATTAATTCACCTTGATAAGAGTAAAATGGTAGGTAGGTATTAGGATTCTCATCTTACAGCTAAGAAAAGTGAGGCTCAAAATTTTGCCCTAGAAGCACACAGTAAGTGGCAGAAGCCAAATTCAAACCTAAGTCTACCTGATAATAAATTTCATGTTTTTTACACTATTTTGAGAACATCAAAGACATCAAGGCAAGAATTCTAACAATTTCCTGGCATTTTTGTCCCCTGCCCTCTGAAAACACAGCAGAAATCCTTTGAAATTGAATATTTGTATCAACCATTTGGAACATGTCGTCAAAGACACTGTCTCCCATTGTAAGAGTTCAATTGATGGCGTTTTAGAGGATTTATAACCACTCCCTGCCCTTTTACCTCCCTGCCATCCTTCTGCCAACCAATTCAGCTACATTTGTCAGAAGAAAGCTGTTCCCAGTGACAGATCAGGACTTTACTGCAGACAACAGCTTCTGCAGAGAACTCACAGAGCACCCTACTCCTGGAAACCACAGAAAGAGGTGAAATTCATTATTAAAATGATAAGGGGGGGAAAAAAGCTTTATGTGAAAGATACCCACTTTCCTACTGTCACTGGGACAAGGGCCAACAATATAGAATCAATGCTCTCAGATGCGTACAATTATGACAATACATTAAGCTGCCACTCAGAGAAGCATTAACTTCTGGCCCTCACCGCTCCTGGCAATCCCTGAAAGTACTCACATTCCTCAAACCTGGGTCATGCATAGGGACTGACTCCACCAGCACCTCTAAGAGATGTAAAAATGGAGTCGTTTAGACACAAAAATAACTTCATTACTCTAATCACAAAACAGTGCAATTCCTGCTCCCTGGGCCCCAGGAGAATACTAGTTATCGAATATGGAACTCCAATATTCCAATAATTTAATAGCCAGAAAATATACACCAGACTGCCAAACTTGATCTGAAATTCAAGGTTCAGAAAATTTTTTTTTTTTTTTTTTTTTGAGACAGTCTCACACTGTGGCTCAGGCTGGAGTACAGTGGCGTGATCACCGCTTACTGTAGCCTCAACGTCCCAGGGTCAAGCAATTTTCTCACGTCAGCCTCCCGAGTAGCTGGGACTACAGGTGCATGCCACCACACCTGGGTGATTTTTGTATCTTTTGTAGAGACAGGGTTTCACCATGTTGCCCAGGATGGTCTTAAACTCCTAGGCTCAAGCAATCCTCCTGCCTCGGCCACCCAAAGTGCTGGGATTAGAGGCATGAGACAGTGTGCCTGGCCTTACAAAACTTTTTTTTTTTTTTTTTTGAGATGGAGTCTTGCTCTGTCACCCAGGCTAGAGTGCAATAGCGCAATCTCAGCTCACGGCAACCTCCGCCTCCTACGTTCAAGTGATTCTCGTGCCTCATCCTCCCGAGTAGCTCAGACTACAGGTGTGCGCCACCACACCCGGCTAATTGTATTTTTAGTAGGGACAGGGTTTCATCATATTAGCCAGGCTGGTCTCGAACTCCTGACCTCAGGTGATCCACCCACCTCAGCCTCCCAAAGTTGTGGGATTACAAGCATGAGCCACCGCATCCAGCCTGCAAAACATTTTTAAGAATATCTTGTGGCAGTGGTTCTCAACCCAGGTTCCATGTTAGAATCACCTGGGGAGTTAGTTAAAAATACCCATGCTCACGCCCTATCCTGATGCAGTTAAATAATTATCTCCAGGTCTAGTGCCAGGCATCCCTTGTTGCTTCTGACATGCACCAGGCTGTGGACCACTATCACAAAGCCTCCTGGTCATTATGACCATCAAGTACAACTACACTACACAGGTGCTAAGGTGCCACTTAAGATATTTCAGTGATGGAGAAACAAAAGCCTTTTTTTGTAACCTATTTTTTTGCTGAGCAGTACTCTGTAAATAGAAAGATGACCAATCACACTCTTCAAAGAAAATTCAAGCCCAGGAGGTTAACGGGCATTTCAGATCACAGGGCAATGTCAGTGATGACAGCCCTCGGCCTGCACTGCCCATTCAGTCATCAAGTTATCCCGCTTGACAGATCTTGTCTTCTACCACCTGCCACATGAGATAAATATTTTCCAGAGCATGTTAAAAGATTTAAAATCTCCATTGAAGGAAAACAAAGGAGTAATTTGAAAGCTTCTAAAACTTCATTATCCATTGGATAGCAGAATGCTGTACATTCTTGAATAAGTTAATTGTCCAAATAAGCACTAGTGGGTTTCCCAGGAATAATAGGATTTGACTAATTCCCAACTAGGATGGAAAGACCCATTACAGAAGAGCCAGTGTTTTAAATTAATGAATACAAGAATCTAAGCACTGGTTGAAAAACCAAGATTGTAATACAGCAGTGGTTCTCAGCCCTGGTTCTATGTTAGAATCACCTGGAGAGTTACCTAAAAATACCCATGCTCATGCCTTTCCTGATCCAGTTAAATCAGTTAAATCCAGTTACCCACTTTGTGACCTGCCTTCCACCACTAAAAAGAAGTACAGTCAGTAAGGTGTCGCGTCTCTAGCACTATGAAATACACAGTGACCCTAACTTCATTCTGTGCTACTGCCACTCTCATGATAAAAAGGATTCCATGTGAGAATGTGCAGATTCATTAAATAAAAATATTGTTCCTTTCTTCTTTTTAAAGTAAGGCCACCCAAAATTTAACCCTGAGAGCCTCTTCTTAGATCCACTAGATGGTGCAAGCTCTCTTTTTCCAGCAGACTTAACAGGAGGAAAGGACATTAAAAAATTAATATGGGAGACTGAGTGCGGTGGCTCACGCCTGTAATCCCAAGACTTTGGGAGGCCAAGATGGGTATATCATTTGAGGTAAGGAGTTTGAGACCAGCCTGGTCAACAAGGTGAAACCTCATTTCTACTAAAAACACAAAAAGTTAGCCAGGCGTGGTGGTGCACACTTGTAATCTCAGCTACTTGGGAGGCTGAGGCAGGAGAATTGCATGAACCCGGAAGGCAGAGGTTGCAGTGAGCCGAGATTGTGCCATTGCACTCCAGCCTGAGCAACAGAGCGAGACTCCATCTCAAAACAAAAACAAAAACATATGGGTACCCCCAAGCAGCCCACGCATTGCACAGGATCCTTGAGAGGAAGGGGAGTTGCTGTCTCAGAAATCTTTCTATTTTGCAATTAACAAAAACATAATAAAAGTTTTCCTAAATTCTTCTTTGGGAGCTCAGGAGTTAAACCTAGGCCATGAAAGGTATAATGAAACTAAGATTCACTTCCAAGGTGCCTAATGGAAAGAAATGATACTGAAGCCTGGAGATCTGGAGATCTGGGTTAGGTCCAAGCTTGACATGATGTGAGCATAAGAAAGTCACTTAACCTCTCTCGTCCTCAATGCCTTTGTCTGAAAAATGAGGAGCTGGAACTAGATAATCTCTGGAATTATGTCTAGTACTAAAGTTCTACAAATGTACATAACAATCATTTTTCTATCTCCAATTTAATCTCTCCACTTAGATTTGGCAAGAACCTTAAACACAAAGGACATGTTTCATGAAATCAATCCATCCAATCTGTGAAGTTTTTAAAACTGAGATGTTATTAATTCATTTAGAGAAAAACTGATATATTATTAATTCATTTACTGAAAAACACTTATACATAGAGCACCTACTGCTGCCAAGCATTGGGCTAACACTGTGTCAGGCAAAAAGGACATAGGGACAGATGAGTGCCTCACCTTTGCTCCTCCATGAAACTGAAATGGACTCTAATTTCAGACAAACAGAATGTTATCTTCAAAGAAAAAAACTGGACGGTTAAAATCTACTAGTTGTATTAAAGCATTTAACATAAATATAAATATTACACATGCTTAGTCAGAAAGTTTGATGTCTTGATAAATAACCATAGCAATGATATATTGCCAATTATTTTACCTCAGTATCTCATAAGCAACTCAAATGAAAAACAGTATAGAAAAGTTTCACGCCCTTATACAATTTCATTTCTACATATAGAGAGCACATTTCAAACATCATTCTTGGAGCCATCACTCATTCTTCAGAAATATTTTTTGGTTCATTTTTCATAAAATATCTATATCTTCCTTTAAATTTTTCCAGCAGTATCTGTCTCAACTCTGGTTCTCTTTTGGACTTCCACGACATTTAAGAGTTGCTTACATAGAGCACCTACTGGGTACCAAGCAACAGCCGTCTCTAGCCAATCCTAAACACCACCACCCACCCCTGTGCAAGTGCCTCATTTTTCTCCCACTCCATGCCACCTCACAATGCTAACTAAACATCAGTTCATCAACCTAACCTGACCACTACAGTTCTCATTAGCTTTCTCTCTCATAGCTACATACACACACACACATACACACACACACACAGGCTCCTTCCTAGTTACCATATCTACATTCACATGTTCATTTATTCAAGAGATGTCATAATACCTATTACATACTTGGCAATGTACTATAAATGCTGCTATAACATTTGCTCAATGAACGAATGAATAAACAAATGTGTATGGTTCCCTACTCTCATGGTGTTTACCACCTGCTCTGAGAGGTACAATATAACAAATCTATAATGATCATACCAGGTAATCTTCAAGTGCCACTTGGGTGATGCCAGCAAACTCTAGAGAAGTGAAGAGTTATTGCCTATGCCTGGACTGATCAGGAAGAATCTTGGAGGTGGCATGCAGTCTGGACATTGGAGGATGAGAAGATATGGATAAATATAGTTGGAATAGATGCTAAATATAGTTGGCATCTCAAGTGGAGGAAAGGCATAAGCATGGGCATTTAACTAGAAGGCTGGAATCACACTCAGGCTATAGCAAATGGCCGAGAATAGCTGGAGAAGTGAGTCTACAGAGAAGGAGGTAGAAGGAGCTTTGGGATTAGCCTAGGAAAAGATTCAAATGGTTGGGTTCTACCAAGTCTACATCTCTGAGTTATTTCTCCTAATAAACCTGATTTCTACAATTCTCTACCTATTTCCTCCTGGAAATATGCCAAATTTGATAAATTACAGTGGAAAGATGATATACACAGAGTCTCTTCTTAGATCCACTAGATGGTGGCATTGTGGGGTGGCATGGAGTGGGAACAAAAGAGCTGTTTAATCATCTAAATCTATTATTTTCCCAACAAGTATATAACAATAAAAACAAAAACAGTAATAAGAGTTAACTCATACACATTGTTCCAGGCACCATTTTAAAGTATCAACTCATTTACTCTTCACCAATCCTATAAGGTAAAGCATTATTATTATCGCCCCTATTTTACAAATGAAGAACATGGCTCAGAAAGATTAAGTGTTCTCCCAAAGGCACAGAGCTAGCAAGTGGCAGAGCTGGGAAACCAACCCTGGTAGTGTGACTCTAAAATCCACATCATATTAAATCCTTCACAAAGAACTTATTCACTAGATACCACTACATCTAGGTTCATGTCAATGAATAAATGTGCCTTCCTCTTTGCTCTCTATTTTAAGCTTACTTACTTAAGCCAGCATTTTTATTTATTTTAGTTTTTTGGAGTTTTTTGTGTTTTTTTTTTGGCACAGCATTAGATACAGCATTAAAGTGATGGGGTGCCTCAAGATACTATGAAGTTGGCTGTAGGCCAAGGTAATATAGATCCTATGGCCAATTAGTTCACTACTTGTTGTGTGATTATGCAAAAGGAGAGGAAAGATCTGGTCTTCCATTCTCATAACAATATGCCCAGGTATCAACTGAACACATGCCACATGCCTTACAGGGAGCCTCCTTGTCTACAAAACATTCAAAGACACAGTGCTTAACTACACTGGAAACTCAGCACAAGACTTCAGATAGTAATTACAGATATTCTTTAAAAAAAAAAGAAGCAAATGTTCCAATTGCATCTATTACATTTCCACATTCTCAGAGGCTTTCCACCATAAACATTTGTCATTTCTTTATGTTCCACAGTTGGTCCACAGTATAGCTCTGGGGTAAATAAAGGATTCTTGTAGGTTTTTCTACATGTGGATGAAGAGAAAGCATATTTGTATATAGATCTAAATGTCTGGGTACATCATCTTTCCACTTAATAACACAGAAAATGGGAAGTGAAAAAAAGGAATAATGGTTATACTCAGCTGAAGAAATTCTTCCCATCACATCTTTATTATGTAACTTCAAATTATAAGGAGCACTCTTTTCCCTCCTGCCCATAGCACCAAGGCATTTGGCAGGACTGGGTCAGAGGTAGAACAGTGGTATCTTATAATACTCTGTGATATACATGACATCACTGAGTGGCCAGTATTGCCATCCCAAGCTGATAACATTTCCATTCGAAAAAAGTTTTATGGTATCGAAATCAATGTCCACATATCTTAACAGCACCACACAGGACAGCAGGGTTGATTTCATAGTAATAAATAATGCCACCTGGCCAGCATCCTGAACAATGGGAGGTACCTCGCTCAATCAAACACTACTCACACATTAGAGGCCGAAACACATTCTTGGAACCCCTAATATTTAAGAACCCAACAATCTCCTTTCACTACTCACCTTCAGATACTACTACTAAGTCTTAAGTTATATGAAATATTTTGAGATTCCTTATCTCCACTTTAATACCTTGCTCATTTGGAAAAGGCTTCACCAAAGTGCTTTTATCTACCTTCTCATCTGATGTTCACCACAGTCTTGGGAGGCTGACAAGGTGGGGATTACCACAGAAGACAAAACTGAATCCTTAACTGGGTTAAGACCCTTGACAGCACACATAACTAGAACCTCTGTCTTCTGAATCCTAGTTCAGCGAAGAAGCATAAATAGCAGAAGTGCCGGCACAAGGGCATAGATCAGTGCTCCTCCAAGTGTGGTCACTGGAGCACCTGGGTGCCGGCTCATGTGCAAATTCCTGGGCCTCAACCATACCTATTAAAGCAGAATCTCTGGAACTCAGGAGTTTGCAATGAAGAAGTTCCCCAGTAACTAGCTGTACATTCAAGTTTGAGAACATGTGACACTGAGAATTAGAATAAATAGGAAAACAATTATATAAGTAACTGAGTTGATACCACATTCTGAGAGAAATAAGAGAAAATCAAAAGTTAGGGGTCGGGCATGGTGGCTCATGCCTGCAATCCCAGCACTTTGGGAGGCCGAGGTGGGTGGATCACTTGAGGTCAGGAGTTTGAGACCAGCCTGGCCAACATGGTGAAACTCTGTCTTCACTAAAAATACAAAAATTAACTGGGCATTGTGGCATGTGCTTGTAATCCCAGCTAGTTGGGAGGCTGAGGCAGGAGAATCGCTTGAATCTGGGAGGCGGAGGTTGCAGTGAACCGAGATCATGCCACTGCACTCCAGCCTTGGCAACAGAGCGAGACGCCATCTCAAAAAAAAAAAGAAAAAAAGAAAAAGAAAATCAAAAGTGATGCTGGCTGTGAAATAATATAAAAGTAAGTTAAGGAGCAACAAGCATATTATCTAAAATCAAAACACTATAGTGACCAAAAATGGTATAAAATTTATTGGCTAGTAACACACTGTGTCATGTGAAGGATGTCTCACTTTAGAGATTCAGTTGGTTACATAAATAAGTAATAATAGGTAGTATGTATTTAGCACTAAGTGCCAGAAACAATGATAAGCACTTTAAATGCATAATCTTACTTAGTCTTTACAAAAGCCCGATAAGGTAGGTATTATTATCCCTAGATTATACATATACACCAATGAGAATACCTGCCACAGGCACATAAAGTAGCAAAGAACTAGACTCAAACCAAGGTCTTGCTAACCTCAAAACCCATTTCTTGAAATGTCAAGCTAGGCAGCTTCCCAGAATTGTATCAGTTGAATATAATGCATTAATTGAATATATTAGATGGTACACACTTTTAGTTTTCCATTAATCAAGAATTTCCAAGTCAAAGCCTCTTACACTTGTCACTAAAATTTTCTAGATCTACTTAATAACTGGCTCTCACTGGAAAGAGAAATTATTAATTTAGTCTGTCTAAAACTGGCCTGCTTAATATGATTTTTTCAATCCAGATTTAATAGTGCTACCGTCACTCCATGTTACCTAGTTGCAGCAACAGGACTGGGCCTTTTAATTACCTCGTTCAATTGCATTTACTGACTGATTATAGTGATGGTTACATCTGGCCCTCTGCTTCCACGGTACTCTTCCGTTTAAGTTCAGGGGAACTGAGTAGACAGAATGATTGCTTGGGCTCCACCCCTCCCATCCCAGCTGAGCCAGGCTCCTTAATTATGGCTCCTTTGGTTACAACTGGATCTTGGACAGCATCTGATAATGTAAGTGTGAGATGGCACCAGGGGCATTGAGCTTTCCTGCCAAGTTTAAGAATCCCCAACTTCCCCAACTGCTGGGTGGCTCTAAATGGAATACCTGTCTGTCCCAGAACCAGCTGGAGCCTGCCTGTAAAGCTGTGGAGACAATAGCAGCACCTTCTAAGAAGAACCACCTCATTTCTGCAGGACATTGTTGGAATCCCCCTAACTTCTTACCAGACCAGCAGTCTGTGGGCTGAGGTGGGCACACAGGTATGCTTTCAGCGCAGTGGAGAACAGAATCTAAGTCACTGGTTTACTCCAGGCATGGTAAGAAACAGGCAAAGTTCCATATGAACAAATACAGCTCAAGATTATTACAAGAAGAGGAATAAGCAGCTAGCAAAAATAGAACAAGACAATGTTCAGGAGCCTTCAGTGATTAAAAACCATGGGTCAATAAGGTTGACAATGTTTTGTGGGGTTTTCTGCAAATTATTGAAATATATAAGTAGAAATATGAAATGCAGAGATCAAAAAAAGTATTCCTCTGTATCTTTTAGTTTGGTTCACCCCAGAGATGGTGCCTCGTCTGGGGCTCAACTAAGTCAAGGGAAGCTACAAAAGATTTAGCAAAGAACCACCAAATTTAAAAAAAAAATCTCAAAATTCCAAAGCCAAGGTGGCATCTTACGTTCCGTGCTTTTGATTCCTTCTTCCCATTTTCCACTGAAAGGAATGACATGATCAATGAAATTCCACAGCATTATAGGAAACCAGGCATAAAACTTCAAGACGTTTTTCCTCAGGAAGTGGCACAGATGACAAGTGACAAAGAGCAGAGACCTGCTGAAGCATCCAAAAATCCAACGGGAAGTCTGCCAGAGAACAAGGAAGAGGACTTGTGTCTACCCTTCTCCTACTCCAGAACCCCCGTTACTATCTCCCAGACTAGAGAGGCACGAGGAAGAACGGACAGGAGAAATGAAATTAAATCATGGTTGAACAGCATGCTGTCCTGCCCACTCCTCACTATGACATAAGCGATCAGTGTATTCCTCCTGCAAACTCAGCACCCAATTATAGCCCATTGATATTTTATAATGGTGATAATAATTTGAAGATGGTACTTAATTACTCTTAAAATCTTCAGTCACTATTTTCACTGGGCATGAAAGTACAAAATATGCCTAGCCAGTAAGAGCCAAACTGGGCTCTACCGGAGTTCCAGCCTGCCCGCCCACACACACACTTACAGCAAGTAGACAACTCGCAAGTGTGGCTGCTCTCAGCCTCTCAAAATTTCCATCTTTACTTCTCTAATCCCCAAAAGACTTCCATCCATCAGCCTAAGTCAATAAGCCATGAATTATTGAGCTTGCAGGATGCAGATCATGAATATGTATGTGCGTGTTTGGAAGACAAGCTTGTAAAACAAATGGGCTCCATAGCGGCTTATATGAACCCAGCACACATGCCTTTAAGGAAATGGCTGAAATTATTCTACCCATGTATGTTGTTCAAGCATGGTTTCAGCATACAAGAGATGGTGGAAAAATCAGTTTTTCTGGTAGATTTTTTGCTTCTGTCTTTCAAGTGCTCTTGAATGGAATAATTTGTTGAATGAAACACAGCTGGCTGCTCTTTGCAAAAACCAAAGGTGCAGGCTTTCTTTGAGGTCACAGTTATCATTGCTAATGCCTGTGAGCTGCCTGCAGAAAGGATGGTATGTAATTATCTTTCCTTCCATCTACCTCTTACTTCAGCACATTCACCTCGAGGTCTCTACCTCTATCCACCAGAGATAGTCCCAAACTTTTGCCATAATTTGGTAACAATCTCTTTTTAAAAAGGAGCAAAACAACCCACTAAACAAAAGACTACCCTACCCTAGTTCACAAGACATTTGACAGAAATCATGTGACTGAGCCTGAGGTGCTACTTATACAACCTTTTCCCATGCAAACAACCTACCAGTCCCCTCTTTCCAATCCTGCCAGATCCAGGACAAGCACTGAAGCCATCTTTGGCTGCAACTGCCAACTCTCTACGGGTCTCCCACTAGCCCAGGACCCTGAAACAACACATCTGGATGGAGATTTTCCCAAGCTAATGACAAAACCAATTAGACTGCTTCACTTGTTTTTGTCTGCTACAAACCTCATTTCCTGTTCCACATCAATTTTTATATGATACTTGTTCTTAAACACAGAACCCACCAAAAACTCATTTTTATTTATTTATTTATTATTATTATTATTATTATTATTATTATTATTTTAGATGGAGTCTCACTCTGTCGCCCAGGCTGGAGTACAGTGGCGCGATCTCAGCTCACTGCAACCTCCGCCTCCTGGGTTCAAGCAATTCTCCTGCCGCAGCCTCCTGAGTAGCTGGGTCTACAGGCGCCCACCACCATGCCCAGCTAATTTTTGTATCTTTAGTAGAGACAGGGTTTCACCATGTTGGCCAAGCTGGTCTCAAACTCCTGACCTCAGGTGATGTGCCCTCCTCGGCCTCCCAAAGTGCTGGGATTACAGGCGTGAGCCACCATGCCCGGCCCAAAAACTCATTTTTAAATTGGTAAGACCAAATTGAAAGTAATGAATATGATTTCATGCCAAAACTGCAAATTATTTTGAGCTGGTAGTTAATGTGGTGTCCAACAGATGTCACTGTGTTTCCCTCACAAACTGAAAATATCTCCTAGTACCCCTGTGAATTATTTGAAAAGCCCCAGGGCTCCTTGGTGCACTGTTTGAGAACCACAGATGCAGGCCCTTCCAGGGGTTTCAGGAAAGAGCAGGGAAGCAGGGTCAAATGCAAAATCACCTAACAATAGAAAGGAGCACGTGCTCAGAATAACACGGGCACTGAGAGCTGCCAACTCTAGGGAACAGAGAAGCCTAGAACCTCCAACGTCAGGGTCAGCTGCAGGAGGCTGTGGGATTTAGGCTGGTCCTTGAAGAAAGAGTAAGACTTCACCACAGAGAGGGAAGGAAGAGAATGTTCCAAGCAGAGAAAACGGACTGAGTATAGGAGAGAGGCCTTGAACCAAGAATGAGGATGATAAGGAGTCGGGACTGTGACACAACATGTAGACTAAGAACACTGTAGGAAGTGGAGCCACTTAAGGTTTCAGAGGAAGGATGATGTGTTTAGAAAATTTAATCCAGCAGTTATGTGTGAGATAATCTGAAGAAAGAAGTTGCAGTAATGAGACCATAAGTGAAAACTAACCCTGGTCAAGATATATGGAGATGAAGACCCAGAGTGGACACTATTGGGAGAAGAAACAAAAAAAACAGACTCAAGAACCTTGCAGGAAAAGGTTGGCACTATATTTGGGAAGATTAAGAGAAAAAATTCAAGGATGATTACGAGTTCTATGCCAGGTAAGTGGGAAAAGTGATATTATTCACAAAAAGAAGGTATGCAGAGGATGAATTAAGCTAGCCTCGGGAGAAAGACATTATGAGTTTGCCTCCTGATATTTTAAGTTTGAGGAAGCAACAGGTCATTGAGATGAAGAGATCTAGCCAGTGGTCGAATACTCAGCCCCCGCAGCTTTTTAGGCCATCTGTGCAGAGCAAGGATAGCGATCATGAGGGTCAATCAGTGCAGGAATAGTCCCTGAGGCATGCCCACATTTAGGGAAAGACAACATCCAGTCAGCAGAGCAGACAGACCCTAAGGAGAACTAAGAGAGTTCAGAGTGTGGCATCAAAGGGGGGAAAGAGGAAACCCAGGTCCAGGGAGTCAGAAGCCCAAGGGGTTGTTAATAAAGTGATTCTTTACAATCTCTTTTTTTTTTTTTTTTTTTCCAGACGGAGTCTCGCTCTGTCACCCAGGCTGGAGTGCAGTGGTGCGATTTCAGCTCACTGCAACCTCCGCCTCCCAGGTTCAAACAACTCTCCTGCCTCAGCCTCCTGAGTAGCTGGGACTACAGGCACATACCACCACATCTGGCTAATTTTTTGTATTTTTTAGCAGAAACAAGGTTTCACCATATTGGCCAGGCTGGTCTCTAACTCCCGACCTCGTGATCCGCCCACCTTGGCCTCCCAAAGTGCTGGGATTACAGGCGTGAGCCACGGCGCCCGGCCACAATCCCAATATTTTTAAGCAAATGCTAAGTGCATTTATTAGCCTGGTGAGGAAAAAGTTGGGTGCAGTCCTTAAGGGAGAAGCAGTCATCTCTTTAAGGTAGTGTGGAAAGGTTTCACAGCTAGGGAGCAGGACAATCCCTTCTCTCTTAAATCTTGAATCACTTGTGTCTGTCTTTTTCTCCACAACTTTCCCTTCTCTTGAATCCCCTGCCTGTTTTCTTCTGTTCATCACCACACTATCCAGAATGCCAGTCCACACTAGCAGCCTTATTTTGTCACCACCAGATGGTTCCTGAGCCCCTTATCTGACTCCTTCTGCACTGCTTACTATGGATATCAACGTTCACCTGCCTCACAAATCACATTAGGGTCTTTTCTCAGTCCTCATGGTCCCTGACCTCTTTTGCACATCACAGCTCTCCTGGTGTACTTCCATCCAAACACACTCCTCCACGCCCTCCCTACCTGCTCACCTTCAAGGTTCGGCACAATGTCACTCTCTCCCTCCCCACCCGCCCTGGTTACTTTCTCTGTCACAGCACTTAGTTTTTCTTGCTTAAATTAACATGTCAGTCTCGTGGGTCCCAGATTATAAACTCCATGGAGATGACAGAGTTTTTCAGCCACCTTTATTTCCCCATGGAGTCTGGCAGTACTTTGCACCTGGTGCACACTGACTAAATGGTCTTTGAACAAACAATATTATCCTTTTACTGCATATGAGATGGCAGAATCTGTCCTGCAATAGTTATAATACCTTTGCATATAACAGTATATGATTTTTCAGAACACACTTATATTTGATTTTCATACCCTGTAAGGAGGAAAGAGGAAGTCTACTATCCTCATTGTATGGCTATGGAAATGTGATACGATTTGCCCAAATCTCATCTTGAATTGTAGCTCCCACAATTCCCACATGTCGTGGGAAGGACACAGTGGGAGGTAAATGAATCATGGGGGCGGGTCTTTCCCACGCTGTTCTGGTGACATTGAATAAGTCTCATGAGATCTGATGGTTTTATAAATAGGAGTTTCTCTGCACAAGCTCTCTCTCTATGCCTGCCGCCATCCATGTAAGATGTAACTTGCTCCTGCTGGCCTTCCACCATGATTGTGCGGCCTCCCCACCCATGTAAAACTGTGAGTCCATTAAACTTCTTTTTCTTCTCAGTCTCAGGTATGTCTTTATCAGCAGCGTGAAAATGGACTAATATAAAATGTGACTCAAGGAGGTTGGAAGCTTTGCACAAGTTCACACAGCAGTAGTAAATAAAAGAGCCAGGACTAGAACTCAGATCTCTGACTCACAGTCTAGTGCTCTTCCACTGCACACCCTGACTCTATTATTATATTCGTGTAATAATAAGCCAGATTTGGTGATGGCTACCTGTGCCTCAGATATTCCTTCATTTATTCATATCTAGTATGTTGTTAGCATTTCTACCCAACACATTGGAGTCCAACTCTGATTTTAGGTTCCAGAGGACAAGGATCAATAAACAGAATGAGGCAGTAACTATAAGCTATAAAAAGTGGATTCACTAATGTGTTTCTAGAAAATTTTAAGCTGCAGATTTACTTATGCATTAAACCCAAACACACTCTACAGGAACCATATCTACCTGCCAATTATTGCTCTAAGATGCTGATACTGGTAAACGAGCATGCTGATGGCTTCCAACGGCCCCTCTAAATCTACTCTCCACCTTTTCCACCTTGCCCTATGCCCCAGTAGACCTGTATGGACCTTTTTCCCATGGTTCCCTTCCATATGCTTTCCACTTGGGTTCACCCAATGGGGTTCCAGCAGGAGACTGGAAGGAAGAAGAAGGAAACTTGGCTATTTATTCCCCTGACTACCCTCTGAAGGGCTGCCTCAGGCAGGTTGTAACCCCTGACTGAAGTTCATGGCTCTTATCAGGTGGGCTCTCCACATATGTCTCTTTGACCCTTTACAGCACATTCAGACTTAGGGGTGGCAACTGTGGTAAACCTGCCCAGAATATGGCCACAAATTCTTTAATACTGCTACTATAAAGAGGTGGGGTCTATGTACTCTCCCCTTGAAAGTGAGTGGTCTCTGTGCAACTATGAACAATGAAATATGGCATAAGGGATACTCTTCCAGGTTCCAAACCCCAGCCTTAGGAAACTAGCAGCTTCTATCTCTTGCCTCTTCGCCACACTCACTCTCGGAGCCCTTGGAGTTCAATCAGTACAGGAATCCAATTACCGGAGGCTGCCATCCTGTGAAGATGCCCAAGCAGCCCTGTGGAGAGGCTGTGTGGAAGGAGGGAAAGAAGGAGAGAGAGATCTAGTCAGCCCCAAGCTGTTCAGGCCCCAGCCAGCTGAAGCCCCAGACATCGCAGAGCAGTGATGAGCTGTCCCCACCATGTCCTGACTGCACTCCTGAACCAGAAAATCGTGATTTATACTAATAATCAATGGCTGTTTTAAGTCACTAAGTTTGAGAATAGTGTATTATACAGTGCTAGATCACTGAAACACCACACTGTTGTAACTAGTCCACTTATTAAGCTCCCCTCACTACCCAGTCTGAATGCCATCTATTCCTTCTGGGGCCCTGACTAAATACATAACATATGACAAACATTAGGGCTGATAATCATATTCTAGACTTCTCTGCTTCTGAAAAAATGGCAGAACTGCACTTCCCCTGAGGTCAGATGTGGCCTGGTGACTTGCTTTGCTTTAGACAATGAAATGTCAATAGAAATGATATGTGTTACTTCCAGATAAAAGCTTCAAGAGCCAGTGGGCCATTCACAAGGTTCTCTTCTCCCTGACATCACCTTGAGACCAGTGATACCAGTTCCGGATAGTGGAGGCTCTATCAACTTGGATCCCTGAGTGAGGATAACATGGAGAAAAGCTAGCTACAAATTGCTCAACCCACAATCAAGATGCAGTGATGATGCAATGCAAAGATGCAGTGTGAACAAGAGACAAACATCTGTTATTTCAGCCCCTGAGATTTCAGTGTTGTTTGTCACTACAGCATAATCATCATGACTGCTACTATAAGCTCCTCCGTCAAGCTAATCCTGACCGAAATGCCCCCATGCATTAGGGGTCCATTTGAACTTCTAAATATTCTGTACACCAGGAAAGAGGTCTCTATATTAAGCAAATATATATAACCATCTTGTACACATCTATAATCAGAAAAACCATGGAAATCCATCAACCATGGCAGTGGCCTTGGAAATGCACCTTGCAGACTTCCAACTACAGGGAGCATTACTGAGCTGGGGCCCCTGCTGCTAAACTCTGGAATCTTCTCCACATTTGCTCTGAGGCTACACTTCCTACAGGTTGTTCCCAGCCAGTGACTGGGAGCACTGAGTATAGTAAGTATACTAAGGCAGGCCTGTTCTGGGAGATGCAGGCCTCTAATAGCCTTTCTCAGACTTTTCAACAGTCTAGGACACTTCCAGCCAGCCTTCTCTGCCTCTCTCATCACTTGGGGTCAATTGGTGTTGCAATCTGAAAGCTCTCCCAGCCTTCCCCCATCTTGCTCCTATTTTCTCTCACACAGGCATTTCCCCAAATAAAATCCTTGCACATCTAATCCTATCTTGGCATCTGCTTCTCTGAGAACCCAGACTAATAGAACTATACCAATGAATATTCAGCCTTGAAAATTTAGCTTTGACAAATTAAACATACAGAGACAACAAAACTAGCTCTTGTTGAATAAGGGCTGTCCCATTAATCTGAAGTCATAAATAACCAGTTTTGCACAAAATCATATCCATATCTATAGCTGGATCTAATTCCTATATTACCTATGTTAACATAGTATCATTTTATTTAATATGACTTTTACAAAGTATGATTTTGACCTTAAATTAAAAATTTATCCTTTCCCATATGTCCAAAATAGGCTTCCAATCCCTTATCCCAAACCCTGGAGACCATGTGTATTTTGGAATGCAAAACTTTAAGAAAAGTAATGTACATCTGCCATATTTGACAGAACCTCCCCCAGTGGGGCTGGGGGCAGCACCTTATAATCAAATACATTACTGTTTTTTCTATGAAACATACAAACATTAACACAAGTGAGATAAAAGTAAATAGCCTCGAGGTGGTTCAAGTAAGGTTCAATACCAAATGAGTTCATCAAAAGTTAGGTTGTGAACCAAGTGAATTGTAAGAAAACATTCAGTTTCCAGAGCTTTTGAAGTTTACGTTGTGAATAAGGAACTGTGAACCTATTCACACTATAGAAAACTATGCAGCCCCTTAAAAAATCAGAAATGCCATTTTACTGACAGAAAAATAAATGGCCATCTGGATGAGGAAAGCACATAACACAAGAACTTATGAGAACAACTTGCAAAGGCTAAGTATTGTACTATCCTTACATAGAGTGGGAAGAAGAAAGCGGAGACAATCTTCACTTGTCAAGGACTCCCACTCCTCACCTTTTATTACCCACAACAGTTTGTGATGACTTCATCTCTGGTTCAGAAATGCTGCAGAAATATTGTTCAAGCATGAAATTATTTATATTATTTATGAGACAGAGAGAATAGGTTCACCTCTGTAAACTGCCTATGCTGATGGCAGGTAACTAAAATGTTATGCATAAGTTGGCGGCTGAGAGAGTGCACAAAGAAAATTTATTTAGGATACTAAATAAGACTCATAGAATAACTAGAGGTGGCTGGCAAGATGGCCAAATAGGAACTACTCCAGTCTGTAGTGCCCAGCAAGATCAACGCAGAAGGTGGGTGATTTCTCCATTTCCCATTGAGGTACCCGGTTCACCTCATTGGGACTGGTTAGACAGTGGGTGCAGCCTACCGACGGCAAGCCAAAGCAGGGTGGGGCATTGCCTCACCAGAAAGCTCGAGGAGTTGGGGAACTCCCTCCCCTAGCCAAGGGAAACCATGAGGGACTGTGCCATGAGGAACAGTGCATTCCAGCCCAGATACTACACATTTCCCACGGTCCACGACCCGCAGACCAGGAGATTCCCTCAGGTGACTACACCACCAAGGCCCTGGGTTTCCAGCACAAAACTGGCCAGCCATTTGGGCAGACACTGAGCTAGCTGCAAGAGTTTTTTTTTGTTTTTTTTTTTCTTTTTTTCATACCCCAGTGGCACCTGGAAGGCCAGCGAGACATAACCATTCACTCCCATAAAAGCGGCGCTGAAGCCAGGGATCCAAGTGATCTAGCTCAGCAGATCCCACCCCTACGGAGGCCAGCAAGCTAAGATCCACTGGCTTGAAATTCTCGCTGCCAGCACAACAGTCTGAAGTCGACCTGGGACACTTGAGCTTGGTGCGGGGAGGGGCATCCGCCATTACTGAGGCTTAAGAAGGCAGTTTTCCCCTCACAGTATAAACAAAGTCACCTGGAAGTTCGAACTGGACAGAGCCCTCCACAGCTCAGCAAATCCACTGTAGCCAGACTGCCTCTCTAGATTCCTCCTCTCTGGGCAGGGCATCTCTGAAAGAAAGGCAGCAGCCCCAGTCAGGGGCTTAGAGATAAAACTCCCATCTCCCTGGGAAAAAGCACCTGGGGAAAGGGGCAGCTATGGGCACAGCCTCAGCAGACTTAAACGTTCCTGCCTGCCAGCTCTGAAGAGAGCAGCAGATCTCCTAGCACAGCGCTCGAGCTCTGCCAAGGGACAGAATGCCTCCTCAAGTGGGTCCCTGACCCCTGTGCCTCCTGACAGGGAGACACGTCCCAGCAGGGGTCGACAGACACCTCATACAGGAGAGCTCCAGCTGGCATCTGGCAGGTGACCCTCTGGGACAAAGCTTCCAGAGGAAGGAACAGGCAGCAATCTTTGCTGTTTACCAGCCTCCACTAGTGATACCTACGCAAACAGGGTCTGGAGAGGACCTCCAGCAAACTCCAGCAAACTCCAGCAGACCTGCAGCAGAAGGGCCTGACTGTTAGAAGGAAAACTACCAAACAGAAAGGAATGGAATCAACATCAACAAAAAGGACGTCCACTCAAAAACCCCATCTGAAGGTCACCAACATCAAAGACCAAAGGTAGATAAATCCACAAAGATGAAGAAAAATCAGCACAAAAAGGCTGAAAATCCAAAAACCAGAATGCCTCTTCTCCTCCAAAGGATCACAACACCTCGCCAGCAAGGGAACAAAACTGGATGGAGAATGAGTTTGACAAATTGGCAGAAGTAGGCTTCAGAAGGTGGGTAATAACAAACTCCTCCAAGCTAAAGAAGCACGTTCTAACCCACTGCAAGGAGGCTAAGAACCTTGAAAAAAGGGTAGAGGAATTGCTACCTAGAATAACCAGTTTAGAAAAGAATGTAAATGACCTGATGGAGCTGAAAAACACAACATGAGCACTTCATGAAGCATACACAAGCATCAATAGCTGCATCAATCAAGTGGAAGAAAGGATATCAGAGATTGAAGATCAACTTAATGAAATAAAGCGTGAAGACAAGATTAGAGAAAAAAAGAATGAAAAGGAATGAACAAAGCCTGCAAGAAATATGAGACTATGTGAAAAGACCAAACCTATGTTTAATTGGTGTACCTGAAAGTGATGGGGATAATGAAACCAACTTGGAAAACACTCTTCAGGATATTATCCAGGTGAACATCCCCAGCCTAGCAAGACAGGCCAACATTCAAATTCAGAAAACACAGAGAACACCACAAAGATACATCTCAAGAAGAGCAACCCCAAGACATAATTGTCAGATTCACCAAGGTTGAAATGAAGGAAAAAATGTTAAGGGCAGCCAGAGAGAAAGGTCAAGCTACCCACAAAGCGAAGCCCATCAGACTAATAGGGGATCTCTCTGCAGAAACCCTAGAAGCCAGAAGAGACTGGGGGCCAACATTCAACATTCTTAAAGAAGAGAATTTTCAAGCCAGAATTTCATATCCAGCCAAACTAAGCTTCCTAAGCGAAGGAGAAATAAAATCCTTTACAGACAAGCAAATGCTGAGAGATTTTGTCACCACCAGGCCTGCCTTACAAGAGCTCCTGAAGGAAGCACTAAACATGAAAAAGAAAAACCAAAACCAGCCACTGCAGAAACATACCAAATTGTAAAGACCACTGACACTATGAAGAAATTGCATCAACTAATGGGCAAAATAACCAGCTAGCATCATAACAACAGGATCAAATTCACACATAACAAATATTAACCTTAAATGTAAATGGGCTAAATGCCCCCAACTAAAAGACACAGACTTGCAAATTGGATAAAGAGTTAAGACCCACCAGTGTGCTGTATTCAGCAGACCCATCTCATGTGCAAAGACACACATAGGCTCAAAATAAAGGGATGGAAGAATATTTACCAAGCTAATGGAAAGCAAAAAAAAAGCAGTGTTGCAATCCTAGTCTCTGATAAAACATCTTTTAAACCAACAAAGATTGAAAGAGACAAAGAAGGGCATTACATAATGGTAAAGGGATCAATGCAACAAGAAGAGCTAATTATCCTAAATATATATGCACCCAATAAAGTAGCACCCAGATTCACAAAACAAGTTCTTAGACACCTACAAAGAGACTTAGACTCCCACACAATAATAGCAGGAGACTTTAACACCCCACTGTCAATATTAGACAGGTCAATGAGACAGAAAATTAACAAAGATATTCAGGACTTCAACTCAGCTCTGGACCAAGCAGACCTAATAGACATCTACAGGATTCTCCACCCCAAATCAACAGAATGTACATTCCTCTCAGCACCGCACTTATTCTAAAATTGACCACACAATTGGAGGTAAAACACTCCTCAGCAAATGCAAAAGAACGGAAATCATAACAAACAGTCTCACAGACCAACCACAGTGCAATCAAATTAGAACTCAGGATTAAGAAACTCACTCAAAACCACACAACTACATGGAAACTGAACAACCTGCTCCTGAATAACTACTGGGTAAATAATGAAATTAAGGCAGAAATAAATAAGTTCTTTGAAACCAATGGGAATAAAGACACAACATACCAAAATCTCTGGGACACAGCTAAAGCAGTGTTTAGAGGGAAATTTGTAGTACTAAATGCCCACAGGAAAAGGTGGGAAAGATCTAAAATTGACACCCTAATATCACAATGAAAAGAACTAGAGAAGCAAGAGCAAACAAATTCAAAAGCTAGCAGAAGACAAGAAACACCTAAGATCAGAGCAGAACTGAAGGAGATCGAGACATGAAAAACTCTTCAAAAAATCAATGAATCCAAGAGGTGGTTTTTTGAAAAGATTAACAAAATAGATAGACTGCTAGCCAGGCTAATAAAAAAGAAAAGAGAGAAGAATCAAATAGACACAATAAAAAAATGGCAAAGGTGGCCAGGCGCGGTGGCTCATATCTGTAATCCCAGCACTTTGGGAGGCCGAGGCAGGCGGATCACGAGGTCAGGAGATCGAGACCATCCCGGCTAACATGGTGAAACCCTGTCTCTACTAAAAATACAAAAAATTAGCCAGGCATGGTGGCGGGCGCCTATAGTCCCAGCTACTCGGGAGGCTGAGGCAGGAGAATGGCGTGAATCTGGGAGGCAGAGCTTGCAGTGAGCCGAGATCGCGCCACTGCACTCCAGCCTGGGTGACAGAGCAAGATTCTGTCTTCAAAAAAAAAAAAAAGACAAAGGGGATATCACCACTCATCCCACAGAAATACAATCAGAGAATACTATAAACACCTCTATGCAAATAAACTAGAAAATCTAGAAGAAATGGATAAATTCCTGGACACATACACCCTCCCAAGACTAAACCAGGAAGAAGTCGAATCCCTGAATAGACCAATAACAAGTTAACTAATGCCTACCAACCAAAAAAAAGCCCAGGACCAGACAGATTCACAGCCAAATTCTACCAGAGGTACAAAGATGAGCTGGTACCATTCCTTCTGAAACTATTCCAAACAATAGAAAAAGAGGGACTCCTCCCTAACTCATTTTATGAAGTCAGCATCATCCTGATACCAAAACCTGGCAGAGACACCACAAAAAAAAGAAAATTTCAGACCAATGTCCCCGATAAACATCGATCTGGCAATGCCGAATCCAGCAGCACATCAAAAAGCTTATCCACCACGATCAAGTCAGCTTCATCCCTGGGATGCAAGGCTGGTTCAACATATGCAAATCAATAAACCTAATCCATCGCATAAACAGAACCAATTACAAAAACCACATGACTATCTCAATAGATGCAGAAAAGGCCTTCAATAAAATTCAACACCCCTTCACGCTAAAGACTCTCAATAAACTAAGTACTGATGGAACGTATCTCAAAATAATAAGAGCTATTTATGACAAACCCACAGCCAATATCATACTGAATGGGCAAAAGCTGGAAGCATTCTCTTTGAAGACAAGGATGCCCTCTCTCACCACTCCTATTCAACCTAATAGTGGAAGTTCTGGCCAGGGCAATCAGGCAAAAGAAAGAAATAAAGGATATTCAAACAGGAAGACAGGAAGTCAAATTGTCTCTGTTTGCAGATGACATGATTGTATATTTAGAAAACCCCATGGTCTCAGCCAAAAATCTCCTTAAACTGATAAGCAACTTCAGCAGTCTCAGGATACAAAATTAATGTGCAAAATCACAAGCATTCCTATACATAAATAATAGAAAAACAGAGAGCCAAATCATGAGTGAACTCCCACTCACAATTGCTACAAAGAAAATAAAATACCTAGGAATACAAGTTACAAGGGATGTGAAGGACCTCCTCAAGGAGAACTACAAACCACTGCTCAAGGAAATAAGAGAGGACACAAACAAATGGAAAAACATTCTATGCTCATGGATAGGAAGAACCAATATCGTGAAAATGGCCATACTGCCCAAAGTAATTTATAGATTCAATGCTATCCCCATCAAGCTACCATTGACTTGCTTCACAGAATTAGAAAAAACTACTTTAAATTTCATATGGACCCAAAAAAGAGCTTGTATAGCCAAGACAATCTTAAGCAAAAAGAACAAAGCTGGAGGCATCACACTACCTGACTTCAAACTATACTACAAGGCTACAGTAACAAAAACAGCAGGGTACTGGTACCAAAACAGATATATAGACCAGTGGAACATAACAGAGACCTCAGAAATAATGCTACACATCTACAACCAACTGATCTTCAACAAACCTGACTAAAACAAGCAATGGGGAAAGGATTCCCTATGTAATAAATGGTGCTGGGAAAACTGGCTAGCCATATGCAGAAAACTGAAACTGGACCCCTTCCTTACACCTTATACAAAAATTAACTCACGATGAATTAAAGACTTCAATGTAAGACCTAAAACCATAAAAACCCTATAAGAAAACCTAGGCAATACCATTCAGGACATATAGACATGGGCAAAGACTCCAGGACTAAAACATCAAAAGCAATGGCAACAAAAGCCAAAATTGATAAATGGGATCTAATTAAACCAAAGAGCTTCTGCACAGCAAAAGAAACTAGCATCAGAGTGAACACACAACCTACAGAATGGGAGAAAATTTTTGCAATCTATCCATCTGACAAAGGGCTAATATCCAGAATCTACAAGGAACTTAAACAAATTTACAAGAAAAAACTCCACCAAAAAGTGGGCAAAGATTATGAACAGACATTTCTTAAAAGAAGACATTTATGCAGCCAACGAACATATGAATAAAAGCTCACCATAATTGGTCATTAGAGAAATGCAAATCAAAGCCACAATGAGATACCATCTCATGCCAGTTAGAATGGCAATCATTAAAAAGTCAGGGAACAGCCGGGCACGGCGGCTCACGCCTGTAATCTCAGCACTTTGGGAGGCTGAGGCAGGTGAATCACGAGGTCAGGAGATCAAGACCATCCTGGCTAACACAGTGAAACCCCGTCTCTACTAAAAATACAAAAAATAAGCCAGGCATGGTGGCGGGTGCCTGTGGTCCCAGATACTCGGGAGGCTGAGAAAGGAGAATGGCGTGAACCTGGGAGGCGGAGTTTGCAGTGAGTCAAGATCACGCCACTGCATTCCAGCCTGGGCGACAGAGCAAGACTCGGTCTCAAAAAAAAAAAAAAGTCAGAAACAACAGATGCTGGAGAGGATGTGCAGAAATAGGAGGACTTTCATACTGTTGGTGGGAGTGTAAATTAGTTCAACCATTGTGGAAGACAGTGTGGAAATTCCTCAAGGATCTAGAACCAGAAATACCATTTGACCCAGCAATACCATTACTGGGTATATACCCAAAGGATTATAAATCATTCTACTATAAAGACACATGCATACGTATATATATTACAGCACTATTAACAATAGCAAAGACTTGGAACCAACCCAAATGCCCATCAATGATAGACTATAGAAAATGTGGCACATATACACCATGGACTACACCATGGAATACGCAGCCATAAAAAAGGATGAGTTCATTCTGGAAACCATCATTTGCAGCAAACTAACACAGGAACAGAAAACCAAACACCGCATATTCTCACTCATAAGTGGGAGGTGAACAACAAGAACACATGGACACAGAAAGGGGAACATCACACCCCGGGGCCTGTCAGGGGGTCAGGGGCTAGGGGAGGGATAGCATTAGGAGAAATACCTAATGTAGATGATGAGTTGATGGGTGCAGCAAACCACCATGGCATGTGTATACATATGTAACAAACCTGCACATTCTGCATGTGAATCCCAGAACTTAAAGTATAATAAAAATACAATAAAAATAAATAAAGAATTTAAAAAAAATAATGCTCATGTCAAGCCCGTGGACATGGAGTATAGAAAACACAGACAGGAGTCCCTCCAGTGGACCTGAGCCCAGACTTCTCGGTATCACTCCCCATACCAAAGGGGGAAACATAGGAAATAGGATATGACTGCTCTCACCGGGAACCCCTCAAGAAACATCCACTTCTAGACTTCTTTGTTCATGTGCTTCTGATTTCCTGTCCTGCCACTTGTGAAATGGCTCCTTTCTTCATCAACCACATAAGGAGCCAAGAGCCAGAGGAGAGGCTGTTCACCTTCCCTGGCCTGCTCCGTCCCTAATCCTGTTCATTCTAAATGATAAAAAAGCAAACAAACAAAAAACAGATGGAGAACAGGGAGAAAATTAATTAAGAAGGAAAAAAATCCATCTTTGTTCTCCCTAGTTGCTATATAGCCCTGAGACAAATTGTCTGCAATGGATACAAGTTAAGGAATCTTAATTAGGGGTTGGAAATTCAAACCTAATACAGTAACATTTGCTTCTCATTTTACATATTCAGCATTGACTCTTTTTTATTTTTACAATAAGCACGTATTATTAACTTTATGGGTTTAAACTTTAAATGTATTAACTTTATGTTTTCAAAACTCTCATATTTTAATTATGGGCACAACTGAGGATACTACATAATATATGTAAAGAGCTAGATCAAATGTTAGCAACTATTCTCTTACAAACCACTGTCTGGGAAGGTACTACGTGCCAGCACTCTGTTGGCACTTTAACAAGCTTTCCATTTGTGTGTTGTTTCTTCAGCCTCCTAAGTCTAAGGTACTGTGCTCAGCATTGGAGATATCCCAGTGAATAAAACACATGTGATAATATGCCATATCTGAAAGCACGCATACCACTGTGGAGAAGACATTAAGCAAGTAATAGCACATGTAATGATTTAACTCTACCTGTACTAAGTGCTATGAAGAAGTAGTGTGGGGTCACCAGTAAGATCCTCGTAACAGCTCTCTGAGGTGGCTTTCATCCTCAATTATGGATAAAGAGCTATCACTAATGTCTGTAACACTAAAGTGTGCTAATCATAATAACATAAAATTTCCTGAACAAATAGTAATTATAATAATTACCACTATTATAATAATGACAGGAAATGTTTATGTCAATAGGTCAATGAGGAAAAGGATGGAAATAAATGAAGAAGAAAGTCTAAATGTGTGAGAGCGTATATGGATAATTACTGCCAAAGAATTTCTATAGCACTCTTCTGTTTCTCTGAAGAGGAAAATTCTTCCATGCAGAGGCTTAGAGTTCTTCAATGCAAGATACCCATTCCATCCCTGGAACAACAAAATACTGACAAACATAAAGTTAACCTAGAAACAAACACAAGTTCTGTATTTTCCAAAGTTAATCCCTTATTTTCCAAGACAGATCTAATTTCACAGACTTGGTTCCTTTGTGCCCATAAACTACTAAAATAACATGGAAACCTCAGTAATTTTATGTTTAAACCACATCAAAGATGACCTCTTGAACCTAGAAATAACATAAAAATCCAATTCAAACCAAGTACACTGTTTGGCTTGGAAAACATGGCCACTATGCTGGAGAGGCACTAAATAGTAAAGGATGAACATCTTCCGTCAAGATCTGCTCTAAACCAGAAACCTCATCAGCTTGGATGGCAAGGTTTCAAAGTTGCCATAATCAAGTATTTTTGGATTCTGTAAAATAAAAGTCCATAGAAATTGAACTTCAGGATGCAGAATGGTGGGCATTCCATCAAAGCAACATACGATAAAGTTGCTCTTTGCTTCTGTCTCTGCTAGAGGTGTGATTCCAAAATCTTGACAAAGATCCCCTGAACTAAATACTGCACAAGTCTCTTTACTTAGTGAAGGAAAAACAGAAAATCAGAATTCTAGACCCAGGGGTGTCTCCTGACAGCTCACAATGGAAAAGATACCAGTTGATTTATTATACAAAATGAGAGAGTCATAAGAAATTCAGAGTTGTGCTAATGAGACAGCCAACCTTTGATGGGACCTTAACTTGGCTTCACTTTAATTTTTGCTGTCACAAAATTGTTACAATAAAAAATTATGTTTTATTAAGTAGATGGCAAATCTATGGCATTTGTGCTACCACTGCTCCTCTCCATGCCCACGGCAGACCTTGCATTCTCTGTGACAGACTCAGCCTTGGAGGACAGCTTGACAGTTCCAAGTAGCCACTGCCCACGAAGTGAAACAGGCACAGAGTCAGAGTCTATCTGCCAATGTTCCTTTAGGCTGACTATCCTACTTGACACTCACAATACTGTATTCTATGACACCAGATAGAACCATCAGTTTAAGCTGTGGCCATTTTAAGACCTGTGTTTGATATTGTGATATTTGAAATATAGATGGAATGAGAAGAAAAATCAGGCTAAAATCACCATCAAATCAATTACACTGTGTTTACCCTCCTCAGTGTCCATCACTTGTATTATAGAGACAGAAGATTACATGAGCCAATCACTGACCTTATGGAGAGCAGGAGCCAAGACTGGTACCAAAAATCCATTGTAAATGTAATTGACAAGCTGATTTCGAATCAAGGGGTGAGCCACCTAAGAGAGAGGCACATAGGCATGAAAGAGGCAAAGAGTTCAATCTTCAGTTCTTAAAATAAAACAATTTTGTGTACATCCTGAACTCAAAAAGGAAATCCACATTTTGGCCATTTATTCTGTGATTAAAGAACAAATCAGACCTCATACTGTCATATAAGCCTTTCAAATAGCTTATTCGAGTATAAGCAGCTTGGTTAAAATCTGCAGAAGTTGAACTTTCAAACATAATATTGGTAATTTTAAACTGTGTGTTTGGAAAAAAGATAATAAATAGACTGAGTATGTATAAGGATTCATAAATTAAAGTTAACAAACTGGAAAGTATAATTTTTGCCCCTTATTTCTTCTAAATCACATCTCAACCTGTAACTAATTTTAAAAATTGAGTATAACTGTCAAAACGAACAAATAAATACATTTATTTTGCTAGCAGAAAACATTTTCTCATTTTAAATATGTATTTCCTGATAGTCATTTATATTAAAGAGAAAAGCATTTAAAAATATTTTCAGAAAAACAGATAATATTCAAAAGCAGAAAACATTATCAGAGGTACAATACTTCTCATATTTGATTTCCAAAATATATTTAGTGTGGATAACCCTCTACTAATAATATCTTTTATAAGTAACCTTTTCAGTAGTCTTCCCCAAACAAAAAATCTTAAAAGTATATGGTTTCAATGTCAAAATACAGTATGAAATATATAATTTCCCTGTTCTTACCATGCCCATTAGCTTTATTTCTCTTTCTTAAAAAAAGAAGAAAATGAAAAAGAGAAAGTCAAAAAATAAAGTAAAAGCAATTTCTAGGAAAATGAGGCTAGATCTTTAAATTACTGATAATCTCTCTGTGTGTATATATTTTTGGGGAAGAACTAATAGTAGTTCCATCTTTTTTATTTCCACAAACTTCTGCAAGAAAATGTTGATAGGTTGATAGACTGCAATATTAAAGGAAAAAATAAGATGTAATCCATTTTTCTTATATATAAATAAAACTTCCATTGACTTAGCAATAAAAATGAGATGGAACTAAAATAATTTACTTGAATTTTCTTCCAGAAGCTATTTCTTTATTTGGTAGATAAACAGATTATAACTAACATTTTTCATCCTACAATCACTATAAAGAAAACTTGATTTCTCAGGAGATATACCTAACGCTAACTGACAAGTTAATGGGTGAAGCACACCGGCATGGCACATGTATACATATGTAACAAACCTGCACGCTGTGCACATGTATCCTAAAACTTAAAGTATAATAATAAAAAAAAAGGCTGAGAAAAAAAAAAGAAAACTTGATTTCTTAATAAATCTAATATTAAGGTAATATTTATGCTATTTGGAACTAAAACATTCTTTATGAAAACTTACCACATCCTTAAATATATATAAAATCTGATTTTTATTGAAAACAGTAACAAGAAATCTAAAGGTAAAAATCTAATCAAGAAGCCAAATACACAAGAGTTCAGTGGTTGTTTTTTGCCCCCCCCAAACAGGACAATTTCAAAGCGAATTTAATTTGTGTTGCAATGAAAATGCTTAACTTCTTCTAAATTCAATCGGGATAACAATACTCTTTATGTAGTATGCGCCATTAAGCAAAATAAAGTGTTCTCCTTTGTAAATTCCCAAGAAGACCTTGAAGTAAAAGTGGTATAATCTGGATACTTAGAAACCTAAAAATATCTATTTAATGAGTCAGGCATTGAACTTATTTTTGATGGTTAAGTAGATAATCAAAACAGAATTAATTTATAAAGAAGATAAAGAAAATCTACTCATTTTTTTTTCTCAGTTAAAACTTCCAGAAACCTACAAACTAACATTTTCACTCATTCAAGGACATTCAATTGGCTTAAAGTAAAGCACCAATATTCCATAAACATTTATTAACATTTTAAAAAGTGAATGTTTTAAAATTAATCCTTTGCAATGCTTGTGCTCTGAATGAAGCCATAGCAAAGGGATCCTTTATGTGCTCTGGTACCTGTATGACTGCATTGCAAAACTCCAGGGAGTTCATGAACTGGACAAGAGAAGGAAGTAGAAGCCAGTCATCTTTCAGAAGGCAGTGCCATTCCTCGCCTTTCTCTTCTAGCTTTGTAGGCAGGGAAGAGTAGAGACCACTGAGCCCAGTTGCAAGTACCTGTATTCAGAAATAAAAACAAAATAAACGCTTTTCCAAAGTTCTCAACCTGCAATTAACAGCTCACAGGTTATGTCAATGCTGCTGGTCCCAAAACTATATCTTTAAGTAGCAAGGTATTAAAGGTATAAGAGCCCATCAGCCAGCTAAAAACTATGCAAACAGGTGAAGACAGTAGAGAAGGACAACTCAGGCAGAAGGAACAGCAATATCAGAACTATCTGGCTAATGTACACATGGTTGGTATGGGTTGCTCATCTCTCATGTGCCAGGCACTATGCTGGGCTAGGTGTAGGAGGAATACACACAAAGATGAATAAAATATTATTCTGGCCTCAAGAAGTTCAGGAGAGGAACAAATTCATAAACAGTATCCTACAGTACAATCCATCAAGTGCAAATACAGAGAAGGCACATACCCCAGTCTAGAGGAGAAACTCCTGTTTTGAGGTGGTCCAGGACAGAAAGTCACATACATTGGAACCATGAGCTTTATGAGAAAGATTCCATGCAATTCCTTGCATGCTTGAGGTCACAACTGACAGCTGCATGTTTGCAGTTTAGAAAGCACTTCCACGTATATTTTCTCATTTGATCTTCACAAGCAATAGCAGGGAGAAAGAATTGGGGGTCTGCAATCAGTTAGTTAGATGTGATGACAAGATTCAAGCAGAGATAAAGTGAGTCTACATGGAGGCATCAGCACTAGGAAAAAGAGAGGAGGAAATAAAATTTGAGCATTACATGGAAGGTGGATATGAGGGTGATCTAACCATGACATCTATCGGTCTGGCATTAATCCAAAACTCTTAGGGCTTGCTTCCTCCCTTAGTGTTCTGGTCCTTAATTTAAATTGACAGCCTTTGGGCTTGGTAAGTGGGGTAAGAACACAAAACTGTCAACTTACCCAACTTGGTCACCAAGAAAATGGTGATGCCTTTAATAGAGACAGAAATGTAGGAAGATAACACACTTAATGCTGAGTGCTTGTTGATTTTACCTTGTGGAATATCAAACCAGGGATGCAATGAATTTCATAGTACTGGAGGCCTCCCAGCTGGGAAGTGATACTGACTAAGCAGCAACTTGGAGATCCTGACTTGCTAGATATGTATAGGATGGCCAGGGATGGCACAGACTGAATGCAAAGGAGTCAGCTATGGGGCCAGGGGTGGTGGCTCACACCTGTAATCCCAGCATTTTAGGGGGCTGAGGTGAGTGGATCACTTGAACCAGGAGTTTGAGACCAGTCCGGCCAACATGGCGAAACCCAGTTTTTACTACAAATACAAAAATTAGCTGGGTGTGGTGGCACGAGCCTGTAATCCCAGCTACTCAGGAAGCTGAGGCAAGAGAGAATCCCTTGAGCCTGGGAGGCGGAGGTTGCAGTGAGCCGAGATTGGACCTACTACACTCCAGCCTGGCTGACAGAGCTGGAGTGCCTCAAAAGAAAAAAAAAATAAAGGCCAGCTACAAAAGGCTTTGCTCTAGCACAAACCCTGAGGTGACAATGGCCTCGAATGAGATGGAAACATTCAAGAAAACATAATGAGGCAGGCCCAGAAAAGAAATAGTGACATACTCATTGATCTCACTGTCTAATGAGAGATTAACGGGCAATTAAAACAGTGTTAGAAATGCTCAGAATACATAATAGAAAATATATGGTGCTGTGGGTGTACAAAAGACTCTTAACTCAGATTTGGAGGGTTGGCAGCAGGAAATATTCTCAGAAAAAGTGATATCTAAGCTGGTGAAGAGTACGTAGGAGTTAGCCAGAAAAAGAGTAGGGGGAAGAATATTCCAAGCAGAGAAAACAGCATATACAAAAGCTCAAAGGAGAAAGAAAAGATGGTATTTTCCAGGAACTAAGAGAAGCGCAGTATTGTTAGAGTGCAGAATTACAGGTAGAAAGAGGCTGGCAACGAAACGGGAATCAGATCCTGCAGGGTTTTATAGGACAACATGAGGAGCGTGTGGGGCATCCAAATGGAGAGCCCAGTATTCAGATACGTGGGGCTGATGCTTAAAAGAGAGCTCTGGGCTAGAGACGGAGCCATCAACATGTAGATGGGACCTCAAGCCATACGAACCAGACAGAGAAGGAAAGGGAGATTTAGACAGATGAGATATGACAAAATAATCCACAGTGCCTGGCATCACAAACAGAAAGTCAAAAGGAGGTGTGGGCCTAGGTATGTTAAACTTGGAAAAAAATTATCTGTAGACCTATTGTTGCCTTCCTTTTCCCCTTGTCCTGTTCTCACAGCACTCTCTGTATCCCTTTGTGTAGCAATCATCTTTCTTGCATGTATTAGCATATTGCCTATCTTCTCCATCTCTCCTGGTCTGACTTGTTCATTCCAGTCCACACTGGAGGTATGGATGATTTGTCCAGTCAGGTATGTTGAGTTTCAGATGTTAACATGGACAGACCATATGAAGTCATGGGAGGGCCTAAGAGGGGTGGGGGAGATGGTATAGGAGCCCCCAGTGGAGTATAAAGGACAGGGAGACAAACAGATGAACCATTTCAGCACTAGAGAAATCAAAAAAATTATATACATTTCTCTGTTCTATTTCCTGGCAACCTTTAATCATTCATTCATTTACTCACTCGTTAAAAAAATACCGAACACTTACTTCAGGCCAGGTACTATGTTAAGTACGGAAAATACAACCATAAACAAGACAGTACATTTATCTCTTTTTAAAAAATCAGGGCATCTTTGGTCCCAAAGGAGAATGTCCCCTATTTAAAGTGAACATACCCATACAAATCACTTTAATTCCAGTTTTGAATGTGACCCAAATGAGTTGCTTCTTATAAATTAGAAACCTCTGGCAAAAGAGAACAGAGACCAAAAGTTCTCCTCGAAGAGAAATCTAATCTTGATGCCACATTTTTTTAAATCAATTACATTTGCTAACTCATGCTAAATTAACCACAGAACAAAGGCTTTAATTCTGCATACTCCTGATTTCTTAACCACTTTGAGGCTTTGAAGATGAATTCATAAAGACAGGCTTAATTTGTCTGACTAAAAAGCTGGGAATAACTATTCAGTATATCAATATAATTACAGCAACATTAATTTTCAAATTACATACATCAGTGACAGTAATTAAAAATAACACATATATAATATTCACTTTTTAAAATGAATATGGTGAAAGGGCATGGCTGAGATGTGAACAGAAGCCTGCCCATCCAGAAGGTAGTCCCTGTACAGAAGGATACTCTCTATGCATAAGGATACTCCCAGAACAGAAGGACATTGTCTGTACAGAAGTGACAGCTGAATAGGAAGTCCTGCCATGTTCCTGCCACTACAAAAAGTGCCTCTGCTATGTCCTTCAGAATAGCAAAGAAACAGGGGAGAAAATATTCTGCAGACTAAAGAGTATTACATAGTCTTAGAAACAAGATTCTAAATCTTTATGGTATTTATATCCTCCCTTCCTAGACTGTGCTCAGAGTTCAGATTCATTCACCCAGACTGCACATATTTCTAGAACACAGACTGTGGGCCAGACATATGCAAGATTGGTCCTGGGGAAAGAGTAGTGAACAAGTTGGACCAGGAAAGATGGAGAAGATGGCTGATAAACCAATACATGCAAGAAAGATAATTACTACCCAAGGGGATACGGAGTGCTGTGGGAAAAGGACAAGGAAAAAGAAAGATACCAACAAGTCTGTAGCTAACTTTTCTAGGTTAAGAGATGAGTAGCACATTCTATTTACTTTTAAATTTCATTTTTAACTTAGAATTAAATTATAAAAAGTTTAAATATAGATGTATTCAACAGCTCATTTAAAATAAAATTCCCATCCACTATTTTAGCCTTTCATTGATCCTTGGATTCCCATCTACACACACACAAAAATTGTAAAACATTCTATTTATTCCCAACACATTAAGCATTAAACCATTTTTCACTTATTTGCACTTATTTTTCACTTATTTTCCCTCAAGAATCTCTTTAAAAGAAACTAATCACCATGTAAAACTATAAGGATAACAACAGACAAAAAAGCAAACAACTTCCCTGGCAGCAGTATAGTGTGGCAGTTGCTGAGACCAAGGACTTTAGTATCAGACAAATGCGGTTTTGAACCAGAATCTGCCACTGACAGGCAGTTATTAAAGTTCTCTAAATTTCCATTTCTTCACTAAGTTGTTGCCAGGATTAAAGAAAATAATGCATCTACCAAGATTAGCATAATGTTTTACACATAGAAATGTTTCCAGTGAAGGAAAGAAAGATGACATACAAAAAAAAAAAAGAAAGATGACATGCACAGAGCAGTGAACAAGTAATATTTAACTTTAAACATCTAATGATATCTGGTTAATTTTAGCAAACACAAAGATTTTTGGCAGATGACTTTAGTCTGAAGCTCGCAGCATAACACCTGGTAGGGACTATTTGATACAACTTGCTAAAATAAAAAGCCTCATAAATTTTGGATATGGGATAAATAACATTCTACCTGCAGCTGTGTACCTAAAGGGCGCTTGCTTTAATTTGCCTTACTTGATTTAGGTATACACTGTTTTCTACATTTGCCAATATATAACAGTGGCATGAGCTTAACCATCAATATTTGGTTTAAAAAAAAAAAGTGACAGGGTCATTTAGTCCCCATCCTTTTGTTGGCACCAAATTGTTCCCTAGAGTATCTTCATTCTCCTTCTTTTCCTGGGAAAGCACATCTTGAGCTATGAGGCAGCAGAACCAGCAAGCTCTTCCTATCAACTATAACAGTAAAGGTTTCCAAAAGTGGTCCGATTTCCTGAAAGAGTCATTACTGTTCCAACAGCCTGATGCTAACACACTTTGACAATCATACTAATTAGAGAAACCTTTTTCTCAATTGTGGTCCTTAGCTGGATGGGTAATAGAGCATGCTTTTATCTTCAACATAAAGAGGACTTTTTTTTAAATTATGTTGTCAGATGTAATTATAGAAAACTGGGTACAAATGAGATTATGGGATCTATCCTGAGGGGCAACTTAACACAATGAAGCTTGTGTTCCATTCTAGCAAACAAGGTCAGCTGGAGATGTTGTTTTCCCTCCAACTTTAATGATCTGTACAGTGTTTTAAAATATGTTTTTATAAAAGCAACACTCAACTAAAACCTGCTTATGACACAGTTAAATGGAAATCTAAACATTAAAAATGGTCCATTCTTGTCATATTTCAATTTTTAAATTATGAAATATGAAAAATATATGAAACATAATAGAAACCCATCACCAAGACTTAACAGATTTTAACATTCTGCCAAAATTTCTTCAGAACACTCTGATTTTTTCAAACAATAAAAATTACAAACAGAACTGCACCCTACTCCAATCTCATTACCATCCCTTCTCCTTCCTTCACCCCCAAAAAGCCACAGTCTTGAATTTAGCATATATTATTATCCTTGTGGTTATTTTGTACTTCTACTGTATACATATGTATCCAAAAAACAGCATATACTAAGATTCTGTGTTTTAAAATTTTATGTAAACTCTGGACGGGCACAGTGGCTCATGCCTGTAATCCCAGAATTTTGGGAGGCTGGAAAGGCAGATCACTTGAGGTTAGGAGTTCGAGACCAGCCTGGTCAACATGGGGAAACTCTGTCTCTATTAAAAATACAAAAAATTACCTGGGCGTGGTGGCACACGCCTGTAGTCCCAGCTATTCAGGAGGCTGAGGCATGAGAATCACTTGAACCTGGGAGGCGGAGGTTGCAGTGAGCCGAGATCGCACCACTGCACTCCAGCCTGGGTGACAGAGTGAGACTCTGTCTCAATAAATAAATAAATAAATAAATAAATAAACAAACATGTTTTTTGATTTACTGCTGTTCACACACATATATATTACATGATAATACACATGATTCATACACTTTGAATGCTGAAAAGTATTCCACTGATGTATGAATAAACCAGTTTATCTTTCAATTCACGTACTTATATTTTTCTGTTTTTCAAATCACTGTTTTATTGAACATCATTGTATATGTATCCTTGTAAATAAGTGCCAGATTTCTCCAAGCCAGATATCCAGAAGGGAAGCTGCAGGATCACACAGTAGGCAAATATTCGGTTTTACCAAACATTGCCATACTGCTTTCCTGAGTTACTATACCAATTTATATTCTCAAAAGTTCTTGTTTTTTTCACACTCTTGACAACACAGTTACCACTTAATACTTACTACTCTGATAAGTATTAACTGGTGTCTCATTGCATCACCAATAGTGGGACAACTTAACACAGGCCCCTTGCTGTAATGCAATAAGTACATCGCATCTCTTGTAAAGTAACCTTGCCAAAAATATTTAACCTAAATTTAACTAGGCATGTAGATCTAAGTCCAATTTGCAGGAAATGCAGGGTTAGGGACAAGTCACACTACAAAAGAAACAATCAAACCCAGAATGTGGGGGTGTTTTATAAGACAACGGCTTGGTCTCTTAAAAAGTCAATGTCATGGGGAAGAAAAGTGGCAGGTTGTTATTATATTAACGGAGACTAAAGAGACCTGATAGCTAGATGGATATCTTTTATTGGACTCTACAAAAGGGGAGAAAAAAACTATGAAAGTAATTTGGGGCACAGTAGGAGAACTGGATACTAGATCGTATTAAGGAATTATTGTATAATGTTCTTAGGTACAATAACAGTATTGTGGTTATGTGGGAGAATGTCCCCATTCATAGGAAACACAGACTAAAGTATCTAATGTCTGTAACTTAATTTCAAATGGTAAAACAAAAACAAATAAAAGCATAAAATACCAAAGGATGGCAAAATATTAACAACTTTGAATCTAGGTGGTGTGCATACAGTGTTCATCTTAGTGTTTTAAATTTTCTGTATTTTACTTTTTCTCATAATAAAAACTTTTTAAAACATAAATTGCATCAACTTTATAGATCAATTTGCAGGAATGTCTCATCTATACACTATCTACAAGCTGTAGAGCTCTCCATTTATTTAGATCTTTTATGCCCTTTACAATTTTCTCCATAAAGGCCTTTCATGTATTTGTTGGATTTATTTCAAGATATCTTATGATTATGTTGCTTTTGTAAATGGTATTTTCTAAATTGCCTTTTGCATATTGATCAAGTGAACCACCTGAATATTTTGATTTGTTACAATACCTGCTCTCCTTTAAGCAGAATTACACAATTGAATTAAACAATTCAAATAAGCTAAAACCCAAACCTCGTATAGCTCCCTCTCAAAACTGCCGTTTTTAAGAGGTTTTCTTTAGAGCAGTTTAAGGTTCATGACAAAACTGAGAGGAAGGTACAGAGATATCCCACATACCTGCTGCCCCAACACATGCACGGCCTCCCGGATTATCAAAATCCCCTACCAGGATGCTACATTTGTTACAACTGATGAACTCACAGTGACACATTATAGTCACCCCAGAAACCATAGTTTACATGAGCGCTCACTCAGTGTTTTACATTCTATGGGTTTGGACAAATGTATATTGACATGTACTCACCATTCTAGTATCATACAAAGTAATTTGACTGCCATAAAATTCCTCTGTGCTTTGCTTATTCATCCCTCACCCTGCCCCAATGCTCAGGGGAAAAAAATGATCTTTTTACTGTCTCCATAGTTTTACCTTTTCCAGAATGTCATATAGTTGGAATCATACAGTAGGTAGCCTTTTCAGATTGGCTTCTTTCACTTAGTAATAAGCACTTAGGTTCCACCATATCTATTCATGGCTTACCAGCTCATTTCTTTTCAGCTGAAAAATATTCCATTATCTGCATATATCCCCACTTTATTTGTCTATTCACCTGCTAAAGGACATCTTGGTTGCTTCCAAGTTTTTGGCAATTATAAATAAAGCTTCTATAAACATCCGTGTGCAGGATTTTGGGTGGACATGTTTTCAGCTCCTTTAGGTAAATATCAAGGAGTGCAATTGCTGGACCACATGGCAAGAGTATGTTTAGTTTTGTAAGAAACTGCCAAACTGTCTTCCAAAGTAACTGTACCATTTTGCACTCCCATCAGCAACGAATGAGAGTCTCTACTCCTCCAAATCTTGCCAGCATTTGGTGTTGTCAGCGTGGCCCCTGCACACTAACTGATTGGTGAACTCCCACTCCACCACCCCATGTTCCTATGACAACAAAATACACTAAAACTAGTGGTCATTTTCTTGCTGAGACACAAATGAATTTGTGAAACTAGCAATGGAGGTCTTATCACATGCCATGATTCCTTGGAGCAAAACCAACCTGAAAAGCTAAGAATCAGAAAGCACAGGTTTTACCAATCTCTCAGGATATGCTCCTAGAACAACTAAAATCATTCTTAATGCAGTAAAAATTAACCAAAAATGGTAACACATCTAGCTTCCTTTGTTGGCTTATGATGAGCTGATGCTGCTCAGCCAAATAGCATCTCAACTTAGATTTGTCTGCTCCCTCCAAAAGATTTCCTCTAAACATCTTTCCATAGGAAGTGCCAAGTACAACTTACTGTGAGAAAAAAGGGAGTAAGAAAGTATTCATCATTAGCAACAGAAGAGAAAAAAGGGAGTGAGTGGAAAACGTGCCAAGGAGAAAGACTTACTGGACAAAAGTAGGTGTTCTCCACGATGTGATGGGCCACCATGGTGTTCTCAGCAGAGAGAGACATGATGAAGAGCAATGCATCCCGAGCTTGCTGCCCTACTGACCCCTCTCGGTGAATGAAGGGAATCAGAAGGGAGAAGATGAGGAAGTTGGCAGCGCCTTGGTCTTCACTAGTGTGGAAGAAGAGTTCTAAAATGGATGGATCTTTGGCAAGAATGGAACAGAGCTGATTAAGTAGGACAACCAGCTTCTCCTCCACAGTGGGGGTGGTTGTTCCTGAACAAGAGCTCAGCAACATCATCAGAGGCTTCAGAATGGGTTTGTGGTGCAGCAGAGGCTGGTGCGACTGGGTGACCAACATCTCATACATCTTTAGCTGCTCAATTTTAGTCTCATCAGTAAATTCCCTTCTCAGGCTCCAAAGGAAAAGTTTCTCCATGATGTTCTCAGAGACCACAAATTCCAGAATCGGCCCCATTGCAGCATCCTTGGCTTGCTCTTCAATCAACAAGAAGAGCATGTGTTCTACATAATTCTGCACGGCACTGGCCTCATCTGGAGGGATAGACCCATATTTTGCCTGGGTGTTCTTCAAGGGGTCATGCTTCTCCAAGATTTTCACAACCTGTAACCAAATCAAGCATTTGTCATCCGTCTGATGTTTATCATAATTACAAAAACACATCACCACTGATTTTACCAAATCGTCACCAAAAATGCAGGAGCCACTGCCCACAAGACATGTGTGGGCATTGTGTGTGTGTGTGTGTCTCCCTCTCAAACACTAAAATGAAGGAAAACTATAGAAAGAAGATGTCTGAAGATGTTTACTTACACAGTTATAAATTTCAACAATCTAAATATTGAAGAAAATAGTATGGTTATATAAATTAAGCTACATGTATTCTTTGGATTATTTATTATGAACATAATTGAGGAAAATGAGAAACTGTAAGTGATATGTTAGATGAAAAAAGCAAGCTATTCATAGATGTTAGACGCATAATAATTATGTCAAAGCCATATGTGAAAAATATGCAAAAAGAATCATTTTGATGTTCAAAGTCATGACAAATTCTTAAATTTTTTTCTAGATTGTTGATGTATAATATTGCTTTTTAATTTTAAAATACATTAAATAAGCAAAAGGAAACCATACTACCCATGTTCTTCTACAAATAGAATTGCTTTGGAGATCTCAGCAGAGGAACACAGCTCCTCATATGTCCTTGACAGAAAAATATCCTCCCTTCCCTACTTGGATGGATGCCCTCTTCAACCAAACATGCAGCAACAGAAAAGATTAAAGGAAACTGATAAACAAGAGACATACAACTAGTAGAATCAACCCTAACATATGGCATGTACTGAAACTAAAAAATGAAGGGTTTGAATGCTGTATTCCTTTAAGCTTAAAAATTCTGAGACAACCAATTATGAAACAAATTCCTAAAGTTTGGAGTGATTAAAAAGTTTTGGAAATAGAGCTGATAATTAAGCACTTTGGGAGGCCAAGGTGGGAGGATCACTCGAGCCTAGGACTTCAAGACCAGCCTAAGCAAAATAGTGAGACCCTGTCTCTACAAAATAACTTTAAAAATTAGCTGGGTGTGGTGGTGCATGCCTTGAGACTCTGAGGTATTAGGATCATTTGAGCCCCAGGAGGTTGAGGCTGCAGTGAGCCTTGATCGTGCCATTGCACTCCAGCCTGGGCAACAGAGAAAGACCCTGTCTCAAACAAAACAAAAAACAAAATTGGTTAAGGTGGCCTATTTTGTTATATATACTTTACCACAAAAAACTCAATTAACAATTTTAAATAAAAATCCCTAAATAGGTCACCTCACAGCCCTGGTCAGCTTCTCTCCTTTCCCACTGCTAGCATCTGAAGGTTTCTCACCTTTCTCTGCCAACAGATACTTACTTCCACTTTGCGACCTGGAAACTAAAACAATCTGTTATCTCAACTTCCATTTAACTTCATGACTTAGAATTTCTGGTATAATATTCATTCCATTTACTCCCTTGAAAATATACACATACGATAACTTTTAAACAACCAAACATTTATCAATGACTTTATCTTTGTCCATTTTTGCCTTTCTGAATTGCATGGAATCTATGTGTCTTTTGCAGTACCCTCCAGGTCCAGTCCTATCATGTACTGTTACGCGTTCTGTGCGAGTACTTAGGTTATGGAATTTTTGCAAGTCATTGGGGAAGCTGGCAAAGGGATAATGCTATGTCAGCATGCATGAGCAATGAGGGAAATTTATTTCTCAGGGAAATGTCTAAGTCTCTCCCTTGTCAAAAACACGGAAAAAAATCGTTATAGACCAGGCAAGTCCATCCTTACAGAATAAAAGAATTTCCACAAAATCTATAATCTCTATTGACTTCCATTATAAAGTTGATAATGCTGTGTCACAAAGGCAAAAAATCACCCTAACACCCTTGAGTTGACATTTTTAATAAAGAAGGCCTTTGGCTAGCCCCTACCCAGGGAGTACCCGGCCCACTGACTAGTGGCCACAAGCCAGCCACTAGACATCCTCTTCTTTGCTGCACGCCTGACTCCAAAGTGCACCCACTATCCTACAACCTCCATCAAGCCCTCCAGGATTCCTTGCACCTGGTGACCTTCCTAGCAGCAGCAACACTGGGACCTGGTTCTCTCCCACCCCTTTGTTCTGGGCCTTACCAACATCTCAATAGAATGCAATCACAGTACCACACTGGTCCAAAGGGACCCTCTACCTCCACACCACACATGGTCCAGCCCCAAAAGTCCCTAACTTCAAGCCTCCACATTCTGAAGAACAAAATTCATGTCTTATCAGTTCTGTAATTTCAAAGTCCATATATTGAGTTTACTTATGAGAGCTATCTTTACAGCTAGGCCTCAGGGTAAAAGTGTAATTATACTTTTCATGTGTGCCCAGACTGTCTAAACTATCTAAAACTGGGGCTGTGCTTATACATGGATGGTGGAGTGGCAAATTAGCTCAATCTTTCTGGAAAACAATCTGGCAATATGTAATAGAAGCTATAAAATTGTTCCTGCCCTTTGACTTGTTAATCTGACTTTGGGGAAAATGCCCCAAGGAAACAACCCATAAATAATTTGCTAAAAAATGTTCAATTTTCCAATAACGAAAAAAATACTATTGACTCAAATGGTCAAGAATAAGAGAATTAGAATCAAAATATGTTATATCACCATACAATAGACCCATCAAAAATAAACACTAAGTAAATTCATTTTATATCATTAAAATGTAAGTTAAAAAGCAAATACATTGCCAAGTAGATATATGATTGAGTCTAAAGAGATATAAATGAGATTTTAAGGTTAATTAGTTATTCTTTCCTGTAAGTTTATCTAATTTCATAATTCAAATAACAACAAAGGTAGACAACGTAATCATGTACTAATGCCCAAAAAAGACCAAACCAATGAGTTTAAAACAATTAACAATTAGAGATCTCTTAAGTCTCAGCAATTTCTAAGCAATATAAATTTATAAATATGCATATGTATTTATATTTTATATATACAATATATGTGCATGCAAATATGAAAGATACAGCAAAAGTCTTTATTTACATAACCATAAATTGTATTTTTCTCATTAACTTTCATTTATATTATTTATTCCAATTCACTCCTTTACAAACAGACCTCCTTTTTTTGCTGTGAAAAACTTTAAAAAGAGAACTAAGATTTTTATATAGAATGCAAACTGTTTAGCAGCTTTTAAACTGAAACATCTTTACCCTCTTTATAGTAGTTCCCTTATACTGCCTTCAGATGGAGGAGATACATTGAAGAACCAGCCCTAACCCACTGGTTTTACTGCCTGGAAGATGGGTGTGTTATAACCAATGTACGTGAGTCATGGAACACACAATGCTCAGCAAAGTGCTGATTATGCTTGTGTTGCCACATGTCCTTAACGTCTCTCCTTAGGACCTTCCCAGGCTACCTCCTTTTCCTTTCCAGGCAGACACACCCATGACCTGCTTTTAAAAGTGCGCTCTGGTGGCCCAACCTTGGGACTGGTTCCTATGTTGGCAGAGAATGCCTAAGAAGCTTCTTGACTAGAGCACAATTTGCACCGAAATGCCAAAGAACTTCTATCCCAATGTCCCAAGTTTGTCACTCCAATGGTGTCATAGTTCTTTCAGTTTCTATAAACTGATCTCTGATGTGACCTGGACTTTTCCTTATTTTTTCCTTTTGTGCCCTCTTTTCATATCACTCCCATCAAACTCCAATATTTCGGTGCCCCTGATTTCTGCTTGCTGAGAGTTCCACCCACATACCAACTTTTACCTTCCAGTGCTATGGATGCCACAATTTCATGCTGCTCACAGTGGCTCCCCCAGCCTGGTCTACTCCTGATTATCAGCTGTCTTATACTCTCAACCTTGCCTCATTTCCTACACCTGGCTTCTTCTCAGCTATCTAGACTCAGTCTCAGGGATTCAGCTCAGGGGGAAAAAAACACAATTAATGGGGCCGGAGGGATCTCAGTAGGTCAAAGAATGAAGGCAAGCAAAATATACTTTGCAAATATTTCCAAATTATAAAACAAATTTACCTTGTTAGGCTGAAAATACCATTTAAAAAACTAATCAACACCTTATAAAGCCCACGCTCATTAATTAAGTAAACCAGCTGAGATCAGAAATAGCAACTTAAACGTTTTGCGGATCATAGCTAGACATTTGTTGATCTACAAACTTTAAGAAACACAGACGTGTGTGTGTGTGTGTGTGTGTGTGTTTGGGTGCATCGTTAGCCTTGATCACATATAGATCCTAAATGTAAAGTATCACAATTCCAAAAAGAAGGAGACACATACAAATCAACAGTGTGAACAATGCTGTTAAAAATATCAAATTTATAGAGCTAAATTTAACCTAATTTCAAAGCCATTTGACTTAAAAATGTGAGAATTACTGGGGCTAAATAAGATTAATAAATAGCATATTTCTTTCATTAAGTAGTATCAGATACTCCTATCTTTACCCCTGATGATGGCCCCTGTGACCCAATAATAATTGGCCTGGATTTCAAATGGGCACAAATTCTAAACAGGAAGTGCAAATGCTTTCAAAATGAAGGCTCTACATAAATCACTTAATCGTACCTCAGCTACAAATGATTACCCTTCAGGATAAACACAAGTGTTTCTTTCTCAGGAGACTAGCTTTGATTCCACTTAATATTGTTCTATGTCTTACATACATGCATGCATCAGTAGGTAATTATTTATGCTACCAAAGTTAGAGCCTAGTTATTTTAAGAAAGTCATATGTGTAAAATCCATACTTCCAAATCCTTTGGAATGCTAAAATAAGGTGGCATTGTGGAAAAAAACAAGTTACTATGCAATATTTTCCAACATACTGAAGGGCAAGATTTAGCCATCTAAAGCCAAATTCCACTTAATGTACCAAATAACTACACAAAAGTTTCCATACAGTCCTTGTTCATTACTTAACAGCTGTGTCTTTCAGTATGAAGTGTTCCTTGTGCATCCATTTCCACAGGGAGACCTCTACCAAGTCACTTCTTTTTATATTAAGATAACAGCTTTATATTACGTATTCACTTAACACCAGTTTTTTAATGTCAGCTCCAGTCCTGAGCTCCAGAGGCTTGCTTAAATCTTGGATAAAACAGTTATGGAAAGGCCTTATGAGTAATGATTCAAATAATAACATTTCAAAGAACACTAATTTCAACCACAGCAAAAATCAAACTTACCACCAAGCACACAGTAGGAGAGCTGCTGACATTTCAACATGCTCAAGCATTGTATTTCTAATTTTTATTTTTTGAGATGGAGTCTCGCTCTGTCACCCAGGTTGGAGTGCAATGGTGCAATCTCAGCTCACTGCAACCTCTGCCTCCTGGGTTCAAGCAAGTCTCCTGCCTCAGCTTCCCAAGTAGCTGGGATTACAGGCATGTGCCACCACACCTGGCTAACTTTTGTATTTTAGTAGAGATGGTGTTTCACCATGTTGGCCAGGCTGGTCTCAAACTCCTGACCTTTGGTGATCCACCCACCTCAGCTTCCCAAAGTGCTGGGATTACAGGCAAGAGCCACTGCACCCGGCCATGCTCAACCACTTTAGAGTCTAATAGAAGTGCAAGTTAATGCCTCGGCCATCTAACTTAAGAAGTATAGCTTTGGTTCACTTTACCTTCTACTGTCAAGGCTAGAGCTACCTGTAAAGCTTGGAAGAGAGAGAGAACTTTTTGAAATGTTAACAAACATCAATTTACTAAGATATTTAGAAAATTAATCAGAGTTCTCTAATACGTCCCAACTGTTCATCTCTCAAAGGCTTTACTTAATTTTTCTCTGTCATTTAGTCTACTACAAGGCACAGAGCAAAAGAGTGGAGATGAGCAGAGCAAGGGAATGAGACTCAAATACAGTACACATGTCAAATCCATGCACGGATGCTCTAGACTTTAGATTCGGGCTACTTGGAGCTCTACACAAAATACCATACCTCAAGTATATCATCTGTTTTTCATTATTGTGGGAAGACATTTGCCTTAATTAACCAATCTAGATGGTTCTGTTTTTTTCCCATCCCTACCCCTCTCCAAGATGAAAAAGGTTACTAAACCCACTGACTTTTCCTCATCCATCACTGTTACTCTATTTGAGCTCTGATATTTTCTTAGCCTAAAAAAAATTTCAAACAGCTTATTTTTAAAGGCTGAAGGTAGAAAGAAGTCATTCTGGGCTATTAACTAACTAGAAGCAAAGACAGAAATGTGCATTTCCAATTGATTTGTTTTAACCCACCTCCTCTGTTCTCCTGGCTCTAAGAGCAGAGACCTTTCGGAATTCAACGCTTGAAAGGAACAGATAGAAAATGAATAGAGCAAGGTCCATGAAGCTTCAGAAAGTACAACTGTGCCATCAAAAATAACTAGTGTAGGGAATTTAATTCACATGGCAGTCTAGCTGAATAGTTTATTGCCTGGTGGGCTAATGCTTCTTACTATTTCTGTCCTCTTTTCCGTTCAGATAAAAACAAAGACACAAAGGCAAGAGATTAAAAACAACAGTCTACTAGAGAATAAACTGTTCTTATAGACTACTATAAAAATTAAGTATATACACACACTCTTCCAGATCATTTAATGCAAGTCCAAAGATCTTGCTGGTGACAAATTATACAATGTTTTAAAATTAGTGTACGTTGAAAGCTGTTTCCTAAGTTGCCTAGGTCTTTTAAACTTGTATTTCATACTGACTGCCTTTCAGTTCAATCATTTATTGAACATCTACTATATGTCACACTCTGTTCTGGGCAATGGGGATGTAAGTTACAAATGGCCTCTGATCTTGAGGAGCCCGTAATGAGTGTGAAGAAGATACTGTATATGTGATTTTAATAAAAAGTTGTTGGGCTACACGCAGTGGCACATCTCTGCAGTCCCAGCTGTTTGGGAGACTGAGGGAGCAGGATCTCTTGAGCCAGGAGTTCAAGGCTGTAGTGTGCCATGATCACACCTGTGAATAGCCACTGCACTCCAGTGCAACATAGCGAGACTCTGTCTCTAAAAATATAAGCAATTAAATTAAAAGATGGTTGGTGTGAGAGTGATAGAATACTCAGGTTAATGCTTGAACATGGGGTGGGAGCATGAAAGAGGACAGGGAAGGTTTCTTAGAGCAAATGATGCCTCAAATGAGGCCTGTAGAAGGACAGGCATTTAACCAGTGGGAGGACTATTTCAGGCAGAAAGAAGAACGAGTGCCTAAGGCACAGAGGGATGAAATAGCATGATGGACACTGCCAGGAGAGGGGGTGGCTAGGAACCCCAAGCAACTTTGCATTTTTGGAGATTAAATGAGAGGCAGAGAGTAACAGAAGCCAGGACATAACAAATTCTGTGTGTCATCCTCGCCTGTAGGTGGCCAGATGCCACTGAAAGGTTCAACCAGAGGAACGAACCAGACAGATCTGTGTTTGAGATTCACTGCTCTGGCAACTTACGGCACAAGATTGCATCTCAGAAGGTGACAGGAAGTCACGGGCTACTTTCTACAGCCCAGACTCTTCAGTGTCACTATTTGGAATGCAGCCGTTCCTGAAAGTCTACTCTAGAATGATTCTGGGGATGCCATGAGATCACTGGACCCAGAAACAGTTGGGAACCTCAAGTGCACCACTGGGCCATTTAAGGTCTCTCCCCTGGCAACTCCCCGGAATCACAGACTGCTTGGATGATGGCTGGTTGTATAACTAGCTGCCTCTGACAGGCTCTAAGGTGTAAGTGGGCAAGCAGATCTCCTCCATCAATGTTTGCTTTTTAACTCAAGCTCTGGAATAGAAGCTATTAACAAATAGCAGAACAGAACCTGTCAAATAAAGTTAATTATGTTGAATTTGTACTTAAGTCTCCTAACAAACAGAACTTGGGATACCACAGGCTTTTGTTGCCTTCATTTTTTCCTTTTTTTTCTTTTTTAAGACATTGTCTTGCTCTGCCACCCAGGCTGGAGTGCAATGGCGCGATTTCGGCTCACTGCAACCTCCACCTCCTGGGTTCAAGCGATTCTTCTGCCTCAGCCTCCTGAGTAGCTGGGATTACAGGCACCCGCCACCATGCCTGGCTAATTTTTGTATTTTTAGTAGAGATGGGGTTTCTCTATGTTGGCCAGGTTGGTCTCAAACTCCTGACCTCGTGATCTGCCTGCCTCATCCTCCCAAAGTGCTGGGATTACAGGCGTGAGCCAAAGCACCCGGCCAACACTTTTTCCTAATTTAACATTTAAAAAAGCATTACACTGGGCAGGTAACAGGGCACCTCGGCAAATAAAATGCTTCCCAGCTTTGTCTATGCCTCATTCCCTACCAGCCTTACAGGTTTTTCTTGGGTTGCCTCAGGGGAACCCAGGGGCTGCAGTCACAGTAGGCCTAGGAGCTTATGTCAGACTTGAGCTCTTTTCCCAATCCTCTGCAACTGCTCTTCACCCACCCCAGGCCAACAACTCACAGCCAAGAGCTAATGTATGAAACTCCAAAACAACAAATAAGTAGCATTTATTCCCACCAACTGAAGATCTCATTCCTTATCTTACTCTTGGTCCCACATGTCTGCCTGGCTCTGATTTTTTTGCCTTCCCTTCCTTTATATGTACCATCCAAAAAAGCTAAAATTGAGCATTTGTTCCTAGTATCCATTCTCTGAAATATTATTTTCCTGTCTGTCATCAAAACCTTCCTTTTCCATAGCCAACCTAGCAAAATCTCACTTTCTCCATTCCCAGGCCATTTCCAGCCATAATAGCCCCTTCTCTTGACTTAATTCCTGTAATCATAGTTATTCATTTTGTAATAATGTATCTTGCATTGTCATCTGAATTAGCTCATACATTTTTTAAAGCCCAGACCAAGGCTTATACATTCTCAAGTCCCACCTATGATGCCTACAGCAACATGCCTGGAGTGTGGGCTCAGTAAATCTCCATTGAACAATAACACTTTGATACTCATATAAATTTCTTCAACCAGCATTTTCATTCATAAAGATAACAGAAAGGCCCTCAAGAGCCTCTGTAGGCAGAGACAGAGCATTTTCTGGATTTATTTAAAAGGAAACGTCAAGCCTAAAAAAGATTAAAAACACCTGCCCAAAGGTAGAGAAATGGCTGAGCCAACAATAAGACCATGAGTGTCCCAACTTTATAAAAGAAAATATTTAACAACAGTATCCCCTCTGACAAAGTTATCCTTACCTTCAACTCAAGACCTGTCTGCACTGAGAGTACTATGTATCTGTACTATGCTTCAGAGAACCCAAAGTGTCCAATAATACTGAAGTCATTCGTATTGTTATGGAAATGAATAATATGATTCTGGGACCAATAGTCTTTCAACAATGTGACACAATGTACTGACACATTCCTCACATTTGGAGTGGGCCTGCCTGGAACAGAATCTGACAGGGCAGATGACCCACCTACATATAATCAAGAAGTTGATGATATATCATGTCTTTGGAAAGTGGCACAGAATACTAAAGGGATCATATCACAGTTACTCCAGCAGAAATGGTTATAATCCAAGGTATTATGCACAAACAAATAAACAAAATGGGGCTGGGAGCGAAGATTATGTAGTAGGATAGACTTCCTCAGCCTAATGAAATGACGTATGATTATGCAATTAAAAACGTATGATTATGCACTAATAGATTTTTTAAATGAGCACAAATAAATAAATTAGTAACCATACAGGTACTAATATACAAATGTATAACGTACATTTTAAACACAAAACAGAAATTTGTAAAAGGTAAAGATAGAAACAGACCTTCTAAAATACTCTTCCTACACCCAGTGGACTACTGGGCTCATTCCTTAGGATTCACCACCTCGCCTTGGAGATACTGCTTTAAAATATTTATAAAAGTGCAAAGCCAAAGGTTATTACTCTAATTATCTGGAAAACTCCTAAATTACTTTCTTCCCTTAACTAAAGCATATGTGCCCTAATGTCCATAGCAAATCCATTAAAATTCTAATGGTAAAAAGTCAGAGAATGCACAAAAAATCGGAGAAGGTTTATACTAGATAGTAACAAGAAGCTACAAAGTATAAACGGCTCAGAAGCAGATTTGATTTTGCTTGGTTTTGATTTAAACTGTGTCCCCTATAATTGCTGTGATTTACAGGCTCAGTGCTTTAACCCCTGTGCTGTTTCTGGCCACAGGAAGGAACTGGGTAGTCGTTAAAAAACTGTCACATAAATAGGCATTTACCAGCTCACCTGGGGAGTGCAATGTTGGGCAAGTAGTAAAGAATGACAATTTTATTTATTTTACTACTTGTAAACTCCCTAAGGAAAGGGGCGGGATAGTAAATTTTCTGAACATTCAACCCTTAATTATCCACACAGCAGATCAGAGAAGTCAAAGTAAATAATCAAAAAGAATTTTATAATCACTTTGTAATGAAGACATATATTCAGGTATACTCAGGCATTTTTCATTAAATTACACAGGGACCACCAGCCCCAAAATTGTAGAGCACAGAGATCAAACACATGAGCTTTGGAGTCAAGGCACCAAAGCCTAAGTAACGGGCTTAGTAACTTACTAGTTGTATAACCTTAAGCAAGTTATTTAACCTCGGTAATTTTCTATTCCCTCTTCTGTAAAATGAGGAAACTAACATTAGCTACCTTACAGGTTTGTGGAGAAGATTAAATGACATAAGGCATTTGAAGTACTCAGCAGAGTACTTGGTAAATGTTTAATAAATGTGTATTTTAGTATTATTAGAGCTTAAGAACTGGATGGAAATCAGCAGGGAAGAGAGAAAGAGAGAGGATGTAATTATGGTCAAGTATATTGCAAAGCGATATAAAAGTCACTTTAAGGAACAACTGCTGTTCTTCTAAAAATATCCAAGGAACATGCATGTACCCTAATTGCTTTTGTGAAAACCACGGTTTTTGACCAGATACCTATTCTAGGAAAGCAAGGAGAAAAAGTTATTTTTCTTCCTATCTGAAAGAGTTTCCCTCCCTGTGTTTCTAGCAATCTAGTTACCTATCACAGAGGTAGAAAACCCTGATTCAGTGTGATGGAGGCCCCTGGGGTTACTGAGACCAGCAAAAAAAGTGGAATTCATACATTACCTGTGCCCAGTGGTTTTTAAATACAATCATGCATGTTTCTGGGTCAACTCCCTGTAGGCTCACAGCCTGCTGGAGTTTGCTTTCTGTCGAAACCGATGACATCATAAGCCTTCATAAATCAATGCTTCTAAGTCATATTTAATTTTCATTAAAATTTGGTAAGCAGTCACTAACTTTCGAGTTTGAGAAATGTAACTTCTTCACATTTCATTGTCACCTTCCAAAACCTGTAATGGCAATAACAAAAAAATGAATTTTATTATGTTCATAAATTAAATAGGAAACTGACTATTAAATTTAAATCAAAGCTTAGACATTCTCAAAGTCCAACACAGAAAAAAATCTACAAAACAGGTATTATACTCAATCTAAAGGCTCTCCTGTTTTCTCCCACTTTGCTACTAAAAATACAAAATAATAATGCTACCTAAGATACATGAATAAATGAAACAATTATTGGGTTTCTTCTCTCCACTACAACCAGCCACAACCCCCCAAAATTACTATTCTAAAGCACTCAAGCTCAAGTCTAGTTCCTAGAATCAAGTAAGAAACTATTAGGTTGGGGCAAAAGTAATTGTGGTTTTTGCCATTACTTTCAAGGGCAAAAACCGCAATTATTTTTGCACCAACCTATTATGATACCAGTGTTTGCAGAGTTTAAAAACACCCGGTAACAGGAAAACCATGAGTTAACAGCAAGAGAAATAAACAGCTTGATGCAACTTGGGGGAGGTATTATAAAACAGCACCCAGATTCCTGGGTCTAATTTGATTGAATATTTTTTTAAATCAATGGCTGTCAGAATTGAAAGGATTCTCAATCATTTTGTGGCTATAAACTAGGTTAAAGTTTCTAGCCTTTCTGAAAAATAATGGAATTCCAAGTAACCTTGACAAATCAGAGATAGAAATGATCCATCAAAAACAAGATAGTGTTTATTAGGTGTGAGTGCAAGGTAGCACACTTACAAATGAAAAATGAAACATGGAAAAAATACAAAGAAATCCTGACTACCAGACAGCAAGTAGGGGAAAAAAGAAATTGAGGTCATAGAGTGTACGGTGAATATGATCCATTTGTGTGGCACTGACGAAAGCAGTAAGGCAGTGGTATTGTCTCACTAGTTTGATCAGCTCATAAAAGGACTGGGTATAATTCAAAATATTATTTTTTTCGTGTACAGATGGGGAAGCGTTCAGAAAAAAGTAATTACAATTACCAGAACCCTGGAAAACAAAAGCCATAACAAAAATTTGTAGACTTGTAATGTCAAAAGAAAACAGGGGGTATTATCAACTGTATTATCAACACAGTAATAGGAAGGGTATTACAAGGAGAACACCGATCGGCTGTTCCTCCCTACAAACAGTAAGATGGGAGAAAGTGGGCTTCAGAGGAGACTCAGGGGTTAAGTTCCTTGTGGGGAGTAGAATTAGACACTGGTAAATAGTTAAGGAGTATTTAAAACAAGCACTTCTGTTATTAGGAGGGCAACCATTCAACATGAAAAGGTCTTATAAAGAATTTTTGGGACATAAGAATAGAACACTTGCAAGCATAGTACTGAGGAAAGAAACACTTTTGAAAAAGAATGGAGGAGGGTTAAGGTATATAGAAAGGACGACCTGTTAGAAGAAGTACACAAATCACATACTCCAGGAAAACTGCCTGTGTGTTTCTTCTATAGCTGTATTTTATTATGAAAATCGAATTCCCCAAACTAAAATTCCAAATACTACAAACTTGTTTTCAATGGACATTGTCCACTGGCAACCATAGCTCTTTGCTACTATTGGGTCCATCTGGTGTTTCAAACATCAAGAGTGGCTATCCCACATTTGCAGGGTGCGGATTCTCCCGTCCCCACAGTCCCTGCCACTCCCTGTGATCTTACTGCCAGAACCTTCACCTCATTCAGGTTACCTCACTAGCCCTTATAAACATTTACGTTTACAGCCTTGTTTTAAATGGTAAGAGATAAAACAAGATTCTGAATCAACTTCCTCGTTATTCTACACACTACATTTCTGTGAAAATGTCAAGGCCTTTTATTTAGGTTACATAGTGATAATAATCAAGAAAATCAAAGTTTTGGGTTATCCCAGAGATCGAAAAACTATAAGACTCAGATCCTTCCAGCTCCAGAATTCAAAGATTCTTCTTCAAAGGTATGAAAGGAACATACATCATGCCAATTGCTTCTAAATCAAAAACAGAAACATATGCTAAGATCCTTCAAGTTAGTTTTCAGAAGGAATTTACATGCAATCTTCTCAGAAAAGGTGAGAATGCAGTATAGACAGGATAAATAGCCAATGTCATGAGCTTACTAGTTTGCTGTTGTTGTTGTTGGTTGGTTGTTGTTGTTTTATTAGAGACAGGGTCTCAATCCGTCACCCAGGCTGGAATGCAGAAGCCATCATACATAGCTCACTGCAGCCTTGAACTCCTGAGCACAAGCAATCCTCCCGCCTCAGCCTCCCAACTAGCTGGGACTACAGGCATGTGCTACCACACCTGTCCAATTTTTTTTTCATTTTTTGTACAGACAGGGTCTCCCTATGTTGCCCAGGCTGGTCTCGAACTCCTGAGCTCAAGCAGTCCTTCCGTTTTGGCTTCCCAAAGGGCTAGGATTACAGGCATGAGCCACCATGCCCAGCACAAGTTAGTTTTGATAGAAATAGAATATAAATCTCTATATTCCCAGTCCAATGCTAAAACTCCCAAGAGAAGAACAGAGGACAGAATGAAGGCAAAAGCTGTAAGTAGGTAAAGCGTCTGCAGTCACTAAAATGTGAGTCTGTCATGAATATGGCATCATTAGACGTTTCTCCTTTCTTTCCCTCTGCACTCTTCAGTCTAAGGTATGTGATGTCGAAAATGTTTCAAGTAAACCTTGCCACTCTTGGCACACATCCAGTCTGTTCTTCCCGTAAAGACACACATGCACACTGACTCAAATTTCATGCCTGAGAGAGAGCTCTACAAACCATTTAGATGCCAAGGAGTGATTTTTTTTTATCTTTCTTCAAAAAAACCACCAACACAAAAAAAATACTCAAAGAACTCTGTAACAGTGGGTGCATGTAGGTGTGTGGTGTGGTTGAGTTTTCTGGTTGGGGTAATGGGCAAGAAAGAGATGAGCTGTCAAAATATATATACAATAGCTTGATATTTCAGCATAAATTCTACACTGCAAAGACAGAACTGACTATAGACATTATTGAGTGGCCATATTTATATCTCATTAATATTATATATAAAAATACTTTCCATCGACAAGGAAAGAAAAATTATATTAAATATTGTTAGAGACAGGGATAACTGGCCAAAGAATTATATCTATTTTTATTTGCTGTTTTTCAAAAATATATTTTTTATTTGACTATGCAAAAAGCAAAACATATGCTTCCACCTTACAGAATTATAAAATATATAATCATAAAAGCTCAGATTCTAGCCATCTAAATCACACCTCTTTTCCAATGTAAAAATGTCTTCACTTTTTCCAATGTAAAAACTTCATTCCCAGACAGATATCTTACCCAACTTCAGACTCTTTGGACAGCTACAATAATTAGAAAAGCTAAAAATATGTCAAAATTGCATTTTCTCCTGAACTTTCAATAACTATATTTTGATATATCCCTTTCTCACTATCAGACTAAAATTATAAACATTTTGGCATTTAAATATTATCTCATACAATCCTTCAATTCTTTTATCTATTTAAATAAATATCCTCTAATGATGAACTATTTTTAAAAATTCTTAAGGGAAAGAAACATAATAGCCACCTTAACGGGAGACAGAGCCAGAGAAACATTTTTATTCCAGGAAAAGTGATTATATTTGCAGGCTTAATGGGAATGAACCAATGAACATGGATAATTTGAAGATATAAGAAAAAGATTTTTGATGGAGCAAAAGGAGCAGAAGAAATGTGAGATCAAGAACACAGGTAGGAGAGTGCTAGAGATAAAAGGGAGGCAAAGCCAAGTCTTTCACAGTGAGTTTCCAAACCAAAACCACTACCTTATACTTGATGGGAAGCACAGCCGGCTCCCTTCCTACCCATCCCTCCTTCTTCCTCCCTCTTGATATCACTCTGGTTGGTTTGTGGAAATGGCTAGAGAATTTAGGTAGATTTAAAGTAGGGAACAAAGGGTAATGGCTAAGAGTTGTTGGCTCAGTCCAAGCCTGAAAGTCTAAAAATTTTAAGTCCCAACCGGGAACCTGAGCTTTTAGCTAGGAGGCAGGGATCCAAAACTCTAGTTCTAGCTCTAACCAGCTGTGAAACCTTGAATTAAAAATGGGACTCTTCTTTTGGAATGTCACTTAAGTAAGCAGTTGCAACTAAAGTAGGATTTCTTAGGTCTCTTACAGCTTGAGTCATTATTTTATGTACTTTATCACAACTGTTATACCAATTGGAGAGGGGTAATCAGATAATCTTTAAAGAAGGATGATGGCCTTTGTACAAAAATCTTTATAAGAATTCTAGTTGCAGATGGGATTCTTTTTACTACTAAGGCATATGTGACTTAAGGAACGTACAGCACAGGAATCAGCCACAGTAAATATAATTCCATGGTTGAGGTTTTGTTTATTTCCTGAGCAACTGCCAATAGAAAAATTCATTGTTTGAGAATGTACTTTGGAATGCCCTGAATTGGCTGCTACTAAATACATAAAAAGTTTATTACTGTATATGTGCTTATCATGTAAAATTCCATCTAAGGATGAAGACTCATCAAATATTGGGAACACCTTAAGAGAGGTGAACCTTGTGCCCTCAATGATAACTAATAGCAGTATTGAGGAGGGTGTTTCATTTTGGGTCAAATTACCTCAGACAACCTCTTCTTAGAGCCTCATAAAACCCTATTAAACCTAAATCCTCCCTGTGCTCTAATCTTCTGGCCCAGTTCTCTTTTCTCTCTCACCACAATATCACAGGGCAATGCTGGACTGTGAAAAATAAAGCAAGCATCTAATAGCCCCCTATTCTTCTGGACCTCGTGCTTAAGTCTCCCTCAACTTGCCATAGTTTAACTCCAGCTCATTCACTGTAAAACGTCCATCATTTCAGTAAATCAGAATCTTATTTCATTCCACCAACTTCTAGGTCACCAGTTAACGCACAAAATGTGCACAAAGAAAATTCTCTCAATACACACATTCCAAATGGTTTCCAGCTTTGGAAAATACATGCTTCAAAATAGTAACAAGATGCCTAAAACTTAATAATCCCATGAAACAATCCTACCTCGTTTTACACCTTAATTTCACAAGAACAGGCTACCAACTATGTCATACCCAAGTGCCATGCAACTGACTTATGAGCAGAATAAATGTGAAAAGAAAAATTAAAATTAATATTCAAATTCCTATCTGAAATTTGGTTTTGGACTTAATTTTAAAGCTATTTAAGAAACTAAGTAGATCAATTATACCTCGATAAAGCTTAAAATTAAAAAAAAAATTTAAAGAAGAAACTAAACCCCTACAGGCAAGGATTTAGAATGAAAAAATTATGTATTTTGAAATTTATAGCAAGTATTGAGACATCAGCTCATTGGTGATTGAACAGAAAAGTTTCTTATACACATAGGGTGATTTGTTGAAACCTAAAAATTGGACCATTCTTGGGGAAAGTCTCCCCACCAACCCAACTGATCACTGTACTCTTGATAGTATACACCATCCTTTCACATCACTATTTTGTTGAAAGCTATTAAGAAACAATTTGTTTAAGATTTCTGCCACAAAACCCTAAAAGTTGACTAAGGTAAACACAGAAAAAAATGATTTGACAACTTCTATAGGGTAGAACTTGAAAGGAGAGACTTGAAGTAGATGCTCTGAATCTTTCTAAGAAGAACCCTCTCACTTCATAAAGTTATTTTCAAAAAATGTTCCTGGAAAAAAAAAGAAATGTAAGCTTTTGTCTTGGTCATGTTCTCTGGAAAAGTAGGTACCTTTGGCAAGTGATGCTGTTTAATCTAATACCTGTATCTACAGTTTTATCAATCAGAATTAGTTCCCCACCCAGTGCTTTAAATCCCTTCATGTGAACATGTGCAGCTTTGCAACCTGTAGTGTTATCCAGATGATGTGATGCTTACCTTTTGAAACATGAAAACCAACCTTTCAAAAAGGTTCTTTATCCACACATGACATAAAAGTACTAAGTGTAATTAGTGAAATAACAATAAAATCCCATATACATCCATGACTCTCATAAACTGTGGGCATATTTTTCTGAAGAGAGGTGGCTGTAGTTTTCAGCCAATTCTAAAAAGGGTCCATGAGGTGTCCCGCTTCAATGAAGTTTAAAACCCACTTTAAAGATGCATTCATGGTAAAACCATTGAGAATCGAGTCCCAAAACAGGCTAATAGCCAGTTCACATTCTAATGGTATTACTGAAGATGTAGTTGTGGAATTTTGTGACCTCTGTGATAACAAAAAGTTCTGCTATGAACAGAGCAGAAGTAAAAAGAACTCATCTCATGAAAGTCACACAGATATCATGGAGTCTGACTCAGACTATCAAGTCAGAGTCAGACACATTCTCTTAGCCACCAATAATTCTCTATCTATAGCTACTAATTACACTAGTACCTTGCAGCATTGTTTAAATGGTAAATGATTGAAAAGACCCTACATATCCATCAATACTGGTTTGGTTATATAAACGATGGTACTTCTATGTAATGGAATACTATGTTACAATTATAAAAAAGATACAGCTCTTAATGTACTGATAGAAGAAGGCTGCCAAAATATATACAGAACAGCAAATATAGTATGCCACCATTTGTGTAAGAAGAAAAGCAATGTATTAGCCCATATGACTGTAAATGCATAGAAGATTTCTAAGAAGATACACAAGAACTCTTAAGGTGGCTGAGTCAGCGCAGGGCAATGGGGGCTGGGGGACAGCTGAAGGAGGAAGACTCACTTTTCAAACTGTACCTTCTTTGACTTTTTGAACTTTGTACCATATTTATGTACTACTTAGCAAAAACATTTTTTATTTAACAAAATAAAAGCAAAAGAACAACTTTAATAAAAGGAAAAGTACTTGCTATGTCTACCATAGGCATAGCAATGACAACATATTTGAAGTCTCTTCTGAGTCTCAGTATGAAAGGAAAGTACCTGCACGATGAGTATAGCCTGATGGGTGTGAGTAGGGATAAAAGAGTAGCTTAATACAATATGCTATTTGACTGCATCATAATGACTACCAAATGTCTGAAAGATATTTAACGGAAAACATATAAAGGAAAACCAACTACATCTGTACCTAGAAGAGTTGTTAACTTCCAATGGAATAAATATATACAAAAATAACATATCAGGAAAATGTAAATAATTCACAGAAGAGTGGTAGTCTTATTTTTAGAAGCACTTTTTAAGTGGTTGTCTTAATATTATTGTTGCACAATACTCAGTGAATTAAATTTATGCAATTTACCTTCAGTCTAAGTGATTAGCTCTAGGAATTTGTAAAATTAATCTTCTGCCAAAGTTTTTGTCAGTCTAGATCAGTGGTTCCCCAAATGTGGTCTGAGGGACCCTAGGGTTCCCCAAAACCCTTTCAGCGAGCCTCAATGGTTCTCAACAATTTTTTCTAGGACCTCTTTTTAAGGAACAACGAAATCGGTCAAAGTAAATGTAGCTCATACAAAGATTTCTCATATCCAGAAAAGCTTCCTGCACTCAGCTTACTGTAACTTCACTTGAGCAGTTTGACCACTGTTCACTACAACTTTTTTTTTTTTTTTTTTTTTGAGACAGGATGTCACTCTGTCATCAGGCTGGAGTACAGTGACGCATCTTGGTTCACTGCAACCCCCGCCTCCTGAGTTCAAGCGATTCTCATGCCTCAGCCTCCGAGTAGCTGGGAATACAGGCGTGCACCACCACGCCTGGCTAATTTTTGTATTTTTAGTAGAAATACGGTTTCACTAAGTTGGCCAAGCCGGGCTCGAACTCCTAAGCTCTAGTGATCTGCCCACAGCCTCCCAAAGTGCTTGGATTACAGGTATGCGCCACTGCGCCTGGCTACACCACAACTCTTAAATTGGCTTTTCTTATGAGATTGTTTTTTTACTCGTACAAAACCTATTCTCTCAGACTAAGATTTATTCTGAAAACTAAATATCATTATGCACCTGTAAATAAGTTTCTTAAACTTCCTCTTTAAAATATTGCACTCATTAACGGCAGATCTAACTGCTTTGAAGCTTTCGTTTTGTCCCCAGCATCATTTTGTGAAATTTTGACAAGATTGTTTACCCTTGAATAAAGCAGTACTGTATCTCACTCAACAAAGAGGACATCTCAATGTCTCTCCCTTGTACATAGAACAACATACACTGTAGCACACGTACATACACGTGTAAGTCTAGCTCAGCATACAGATATAAATAATAATCAATAGCTGTTGCCTTTTCAGAGACCCTAAAATAGAAAAAGCTTCGTGTCACCTTCAATTAGCAAAGGGTAAAGGAGGCTCTAATTTCTGCTTGGAGGTCCAGAATTTAGGCTTACCATGCTGTACTTCCAAGAAATAAAAGTAAAAGCTGAAACAACTTATACTGAGCAACTTCTCTGCCACAGCAAAGATGGCTTATTGACTGGATGGCGGCCACCCCTCCAAGCAGAGAAGCTGTCTCTATGGGGAGGAATGCATTAATTTATCCATAAGCCTCCAGAAGCAAGTGGGTAGATCAGAACTCTCCCATATTCTGCTTCAATTCATCTACACTTGCCTCTAGAGTGACTGACATAGACTTGAATGGTTTCAGGCTACCTATGCTTCTTTAATTAAAAGTCTTCTCCACTAAATTAGCATGTGTGTATCAATGTCTTTTGTACAGGGGGAAAAAAGAGAAAGCAAAAGCAAGAAAAGAAAAATCAAAGACTATTCTAAATTAAGTTTTACTTCAGATAGATTTTGCATTTGGTGCTATTTCTCCCTAGAGTTGGTGCTTCAGGTAGAAAACAATGAGCAAGAATAGACAAGGTTCCTACTTCCCCCTTGAAAGCATCCTGCACTTTGGAGTTAATTGACTTCTAAAATCAAAGGAGTTGTGAAGAGGGTATGGAAGCAAAAGAGGAACCTAGGTAGTTCCTTTTTTGTAAAAATAATTTTATATGTTATTAACACATATATTCACAATAATTCACTTCCATTCTATGCATTAGGGAATTACCAAAAATTGATTATCTGACCCAATACTATTAGAGTGAAATTGCAATACCTGGGGACTAGATTCTGATGTTACTGAATAAGGCAAAACATGAAAATACCAAAAATTACCAGCAAACATCCCTTAGCGAGGCATTTGTTGGAAACCAACACATTTTTTTTTTTTCTCATTAAGTTGGAGAAACAGCTGAATATCCAACAAAGCAGTAGGCATTTGGGGTCAGGTTGTACAAAAAATAATATATGTCTTCAAATGCAAGAACTACTTTCAGCACAGTGAGACACCCACACTATGAGAGGCTGGTGGAAACAGCAGGTATACATCTATAATTCCTGAAGAATAAACTCAAAATTATCCTAACCTTGTAAATGATTGTCCTCCCTGTCTCCATCTCTCCCTTTCAATCTCTGGTTTTAAGGGGGCAGATAATGCCAAGAACATATACAATGAATGAAATGACTATACAAAACTGGAGCTCTCTTCAGAATAACTACCCAGGAGGGGCTTCACAAACGTTGCTAATTATACACTGAAATCTGCACGGAGTTCCAAGTAAATTATATTTCCTGCTTTCATAGAAAAGGAATGTAATACAGGTAAGCCATCCAAGAGACAACTCAAGTAAAATTAAAGACAGATTTTTCCATTAAGTAAAGATGTCTGTGTTTCTAAAATGTTTTGAAAACCCACAAATACAGTACACAAACACTGCTAATTAGAATTCAATAATAAACATCATCCTCTGTAGAAAGAATTTTCAAAAGTGAAGGAAAGGAATATGATAGAATAGAAACCAAACAAATACAAGCATTTGGATTTTAGGTAGACCTGATCATACTAATATTAATAACTATATAATGAACTGGTAAGGAAATTAGCAGCAGTAACTTCCAGCTCTCCCATATAAGTTGCTCCTTTCTAGAGAACTTTCAGCTTTAAAAATCTGACCATATTTAGTTCTGAAGGCTCCCAAAAATATGCATATTATAATTAAAGTACACTTAAAATATAAGATTATTTACCTTAGCACCTGAGAATCATTCACATTTATACATTGTTTACTGAGAGAATAAAATTATTCTCTCCAAAAAGCTGCCACAACCTTTTCTATTATTTGTTCTGAGAATGTAAACTTTAGAGTAAGAAAAAAATAAAAGGGACACTATGGTGCTTGCATTAAATATTTTATATGATTATATCACAATGACATCTTCTTTAGTCTAACATAATCAGTATTCTATATTTGTTGCTTGCACAAAACCATAATTACTCGTTGATTTGATCAAAATTACTAGCTGACTTGAGCAATTCAGTCAGCCAGCCAGCCTTCAGGGTAATTAGTCAAATCAACAGTCTATCAAAGTGACTAATATATCTCTGAATCATGGGTTAAACTATCTACAACATCAAGGCAATTCTTAGATTTGTTCCAAAACCTCAGTTCATCTTGTTTAACTCCATAGGTTATTTTTCTCATAATTTAATTTGCTCTGTACACAGTTGAGAGTTTTTCCTCCCCTTCAAGGAAGAAAATAAAAGTGACAATAAAAACCTTTTAAGAACTTTCTTATTTCAAAAAAGTAAAATAAAAAAGTACAGAATTCAATGAAATCAGATACTCTTGTTTCAAAAAATAAGAGGAGGAGGAGGAGAGTTGTTTTTGTTATTGTGTAAGTGGGGGCATAGTCAAGGAGAAAGAAACAAAAATGGATTCTTACCAATCAAACCACTTCACAGTGCCTCAAATTCCATTAAAGGCCACAATTCTGTTGATTTGATGCCAGATGCCTCTAAAATGTTCTTACCCAAGAAAAGTATGTTTTTTGAAAGAACAAGGAAAGCAATACATTTAAAGGCTAGAGAAAATTTTCTTCCATTTACTTGGGTCAGTGAAACATCCATCATACAGAGATACAAACACCTTACAGAATAAAAGATCAGAGGAGCTACACTAGTAGAAGATCAAAGAGCCAATGCCTCTGGGGGAATCAAACAAGTAACTGCCTGAACAGAGCCCCCTATGATTTCTCTCATAAATCTAGTTTATGTGATTGGGGGGAGAACCATAAAGCAGAACATGCTATCCCAAAAAAGTGATTAAAAAATAATTAATTCCAGTTTGGCTCTCTCTCTCTCTGGAGAAAGAATCTTTTCAAAGTCATTAAGTAGAATAACTATATAATGGAAGTCTTAAAAAAGCAAAAATGTTTGAATTATCTACACACACTAACTACAAGGCATATGAAATTATCATACATATTCAGTCTAATAGCAAACCAGAAGAAATGAAAACATATTTAGTAAATGGTTGAAAAAGTATAAAAAGAAACTGGATGTTTTTAACAGATGCCCTCAGATTTAATTCCACCTGCGTGGGCTAAAAGGGAGCACTCTGTCCATCCCCGTCACATGTGCAGTTAAAAGAACAAGTTGTCACTAAAATTGAAGGGTGTAAAATTCACAGTAGAAATAGAACATGTCCAAAAATTTTCAGCATCCCAAAACCTTTGGCTACCAACATCAAAAACACTATGCTGAACAAAGTGCCTACTAAGTACCTGCCTTAAACCTGCCCATTAATATCTTTCTCCTCTAAACCTTTTAGTTTAACTACATCTCCCTATGGTGATGTAGTTTCTGCTTTGTGCTGTGATTATTTCAGAACCAGAGTCTGGTCTCCTTGAAGGTAGGGATCACATTTTTATGTTATTCATGTATTGATTTAGTAAGCATTTAATCCAAGAGCCCAAGATGTGCAGTGTGGGGATGTGAATAAAATCTAGTCCCAGGAGTCAGGGAATAAGCAGCTTACTATGGAGAGGTGTTTGCATCAGCAGATAACAGTAACAGCCACCAGTGAGAAAAGCCACTGCTTATTGGGCACTTACTCTGTGCCAGGCACCACACTAAATTGTCTATTCAATTCTTACAACCACTCACTGAGGTAGGGGATCATCCCCATTTACAGATGAAGAAACTGAAGCCTAGAGAAAAGTGACTGGTCACATGGGTAATAAGAAGAAAAGTCAGAGGACTGGGAAGACTGGATGGGAGCCAAGAGTCAATGGGCAGCTGTGATCACAAGAGGGGGTTAGGAATGGCTTTACCAGGAAGGAGCTCCTGCATAAATACCTTGCTTGCATAGGAATAGATCCGAGGGTGATACAAGGAAGCAATTCACCTAAGCAAACAAAAAGAGTGCTGATAAAAACATGATGTGATCTCCTGCAGTTCAGTCTCTAATGAAATCTCTACATTTGTTTTTCGTTTGTTTGCTTGGCCATAAGGTCAACAGAACAGTGTCCTGGAACTTTCACCTATCACAAATCCAACTTTTAGAGAGATTAAAAGATTGGAAATAGGCAAAACAATGACTTGAAGAAGCTGTAACAACTGGTTTGCTACCACCACAGTGTATCACTCAAACAGTCTAGAAACTTGGCATTTCAGCCACTACAGATATTCCATTTCCCTGGTTAAGTCAAGTCTAGCTATACAAATCAAGTCCAACTGGTTAGTAATTCTAATACATGTTAGAAATATAAACAAAACTGATTATCCTACCAGTAAAAAGAAAAAAACACTAAGTATTAATCACTTAAAGTATCTCAATTAATTACTTTATTCTAAAGGAAAGGATACATTAACTGTATTGAGAGATAAATTACCCAAAATGCAGACTCAAAACATTTTTGTTTCTTCCCTTTCATATGGCAGATACTGATCAATAATACAAGGAATTAATTGTATTATAATTAATGTATACAACCCACAAATTCAGTTGTATACATTCCCTGTTTTTATACAATTTAAATTACCAAATTAAGATTTAATTATATGTACTTTTCTTGAAACTGTTTAAGAAATATAAAACCATGTGATATTATAAATAAAAATGCAGGTCATTAATCACTGATCTTCATATTAAATCTCCCACTGTGGATCAGATTCTGCAATTTGACTCCTGGCTTTATAAAATTTCTGTAGATCATGTTCATCTTCTCCATGCAGCATAGTCCCAGATTTTTCCTCAAATAATTATAATACAAAGCACATTCCTGTATGTGCAATTTAAAGACCTGTGGCTTAGCCAGGTTTGGAATTAAACACTAGAACAAATCACATCATGAATCAAATAAATTGTGTAAGAAAGGTGGTTCTATTTTTACAGGGTTATGTACCAAACCTCCTTAACATAAACATACACATACACACACACCCGGGAGAAATGGATCTGTTAACGGATTACATCTTTTTGTTTCTGTTTTTTCTTTTTTTTTTTTTTTTAAATTATACTTTAAGTTCTAGGGTACATGTGCACAACGTGCAGGTTTGTTACATATGTATACATGTGCCGTGTTGGTTTGCTGCACCCATTAATTCGTCATTTACATTAGGTATTTCTCCTAATGCTATCCCTTCCCCATCCCTCCACCCCACGACAGGCCCCAGGGTGTGATGTTCCCCACCCTGTGTCCAAGTGTTCTCATTGTTCAATTCCCACCTATGAGTGAGAACATGCGGTGTTTGGTTTTCTGTCCTTGTGATAGTTTGCTCCAAATGATAGTTTCCAGCTTCATCCATGTCCCTGCAAAGAACATGAACTCATCCTTTTTTATGGCTGCATAGTATTCCATGGTGTATATGTGCCACATTTTCTTAATCCAGTCTATCATTGATGGACATTTGGGTTGGTTCCAAGTCTTTGCTATTGTGAATAGTGCTGCAATAAACATACGTGTACATGTGTCTTTATAGCAGCATGATTTATAATCCTTTGGGTATATACCCAGTAATGGGATAGCTGGGTCAAATGGTATTTCTAGTTCTAGATCCCTGAGGAATCGCCACACTGACTTCCACAATGGTTGAACTAGTTTACAGTCCCACCAACAGTGTAAAAGCATTCCTATTTCTCCACATCCTCTCCAGCACCTGTTGTTTCCTGACCTTTTAATGATCGCCATTCTAACTGGTGTGAGATGGTATCTCACTGTGGTTTTGATTTGCATTTTTCTGATGACCAGTGATGATGAGCACTTTTTCATGTGTCTTTTGGCTACATAAATGTCTTCTTTTGAAAAGCGTCTGTTCATATCCTTTGCCCACTTTTTGATGGGGTTGTTTGATTTTTTTCTTGTAAATTTGTTTAAGGTCTTTGTAGATTCTGGATATTAGCCCTTTGTCAGATGGGTAGGTGCAAAAATTTTCTCCAATTCTGTAGGTTGCCTATTCACTCTGACGGTAGCTTCTTTTGCTGTGCAGAAGCTCTTTAGTTTAGTTAGATCCCATTTGTCAATTTTGGCTTTTGTTGCCATTGTTTTTGGTGTTTTAGTCATGAAGTCCTTGCCCATGCCTACGTGCTGAATGGTATTGCCTAGGTTTTCTTCTAGAGTTTTTATGGTTTTAGGTCTAACATTTAAGTCTTTAATCCATCTTGAATTAATTTTTGTATAAGGTGTAAAGAAGGGATCCAGTTTCAGCTTTCTACATATGGCTAGCCAGTTTTTCCAGCATCATTTATTAAATAGGGAATCTTTTCCCCATTTCTTGTTTTTGTCAGGTTTGTCAAAGATCAGATGGTTGTAGATGTGTGGTGTTATTTCTGACAGCTCTGTTCTGTTCCATTGGTCTATAACTCTGTTTTGGTACCAGTACCATGCTGTTTTGGTTACTGTAGCCTTATAGTATAGTTTGAAGTCAGGTAGTGTGATGCCTCCAGATTTATTCTTTTGGCTTAGGATTGTCTTGGCAATGCAGGCTCTTTTTTGGTTCCATATGAACTTTAAAGTAGTTTTTTCCTATTCTGTGAAGAAAGTCATTGGTATCTCGATGGGGACGGCAGTGAATCTTAGTTGTACTTGTACAATTACCTATCTACCTTAACACTATGTTCATCACACAGAGATTATCTGATGACCTTTTGTCCACTTCCCTTACCCTTTTACTAAATTTCAAGCTTTAATAGCACTGTAATGGATGCTCTCAGGTCCCCCTAAATCCCTCCAGGACCAAAAAATTTATTCTCCCAGCTGCCAGGAGTGCTGTTGGCTGTCAGCCCTCTCCAGAATTTTCCCTCTGCCAAAGAGAGCTGCTTTGCCCATGATTAAGCCCTCCCCCTTAAGAGTAGTTCATATCCATGACTAAAGGAGGATGTTGCCCCCATCCCCAATTCAGGACAACTCTGAGGGAGTCAACCCAGTTTCAGAGCTTCCTGTAGGGTCAGCCTAGGCCTTAGAAAGGACTTGATGGCAGTCCACCATCATCCTCTGCACAGTCCTGCTTCTCTCCCTGACAGGTGCTGATTCAGAGAACATACCCTAACAAACTCCTGCATGCAAATCTCCACCTCAGAGTCTGCATCCCAGGATGTCAAGCAACTAGAACCACCAGTATCCATCAACTAAGAAACTACATATCTAAAGTTATTAAAGACACTTAGAGAGAGGGAAAATATTAGTTTTTTAAATTCAGAAATGTTTTAAATGGTACAAACCTTCAAACCAGGAAAGAATATTACCTTTGCTAGGCAAACTAACAAAAACACACCAAAGCTGTTTCAGTAAGTTCAATCACTATTTTCTAATATTCCACCTTTAATAATTCTAAATGACCCCAAACCAATCTTAAGAATTAACACAAAAACTGGCTTTTACTCTACATACTTACATTACCATTTTAAAACTATTTACCCTTCATGTGAGGCTACTAGGTAATTTGGCTAATTTAAAAATACACACAGGGGTTGGGGGGAGGTGGGGATGGCTAATGGGTACAAAAAATAGAAAGAATGAATAAGACCTACTCTTTGATAGCATAGCAGGGTGATTACAGTCAATAATAACTTAATTGTGCGTGTTAAAATCAGAGTGCAATTGGATTGTTTGTAACATGAAGGATGAATGTTTCAGGGATGGATACCCCATTATCTATTATGTGATTATTTTACATTGCATGCCTGTAACAAAGCAGCTCATGTACCCCATAAATACATACACCTACTATGTACCCACAAAAATTAAAAATAAAAAACTTAAAAATATAAACAGGCAAACAAATAAATACCAACAACCTGGAGAACAAGAAAATCATCCTGTCACTCACTTGTTCTTTCAAAAATAAACTCTTTTTAAAGATTTTTCAAGTCTTCTGATTACAAAAGGTAGAGAGTAAGGGAGAAAAGAGAAGGAAGGAGAAATTTTCCCCTTTACTTTAACACATACTCATCTCTCTTTCAAAGACTACAGGCTAGTCTTTTTTAAGCTACATTTAAAAAAGAACATGTGTCCCATACTACATTTATTTTTAAGGAAACTTACCAGAAAGGGGTCCCGATTCAGACCCCAAGAGAGGGCTCTTGGATCTCATGCAAGAATTCAAGGTGAGTCCATAGAGTAAAGTGTAAGCAAGTTTACTAAGAAAGTAAAGGAATAAAGAATGGCTACTTCATAGGCAGAGCAGCCCTGAGGGTGGCTGATTGACCATTTTTATGCTTATTTTTTGATTATATACTAAACAAAAGGTGGATTATTCATGAGTTTCCTGGGAAAGGCATGGGTAATTCCCAGAGCTGAGGGTTCCTCCCTCCCCTTTTCTCACCATATAAGGTAATTTATTTATTTTTTTTTTTATTTATTTTATTTATTTTTTTTTTGACAGAGTCTCGCTCTGTCGCCCAGGCTGGAGCACAGTGGTGTGATCTTGGCTCACTGCAACCTCCGCCTCCCAGGTTCAAGCGATTCTCCAGCCTCAGCCTCCCAATGTTAAATATAGTGAACCCCAAGTTTCCCTTCAAAGAATCAATATGTCAGCATGTTCAGCTCTTTTATTCTTTGATTCTCCATTTTAAACTTCCTGGTTCTCTTTGCCCACTTGAGTCTAGTTTCACTAAACAACTTTCCCACCAGTCCATATCAGTAGTTCACATCTGTTCCCCTAGTCACCTGCTCTGTCCTGACTCATCCCGGTCACCTGCTGTGACCTAAGTCACCTTTAATTACCTGTTCCTAACTGTCCTTCCTGCCAAACTACTCACACCGCCACTCTGGCTCATACCCCTGCCCTCTTTAAAATAGCCAATCGTAATTAGTTTAGACTGTGCAGTCCAACCCTGGCCAATAGGGGAACGACACAACAGTAGGGGCTACCTGCGTCAGGAATAAGAACTCCTGCCCCTCCCCTGTCCAGGTGTGCTCTCACCATTGTTCCATCTGCGAGGGGCACCCTTTCTGCAGAAAGTAAAAGTTGCCTTGCTGAGAAAATTAAATTTATGTTCGAGTGCTATTTCTTTACAGCACTGGGGAACAAGTATTTTGTATTTCTAACACCAAGTAGCTGGGATTACAGGCATGTGCCACCACGCCTGGCTAATTTTTGCATTTTTAGTAGAGATGGGATGGTGCCATATTGGCCAGCTGGTCTCGAACTCCTGACCTCAGGTGATCTATCCACCTCAGCCTCCCAAAGTGCTAGGATTACAGGCATGAGCCACTGTGCCTGGCCATATAGGGTAACTTTCTGACATTGCCATTTCATTTGTAAACTGTCATGGTGCTGATGGGAGTGTAGCAGTGAGGACGACCAGAGGTCACTTTCATTGCCATCGTGGTTTTGCTTGGTTTTGGTGGGTTTTAGCTGGCTTTTTCACTGCAACCTGTTTTATCAGCAAGGTCTTTACAACCTATAACTTGTGCTGACCTCCTATCTTATCCTGTGACTTAGAATGCCTAACTTACTAGAAATGCAGCTCAGCAGGTCTCAGCCTTATTTTACCCAGCCCCTATTCAAAATGGAGTCACTCTGGTTCAAAGGCCTCTGATAAAACTGTTTCCATGGAACTAGCTCACTTATTAAATATTACTCTGATATTTCCAAAGCAGTTATCTATTTTGGTGTAGCACCAACAACACTAGACCAAGGGTTTGAATTCCTGGGTCCCAGTGCTGGTGCTGGCATGAACCTGTGGCATCTAGTGATAAGAGTCCACTAGATTATTAATTAAAGGCATTGAGTGGTTAGTCACGGAGACCTAGATTCAAGCACAAGTTCTATCACTTACTAGCCATGTAACCTTCAGCAGGACATTAAACCACTCTAAGCTTAATGCCTCATCTGTAAAATAGAGGTGATCATAATGGTGCCTACCTCATGGGACTACAGGGGAGATTCAAAGTGACACTGCAGATAAGTGCTCAGCACAATCTTTTTTTTTTTTTTTTTCTTTTTCTTTTGAGAGGGAGTCTCGCTCTGTGGCCCAGGCTGGAGTGCAGTGGTGCAATTTCGGCTCACTGCAACCTCTGCCTCCCAGGTTCAAGTGATTCTCCTGCCTTAGCTTCCCGAGTAGCTGGGATTACAAGCACCCGCCACCATGCCCAGCTAATTTTTATGTTTTTAGTAGAGACGGGGTTTTGCCATGTTGGCCAGGCTGGTCTCAAACTCCTGAACTCAGGTGATCTGCCCACCTCAGCCTCCAAAAGTGCTGGGATTACAGGCATGAGCCACCACGCCCGGCCCAGCACAGAGTCCTTCTCACTGCAAATACTAACAAAAGTGAGCTATTACTATGAGCTATCTTTCCATCTGTGCCTACCAGAATCCAAGAGCTTTGGGGAGGAGTGGTGCTTCACATATTTTTAAAAATGGTGAATATTAAAACTCTCTAAGGTGTCAATTCACTGCTTTTTATCAAATTTATATTCTGGATTTCCACAGAAGGTTTTTTTTGGGGGAAAAAAAGAGTGTTTAAGAAAGTTCTAAGAACATTAGAGTAGATGATCTTATAGCTTAAGCCTAACCTTTCTGTGAGCCTATGGCCTCTCTGCAGGGTGGCTCTTCTCTTGGAGCTACCATTTACACACTAAAATAGAGAAGTGTGTCTTGACTGTTTCAGACATAACTTCTTTCTAACATATCACCAGCACGGTATCTGCAGGTACTTCTGCCACTGCTCACACATACAGGATGCAATTGATGGCCTACTGTCCTTTATGACAACTCTTCAGAGGACAAGATACAGCCAATCAAGGGTACCACTGCACAAAAGCATGTCACACTATTCTCTCCTGGTTTCCGAGTAGCAGTAATACACTCTAATCATAGTTGCCAACCTAGAGAAAAAACTGCCATGCAGTTTTCAAACTAAGGAACAAGTAGCAAGGCAGGGGGTGGCGGGTGCTGCTGGAACTGATGAAGTGGGGACCAAGGAGAATGTCTTTGTGATTGGAACCTGGGACCTTCAATCTCCCCCTACCTCTTGAGGCCAGCCCACCTGAAGAAACAAGATTTAGGCTCTAAAGTAGCAGAAAACATTTTTTGAAATAAAGACTCTGTTATTAAACCTAAATATTCTCATGGTTCTCCTTCTTTAACATGTTGCATGTATACATCCACATTAACAGTTAAGCCAAATATTGAATCCCCACTTTCCCATTTCCAGATCCAATCATGGTAGGCATATTCTTTAGTCCTAGGTAACTGAGATTTCTCACTCCTCAGGTCTCAGCCTAGATGTCTCCACTACTAGGAAGAATTCCCAAAAGAACTTGTCTTTTTGCTCCTCAAGACTACAAACTCTGTGAAAGCAAGGTCTACATTTTGTTCACTGCTATATCTCCAATGCCTTACAGAATGAGTATCACATAATAGTCTGTATCAGTGAGAGTTCTCCAGACAGACAGATAGATAGATGGCAGAGTATTTACTAGGGGAATTAGCTCACACAATTATGGAGGCCAAGAAGTCCCACAGGAGCCCATCTGCAAGCTGGAGACCTTGGATGCCAGTAGTGTGGCTCAGTCCAAGTCCGAAAGCCTCAGAACCAGGAAGCCAACGTTATAATTCTTAGTCTAAGGCCAAAGGCCTGAGAACCTGAGAGTGGGGTAGTGGGGGGCTGCTGGTATAAATCCTGGAGTCCAAAGGCTGGAGAGCCTGGAGTTTGATGTCAAAGAGCAGGAAAAGAAGGATGTCTCAGCTTCAGGAGAGAGAGAGAGAGAGACAGAGAGAGGAAATCACCTTTTCTCTGCCTTTTCTGTCTATCTGGGCCTCCAGCAGATTGGATGTTCCACACCCACACTCAGGGCAGATCTACCCCACTGGTCTGTCCACCCACCCACATACTGATCTCCTCTGGGAACACCGCACAGACACACCCAGAAGTGACACTTTACTAACTATCTAGGTATCTCTTAATCCAGTCAAGTTGACACTTATAATTAACCATCACATGGGCCCTTAAGAAATATTTGAGTGAATAAAGTTTCTCATCCAAAAGCATAATAAACAGCATAACAGCATTCAGGCATTCACCTTTCCCTGATGGTGAGACATTTTTCAAAGCAGGTTTCTTTTTCAATTTTTTTAATAGGGAAATTTTAATTCAAAATAATTCTTATAATCAACTAGTTACATCCTTTTCTTCTTTGTTAAGGACAGGAGGAGTGATATAGGTAGGTTATTCTGAAAACTAAGAAGGATAAGGAGGCCGGGGCGGTGGCTCACGCCTGTAATCCCAGCACTTTGGGAGGCCGAGGCAGGTGGATCACGAGGTCAGGAGATCAAGACCATCCTGGCTAACACAGTGAAACCCCATCTCTACTAAAAATACAAAAAATTAGCCAGGCGTGGTGGCAGGTGCGTGTAGTCCCAGCTACTCAGGAGGATGAGGCAGGAGAATTGCTTGAACCCGGGAGGCAGAGGTTGCAGTGAGCCGAGATCATGCCATTGCACTCCAGCCTGGGAGATAGAGCGAGACTCTGTCTCAACAAAAAAAGAAGGATAAGGAAATATTTTGCCTTGGAAATTTTGCTCAATCTTATTAGCAATATGGGTGGATATGAATTTAACATGTATGTTCTGCCTTGAAACTACTAACTTTTTTGTGGCTTAATTAACACAATATCAAAGAAAGATTAAACTGCAAAAAGTCATTGCATTTACTTTTCATTCCACATTATCAATACATAGAAATATTAATCCATGCTATCCAGACCTTTCTGGGAAACCAACTGCTCTTTGGGGAAATCCAAAAATAGTGAGGGCAGTGAGGACTTCCACACTCTTTGTTTTTAGACAGAGTCCCACTGTGTTGCCCAGGCTGGAGTACAGTGGCATGATCACAGCTCACTGCAGCTTTGCCCTCCAGGGCTCAAGTGGTCCTCCCACCTCAGCCTCTCCAAGTAGTTTTACAGGTGCACACTACCACACCCGGCTAATTTTTGTATTTTTTTGTAGATGGGGTCTCCCTATGTTACCCAGGCTGGTCTCAAACTCCTGGGCTCAAGACAAACTCCTGCCTCAGCCTCCCAACTTCCACACCTCTGAACCTGCAGAGCAAGGCTGTACTAAGATGACAGCTCAGAGAACTGGTTCCAGAGGCAAGATTAAGTCAAGCTGAGCCAGCTTTCATGGATTTCCTTTTCTCAATACCATGGTAGAAGAGGGGAAAGGCCACACAGCCAGACATTGCAACTACCACCTAAACCCATAACCCCTAAGAATCCTATTTCCAAGCACAAAGCACTAAACAGCATCATAGAGTCTGAGGTCTCAGTCTGTGAGGGACAGGCCATATTTCAGGTCCCCATCTTCACATTCCCTCCATTTGATCTTAAACATTGGCACCTGGGAAGCTCTAAGCAGGAAAAGGAGAAATTAAATAATGATAAAGTTGGACGGTTTGGTGAGGTTAATCAGAATCCCTGTATCTTAGACCCAAAGTGTTGAAAACATTGATTATTTTGATATATGGTCATAAGCTGCAGCTCCAAGTTTGGGTAGCTATGTCTCACTGTAAGTGAAGCCAGATCGGGGTCAATGGGTTAAGGTAAGTGAAAAACAATGTGACATAGTGAAAACAATCAGAGCTCGAAAACTAGAAACATAATACTTATTCTGCTCCCAACCAGCTATACAAACTTGGACAGTTACTTCACTACTCTGTCTCACTTTATCTTCAAAATATGGAGCTTTAGTAAATGATTTTGTCCCATGTCCTCCAGTTTCTGAATCTTAGAATTCTACAAATCCCACCACATCACTATTGAAAATTAACCAAATAAGTATTCATGGAGTACCATGTGCTTATTACCCTCAGCACTTTGGTTCAATGCAATTTGAGTCATGACACTTGTCCTAGATCATCTATCACATTAGCAAAGATGCATCAACATTTTCACAATCAGTGGGTGCCTTGAAACACCCTAGAGTTTTCCACTACAGAAGAAGTAATAAATAGATACAATCTGTTGAAAGGCAATTTTGCAAACATACCAGAAGTCTTTTTTAAGCCACAATCTTTGATCCATTTAATTGTAGAAATGTTTGTAGTTATAAAACATTAGAAGGAAACAATATGTCCACTATAGACAAACTAAATAACAAATTAAATTGTTTGCATTCATTATAATGGTGACTTAGAATATTTAATGACAGGCAAATGCTCACACTATAATATTCAGCAAAAAAAGCAAGATACAAAATTATATACATGGTATGACCATAATTATGTATAATGTGTGTATGTATAATGCCCTATATTGTGAAAGATATATGTATAATATTTACAAATAAGTTTAGGAACACAGATAACCTGTGAATAGTACTTATCTCCAGGTGTATTGTATTTTATTCTTTGGTGTCTCCATATTCCAAATTCTCTATTATAGCATGCAATAATTATAATCAAAGAATTTTTTCATATATATACAGGACTGCAGGATACAAAACAATGAAGGCTTTAGCTTTTCTATGCCTATTAAATGCATTAGGAGTTCAGAAAGCCATCCTATGGGCTGGCAGTGGGGGGTTAAGCATACAGTTTTGGAAGGGGTTCACTTGACAGGATGCTTGTCACACAAGGAGAATTCAGGTTTCTAGTACAGTGCTTAAGAGCACAGACTCTAGAGCTGGATTTCCTAGGTTCAAATCTTAGCCCTGCCACATCTGCTGGATGAGGTTAGGCAAGTCACTCCAACTCTGTGCCTCAGTTTTCTCATCTATAAAATGGGGTACCAGTTCTTTCCTCATGGAGTTATTGTAAGAGCTAAACAAATTCACATAGGAAAGAGTTTCAGGACAGTGCCTATCTGACACATAGTAGCAATATATAAGTGCTAACATAATTATTAGAAGGGCATTTTAGGCAACATAATAACAACAGTAGTTCACCCTTTTGCTAAATTCTTACTATGTGTCAGATATATAATACAAGTCACACCTCAGAAGTATATGAAGGATGGACTAGCATTATGCCCAATTTATAGATGAGAAATCTAAGACACAGAGAGGTTGGCTTCCTGAGGTAAGTGGCTGAACCAGCACTTGATCTCAAGCAAATCCGCTCCCCCATGCTCTTAACCATGGTGCCATGCTGTAGGGAGCGGAAAACAAGCTTATTGCCCCCGGGGAAGACAACTGACTTTTGAGGAGCAGGAACTGCCACTGACAGAGTGCATGGAACCAAGTGATGACAGCCAGGCAGGGGAGTCAGGGGCTAGTTCATGAGGCAACTGGGAGCTCATAAAGAATTCTGAGCAAAGTCATTATAGGACAAAAGAGGGATGTAAGGAAATGAGTCTGGCAGATAAACATGGGGTAAGCTGGCATGAGGCAAAAGAGGCTGTTGAGAGAGAGAGAATACTGCAGGTAAAGCAGGTAGTACAGTGATGAGGGACTAAGCCAGGTGACAGCAAAGAGAATATAGAGTTGGACAAATCAAAACCACTTTGAAGGGAAAATTAAGGGAGCTTACAAATACTTAACACTGGGAATAAAAAAAAGGGGGGGATGTGGAGGGGACAAGTCACATTCCACCAACAGCTGGACAAAAATATGTTTCCATGTATTTTGATTTCCTTAAATGTTGTTTTGTGCAATTACTTATTTTTAAAGCATTGTTTAAAAACCTAACCAAGAGCAGCACAAAACAGAGCACCACACACACAACACTGTTGTAGAAAAAACTGGGTTCTTGTCACACAACCAGGAAAAGTTAGCCACACACATACTTTGAAGGGTGAAGGGGAACGGAATTTATTGGGCAAAAAAGAAAAAAAAGAAAACCTCTCAACAAAGTGAGAGAGGTTCCTCTTAACAGGAAAGGAGAGACCAGGCTCCTCCCCACTGCAAATGGTGTGAACTTCCCAAGGCTCCACCCCATCCTCCCAGTGCACACGCCAGTCAAAGATCCTCCAGGGACCCCTTTTTACTTGGCTGTCTCAATTGTACTCTGCATAAGCAATGCTTGATGACCAAAAAGGCGTACTGTACTAAGTGACAAAAGTGTAATTAGCAAGGAATCATGGAGCATAAACATCTATTGTGTAAAGGAGCAACTATTTACAAAATCAAGATAAAAGAACCCACTAATGGCTACTACCAACAGAGCCCAGGTCTGATAACATCTCTCAGCAAAAAGGCACGCTGATTTACCCCTTGTTTTAAAGAGGCAGCCAGAGCTTGCCAACAAAAATATGTGATTGATCTAATTAGCTCACTGAACTGAGGAAAACAGTGTGCCAAAATCATGTGTTCTCACAGATTACTCCTTCCAGGACAAAGCAGTGTTGCATAAAAACCTATCCTTCAATAAACGTCACACTCATTAAAAGAGACGAAACCCAGCAGTACTCAGCATGCAGGAGCTTAATGAATATTATTGGATGATGATGACACAGACATGAGTCTCAAAAGAATGAGCTCTCGTGATGGAAAAGAGAAAGAAACATAAAGGACTGTAAAAATGTATATGCAGTGGCTAAACTCCAATTACCAGCTCAGGCCAGGCAATTTTACTACATTATGCCTGCATTAACATTCCCACTCTCAACTTAATGCTTTATTAACCTCTTCACTCTGAGTGAATGTCCCTCTTCACTCAGGGTTATTAGCAAATACAAATCTGTTGAGATTGGCAAACCAATTCATTCATTCAACAAATATTCCTGGGGACTTACCATCATAGGTAATAAATAATGATCTCTAGTCTTTTTGTTACTAATGCAAGAGAGGGTCTAAAAACCAGTGTAGCATATCTTTAAAAAAATCCTTAATGGGAAGAGATGAACACCCTAGAGAAAAGTAACAACACTAGCTTCATCAGGTAGTCTGCTGATGACTCACTGGTTAGCTTTAGGGGGTATGTACATACTCAAAAAGGACGAGGATATTATTCTACTGTGTCTCACTCATGGACTGGAGCCAAAGTCAAGATAAGGAAAATTTTTATGTAGTTGTTTATCCAAATTGTCTTGTCTGTTCTACCTTCAACATCACTGCCGGGGGGGAACATTGGACCAGGAAGCCATAGAAGCTCATGCTCCTGGAGCCCTGAGAAGTCTGGGAACAACCTAAGCAGCAAAGCAGCCTGCCTGACTCAGGAGAGCAAAACACACCCAGAAAATACAATGGGAGCAGAACAAAGATTTGGCCATATAAGCTGACTGTTAATATTTTTTATTTTCTAAACTTATTTTTACCACTAGGATTTTATATAAGAAATTCTTTATCAGTTCATGTCTAAAGTAAGGATAGTTTATTATACCCAATTTTACTGCTTGGAGCTTAAAAATGAATCACTTTATATTGAATAAGCACCATTTAATGAGAAATTTTTCACAGGAAGATAAAATGTCGATTTTACCATTTTATGAAATGTATACTTATTTATATTTAAGTATTTGAAAAGCTAAAACTAGGTAGAACTAAGGTATAAAGTGAAAGGATCAAACTTAGAAAAATATATAAGGTATTTCTGGATACTCTGCTTTTGAAAGCACTGTTTTCTGTAAAAAGAGATCCTCTTCCCAAGTTGGCTGCAGGCTAGTCTTGGTCAACTACTCTATTTTATTAGCAATATAGCTCTGTGGGATGGAACTACAGAAATCCTATTGCAACTGGGATGATGGTTTGTAGATTAAGAGAAAATACCATTTAGGGTACACAATCATTTTAAAAAATGACACATATGTTCCTATCTTAAATATTTAATCATGAAACTTAAAAAAGCAAATTTATTTGCCAACATTTTCACATAGTCCAAGGCTATTTCTTTAAGTACAGGTCTACTGATTGAAGATGTCTTTCTTGCATAAACCTAACTTCCCATTTAGGTTACTTGAAGTTGAGAAAAACCTCAGTATGAATCAATTCAGTGTAGAATCTTTCCATATTTTAAACATCTTTCCCAATCATTTAGAGTTCTCTCTTCCACATTCAATTTGACACCAATATCTTATGGCAATTTGCCTTTAGTCTTTCCAAAGAATTCAACTTCATCAAAATAACAATTTCCTTTACACACACATATTTCATCAGTATACATGTTATTTAATGAAACTATGTAATTACCATAACAATGCACACAACTTAGCAGTGGGAAAAGTTTGGAACCTTGAGCACACATGGGAAATAGCCTACCAGACAGGGCACTCAGCAGGGAGTGGGCATGAGTCAATGTACTTTCCAGAGAGAATGGAAAGCACTGGTAAACCAGGGAACCACAAAGATTGGTTAAGAGAATGTCCACTGTATTTTTTTTTTTTTGACAGTCTCCCTCTGCCGCCCAGGCTGGAGTGCAATGGTGCGATCTCAGCTCACTGCAACCTCCGCCTCCCAGGTTCAAGCTATTCTCCCGCCCCAGCCTTCCTAATAGCTGGGATTAGAGGCACCCACCATCATGCCTGGCTAATTTTTTATTTTCACCATGTTGGCCAGGCTAGTCTTGAACTCCTGACCTCAGATGATCCGCCCGCCTCAGCCTCCCAAAGCGCTGGAATTACAGGTGTGAGCCACTGTGCATGGCCACGTCTACTGTACTATAAAAAGAAGTCAGTTGTATTCTCAAAAGCTATCCTCTAACTTAGTAACTTTAATCAAGGTCATTCTTGCTTAAAGAAAGTATCAGTTAAGTCTCTCAGAGAGGGAATATCTGTGCCTTTCTGCCACATCCTTTGAGGGAGAAGTGCTACAGAGTCATTGTTTTTGAAAAAGGAAGCATATACTGCTATCTATATAGCCTAAGGTTATCCCCAGAGTTTAATTTGCAATATTTACACTGGACAATAATCCCTAATAGAAAGGCTGGTAGAAAAAATACTGGCCTTGAGCAGCACACTTACAAGAAAATTGACAAAGAGATTTGCAAATTTATATTCTCCCTCCCAACCTCACCTAAAGACACTGCTCCATACCTATGTAAAACTATTACAAATTGGCAGCCAGAATACTGAATCCAGCCCACAGGTTTATGTTTTATTTTCATCTGGAGGCCTTTGAATATAACATTCATGCTCTAGTTTGTCACAGAACCCGTCACATTCTATGGTTTCACATCCGCCTGATCCCAGTGTGCATGCCACTGAGCCAGCCGGATACACAGTTCTGCCATAACTTGACTCTGTATAGAAAGTTTGGTTAGTTTCTGGCAACACCAGAAGTGTTCTTAGAGAGGAGGTATGCGCTTTTGCAGAAGTACCCAACCACATCTCTAAAGAAAGACTAGAGAGCTCACTTACCATGGAGAAATAGTAATGGCTCAAGGTAACTATCCAAAAACTTTAGCATTCCTAAGAACCATGTAGGAATCTTTCTGAAATGCAATTCCTAAGGCCCTATCCCTTCAGATTCTGATTCGGAAGGTCTGGGAATGGAAATCCAGGAATCTGCATTTTAAAAAGCACTTCAGGTGACAGGACAGATGCAAGAGGTGAAATAATAAAAATGTTAACAACTATGAGCAGTTACCAGGCCCTATACCAAGCACTTTACATGTAACAACTTAATCCTGGAACAACGCTATGAGATAGATACTATTATTATTATCCTCATTTTACAACTGAAGAAATTGATGAAAGGAGAGATTAAGAAACATGCCTGCGCTTATACAACTAATAAGGGGAAGAGCCAGGATGAAAAACCAGGCCATCAGGTTAAAGAGTTCACCCTCAACCATCTCCTTATACTTCTATGGTTAAAGGAACGTTCTCAACATGAAATACAAACCCCTCAAAGTTTGCTGCTTCTGATTCAGTTAAAGCCATTTATCCTTTACCCATGAATCCCCACTGTCACATTCACCACCATCCTTCCTGGTCAGGATGAAGAGTTCTTTTACATGTTACAATTACAGAAATTATGGAAGAATTGGCAAAAGAGGCTATGACTGGGATGAATGCCAAGACTCAGATGCCCCCATTCTGAAGCAGGATTGCAACATTTCAGAAAAGCTCTGACAGCCTGAAATAAAAGAGAGCTGTACCATTCTCCAACTAAAGATATGAGAAAGGAAAAAACAATAGTCTAGTTGTTAACAAAGCAAAGGATATTCCAACCCAATTCCTAACACAGTTACCTTAAGCTGCAAAATTATGACCAATGTTAGAGGGTCTCTAAGGGATGAGTCAAAAGTCCATACCAGCTAGGAAAAGAGTTCTTAGACTTGACACCACAAGCACAATCTGTAAAAGGAAAAACTGATGAATTGAACATCATCAAAATTTAAAACTTTTGCTCTGTGAAAGCCCATGTGAAGAAGATGAAAAGGTAAACTACAGACTGGCAGAAAATATCTGCAAACCACATACTTGAAAAAGGACTAGTGTCTAAAGTATCAAACTCTCAAAACTCAACAGTAAAAAATTAGAAAAGGGGCAAAAGACATGAACAGAGATTATTCTGAGGAAATACAGAAGGCAAACAAGTACATGAAAAATGTTCAACATTACTAGCTATTCAGGAAATGCAAATTAAAACCACAAAGATATATTACTGCATATCTATCAGAATGGCTTAAATTAAAAATAGTGAAAATAGTAAATGTCAGAAAAGATGCAGAGATACTAGATGACTTGCTGGTAAGAGTATAAAATGGTATAGTCACTCCAGAAAACATTTGGCAGTTTCTTAACTAAACATGGGCCCGGGACAATGGCTCACACCTGTGATCCCAGCACTTTGGGAGGCTGAGGAGGGAGGATCACATAAGCCCAGGAGTTCAAGGCCAGCCTGGGCAAAATGGTGAAACTCTGTCTCTACCAGAAAAAATAAAAATAATTAGCTGGGTTAGTGGTGACCACCTGTAGTCCCAGCTATTCAGGAAGCTGAAGTGGGAGGATCGCTTGAGACTGGGAAGTTAAAGCTGCAGTGAGCAGTGTTCATGCCACTGTACCCCAGCCTGGGCAACGGAGCAAGACATTGTCAAAAAACAAACAAAAAAAAGAATAAAAAAGCAAACGTGTAACTACTGTTCAATCCAGCAACTCACCTGCTGGGCATTAATCCCAGAGAAAGGAAAACTTACATTAACACAAAAACCCGTACACAAATGTTCATAGTAGTTTTATTTCTAAGAGCCAAAAACCAGAATCAGCTCAGATATCCTTTAATAGGTAAATGGTTAAACAAACTGTGGTACATCCATACCATGAAATACCACTCAGCAATAAGAAGTAATGAACTACTGATACCAACAACAGCTTGAATGACTCTCCAGGGAATTATGCTGAGCAAAAAAAGCCAATCTCAAATAGTTTCATGCTGTATGAGTCCACCTATATAACATTTTTTAACGATAAAATTTTAGAAATGGAGGATAGATTTGTGGTTGCTAGGGATGATGTATGGGAAAATGGGGGCAGGGAGGGAAGGAGGGAAGTGGTGTGATTATAAGAGGGCAACAGAAGGGACCCACATAGTGTTGGAACTATTCAGTATGTTGACTTTGGTGGTAGATATACAAACCTACACAGATGGCAAACTTTATAGAATGTAATGTGGACACACACAAAGAGCACAAGTAAAACTAAGGAAGATGTGTGAACTGTATCAATGTCAATAGCCTGGTTATGGTATTATGCCATAGTTTTGTAAAATGTTACCATTGGGGGAAACTGGGCAAAGTGTAGGAAGGATCCCTCTGTATAATTATTACAACGGCATGTGAATCTACAATTATCTCAATAAACATTTTTATCGGGGGAAAAAAAAGTTCATGTTCTCAAGTGTGAACTCAGACAGTGCATTCTTTCACCGGGAATATAAAATGGCCCACTCTTTCCAGAAGGCATTTGGCAATGCTACCAAAAGTGAGAAACTCACATAACCTTTTATCCAACAATTCAATTTTTAGAGTATTAACTGTAATGAACAAATTGTAATGTGTTGACAATTAAGGGACAAAAGCATTTATTTCAGCAATGGTTTTTATGCTTAAAGACTAGAAACAACTAAATGTGGTACATACACACTATGAAGTTCTACCTAGTCATCAAAATAATCTTTTGGAATTAAACAGTGAACCTGGAATGATGGTCAAGATATACTCAGTTGTTCCACAAATATTTATTCAATTCCTTCTACAGGCCAGGCACTATTCTTGCACTGGGAATTTTAACAAATGCCAAATAAGGTATGATCCCTATGTTTCATTAAACTGTACAGTCTGAATGATTGTTAGTAAGTAAATAGGTGAGAAAGGACTAAACACATATTTCTGTGTGTGTAGTTACAAATACACATATAAATATGGACATATATACACATACGCACATAGATATACACATAGATATGTACATATAGTGTAAATTCCAGAAGGACATAACTGGAAATGCCAATAACGGTTCCTTCTGGAAAGTGGGATTGTGTGTGTTTAGTTTTGTTTATCTGTATATTCTAAATTCCTATAATTCTAAGTATAACTAGATTAATTTTTTTAATTATTGGAGGAAAAAAGGCTGGTCCCCAGAGAGTGCCATTTTATGACATATTTGGCATTAAATAGGTTTATTTAACCAATCTGCTCATGGCTGGGTATTTAGTTTGCTTTCAGGTTTTCAGTGTCATAAACACTGTGCAAGGAACTTCTTTTTTTTTTTCCTTTGAGACAGGGTCTCACTCTGTTGCCCAGGCTGGAGTGCAGTGGCACAATCACAGCTCACTGCAGCCTCGATTTCCGGGGCTCAAGCAATCCTTTCCACTGCAGCCTTCCATATAGCTGGGACTACAGGTGGGCACCACCACACCTGGCTGATTTTTTTACTTTTTGTAGAGATAGTCTCCTTACGCTGCCCAGGCTGGTCTTGAACTCCTAGGCTCAAGAGATCCTCCTGCCTCAGCCTCCCAAATGCTGGAATTACAGGTGTGAGCCATGATGCCCAGCCTAGGAACATTCTTTTAACCAAGCATTTGAACATACCCATGATTTTGTCCTTCAATTAGAATCCTAGAAGTGGAAACATCAGCTCAAAGAGTATGAATATCTGAAGGCTTTTGATGTAAACGGGCTCCTCAAAAGTTGTACTGCTTTATACTCCAATAATTAGTGATCCATTTTCTCTATGCTCACTAATGCTGCTAATCAACACTGAGGATTAACTTGTTCTTGGATTCTCTAGAATTTTACTTTTGGGGGAAAAATTATTTTAACAGCAGATAAATACACTATAATTACTTGGTTGTCAGTTAAATTTGAAAATATAATTTGTCAATTTTACTTTAATTACAGAATTTTGACAGACCCACTAAGATAAACAAAAAAAAATCATCTCTGTAGAACTCTATATTTAATTCAATGATCTTTATTTACATAATCATTGTGGATTCATATCTGACATCTCTAAATCTTTAGCTTACAGAGATCAGCCTCCCCAACGAGAACTCCCAAGCTAAGGACAGAGGTGGCCTTTTTATAGTAACTACCTCATAGGAGCAATATGGGGAAAGGTGACACAATAGAAGCTCCATGTGCCTCCACGGACATATTAAATGGTTCCCAGATGTTGTTTACTATTAGTGTTTCTATTATAAGTAACATAACTTTAACATAACATAGTGAGAACTTAAATAGCAGCTATTTCAATCCTCTTTTCATTTTACAGATGAGAAAACTGGAGTTTGCAAAGGTGGGCCTCGAATTCAGGTTTCCTTAACGCCAGTCTGATACTCTTTATCTAACACTATTTTGTCTTTTGGTAGGTTTCCTATGGACAGACTGAAAGCTAGAGACACCTTAATTCTCACAATTACACTTAATCAGAGCAATCTGCAATTTGAGATTTAAGTCTACATGCTCAAAATATACTTCGTTTACAGATATCTGCCTGGTTAATAATAATTCTCTAAAGCAGATATTTTAAGTTGCAGGCTAAAAGCAAATGGGTTTATATCTGCCTCAAAAGATGATGAATGATTGATTACAAATCTCTATTCTGATACAGGGTTTCTGATTGCATTAGACACAGGGCATGAAGACTAATTAAAAATGCTCATATATTCATCACCGTTGATTGTGCATAATCCACTGCTGAAAGTACAAGTGCAGCACCTTCTCTAAAATGACAGAGGAAGCAGATGAATTTCCACTCAGAACTCCCAGAGGCTATCTGTCTTGATTTCAGGGTAAATGGGCTTTCCCTAATAACCTAAATCACAAACAGAATGACAGTTTAAAAACCCTAGACCAAATTTTACTTTTCTATCTGAACAGGGGCTGGCTAGGCCTGGTCACATGTTATGTGATCAATAAATAATTACAGACGGATTGGTAAACAGATCTATAGGCATACTCTACAAATTTTCAAAACTAATTTTTCTAGATGCCTACAAAATTGGGAAGTCACAATTATGTGTTACAATGAGCCAAAGGAAATATATCCTTTGTTTGTTTGTTTGTTTGTTTGTTTTGAGACAGGGCCTCGATCTGTTTCCTAGGCTGGAGTGTAGTGGCACAACCACAACTCACTGCAGCCACAACCTCCTGGACTCAAGCAATCCTCCTGCCTAGGAGCCCCCCAACCCCGACCACCAGCCCAGTAGCTGGGACCACAGGCATGCACCACCATGCTCAGCTAATTTTTTAAAATTTTTGTAAAGACAGGGTCTTGCCATGTCAACCAGGCTGGGGAAATAAATCCTATATACCACCGAAAACACTCCTTAAACTGACTCCCTTATATACATGCTCCAGCCCTAGAGTGGGTAGCTAGTACAGATCTCTCTCCACAACTAAAGGGCTACAATTATTATCTGACAGTCAAGTGTTGCACTCACCTGCAAAAACATCAACAAGGTTGATATGGTTTGGCTGTGCCCCCAAACTTCAACTTGAATTGTATTTCCCAGAATTCCCATGTGTTGTGGGAGGGACCCAGGGAGAGGTAATTGAATCATGGGGGCCAGGCTTTCCCATGCTATTCTCGTGACAGTGAATAAGTCTCACAAGATCTGGTGGGTTTATCAGGGGTTTCCGCTTTTGCTTCTTCATTTCCTCTTGCTGCTGCCATGTAAGAAGTCCCTTTCACCTCCCGCCATGAGTCTAAGGCCTCCCCAGCCATGTGGAACTCTAAGTCCAATTAAACCTCTTTTTCTTCCCAGTCTCGGTATGTCTTCTCCTATTATCTGTTCTCCTATTATCTGTGTTCTCCTATTCCTCAGGAAATGTCTGTCCTCTCCCTGACTCCACTGCCATCCCAGAAAGCACCCCCCACCAGGTTCCTCTTTGATCTGATTCAGGAGTTAGAATCCTTACCTAGCCCTAGGACATAAGGATGGCACTCACTGTGTTGCCTGAAAGTGCCCCAGTACTAAAGGAGCATATACTAACCTTCCTCCAGGAGGCTCTTGTGGCACCTCTGGATGTCTGTAATGAGAGTGGCCATGAGGGTAGAGAGAGTATCTTGTCCATGAAAACTGCACAACAGAGTGTGTGTTTGGAGGACTGGCTTAAAACTCAAAATCCTGTTGAATGAAGATACTTGAGGTACTAGCTTTTGACCCACTTAATGTACAAAGGATCTGGCAAATGAAAGTAGATTAGAAATTACACAATCTGTGTAAATAGCAAGAAAAAGATTTATGAAATTCAACACAGCAACTATAAACCTAAGGTGGAAAGGGGAAAAAATAATGAAGACTCTGAGCTTGAAAATCATCCCAGTTTAGCAATGACAAAACCAAAAAAACGATATAGACCAAACAATAGCAGAGTTGTCATGTAGCAACTCAACTTCTGCTTTTAAAAAAAAATCAAACAGCAGCATTGAAATATGCGATGCCACATATCCACATACTCTACATTTCTTCCATATAAAATGCTACTGAGCAAAACTTACCTTTTTTATTTTGTAACTTTCTTTTACATTCCTTATATATTTCTGTGTTGATTTTTTAAATTCTTGCCTTCTTTACCTCATTCTCTTCTTCATATACTTCTTTTTGGGCCCTGGAGATCCAGATTCTGACCTAGACTCTGTCCTTGTAGATACCAATGTAATTTACGTAAGCGGCGTGCATTGCACATCAATTTATTCAATAAATTCTACTCTGTACTAGGACCAGTGCTAGGTACAAGGAAGACAACAGTGAACAAGTCAAACATGGTTCTTCTCTTTACGGAGCTTAGATATGAAATCAACGGTCTCTTTCAGTTCTCAAAGAACTCTTCTTCTCCCTCCCTCATGGAATGAACTTTATCTTTTTCGTTTCCATTATTAATCACTTTTAACACTCCCATAACAGTCTGTCTCATATGAAAATTTTACTTTCTAACAGAGATTGGGCCAGACTGGTTCATAAGGCAAAAAAAAAAAGAAAAAAGAAAATGCAGTACAGGGATTCTACAAAAATCAAGGCCTTGAAAAAACACGCACAGTAGTGTTGTTTTAGATGAACACAAAATGTGAGTAAATGTTATAGGAAAAACTGGGCAGGGGAGAGGAGGAGAAAGCACAGAAGGCCCCTCCGCCTCAACAATTGGAACCTGATCCAATGAAAGTGTGGTCACCGGGTCATTCAGTCCTGATTGCTTAATGAAAGTGTGCAAATCAGCAGATATTATGCCTGAGCGTTCCAAATGTCCCTAATTATGACCAAGCAGATGAAGGCCTTAAAAATCACACTTCACCCTATTTGAAAGGGTTGCTGGCACATCATTAATTAAAATACCTCAGCTCCCAAATACATTAGAAGCATGATAATTATCTTCATACAAAATTTGCTTTAAAACACTTGAAATGCTTCAAACCCTAGGGTGACAACAGAATATAAACAAAAAGACCATGCATTAAGGCTCCTGTCCATTACTGTGATGCTGCAGACAAAAGTTAACAGCTCCCCGCTTTGGGAATAAGAAGTGTTGACAGCCCTGAGAAAGAAATGTGGCAATTATCCTGATTATTATTATAATAACATTAGCACCACGTAACTTTTCTTGAGACATTACCACATGCCATGCACTATGCTAAGTGTTTTTGTACATGCCCCAAGCTCAGAGAGACTGAGTAACTTGCCAAAGGTCGCCCAGCCAGAATGTTTCAGAGCAGAGAATTAAATTCAGGTCTGTCTGGCTGCTCCAAAATCTATACTGTTTGTTAGTCACTATAACGCCACCAAAGAGGCCATGTCAAAAGAGGGGAGGAGGTAGGAAGGAGAAGGAGTTGACAATTGCAAACGTTTTCCCAGAGTTCATTTACAAGATTAAAAATGGTCAAAACCACAGAAGTTGAATATTGAACCACTAGAGAAGCCCAAACAGAATTCCAAACATTCCCTAAACAGGTTACAGAAAACTTTCCTTCTCTTCCAGGACTGGTAAAATTTGAACAAAGAGAAATGGTAAATCTGTAGCATGAGGAAAGAGTGATTCATCAGGAAGGTGCCTAACTGAGGAGAGGCAGTGGAGCCACATGGGTACCCAGTTTCATCCAGTTACCCAACCAATATGAATCGTATGCCTACCATGTGCCAGGTGCCCACCTACTGCCCTGGTCTCGGGCCTCCATGTGCTAGAGGGTAACCATAAAACCCTAAAGGAGGAAAACAACCTGTGTACAGAACCTGTGAAGGGGAAATGAGCAGGACTGACAGGATCTACTTCAGGAATGCTCGGTTCTAGTGTTCTCCAACTCAGGAGGAGACTTCTCAATTGAAGAACCACCCCCACTCCAATCCTGAATTTAGTTGTACTATAGTGAGGATAGTATTGACTACAGAGCATTGAATTCTAATGACTTATTTTCAATAAATGCAAACTCAGAATCTTTCTTAGAAGGCATTTTCCTAAATATGAAAACATAGGAAGCTACTCTGGTTGTGTAACACCAGGGAAAACAGTTCTGAAATCTTACAGTCTCTCCAAGAATAAGAAAGGGCCAGTACTGTTCGTGAAGTTTCAATATGGCCCCACCTCATCTTTGAAAAACTCAAAATTGAAAAACATGCCATGGCCTAGTGGAGTCAAATAAATCCGGCTTCAAATCACAGTTCTGCTACCTACTAAGTCTGTAACTTTAAGCAAAGTACTTAACCTCTTTTGGCTCCAATTTCCTCAGTTTCAAAATGGGGATAACCTCCATCCTCCTGGAATCTTATGGACATGAGTGTACTCTTCACCCCAGCTGTGATGTATTCCCTCCCCACAGCCCCCACAAAGGGCACTGGTTATGTTGCCAACCACTGCTCGGGGGCAGCCTTAGACAATGATTTTCTGTACCAAAACATACGCACTCCATCAACCTGCTAGTCACAGGGAATGGAACCTGACAGAATGAGGGATGGGAACCTGATTTAGAAGCAACCAATCCCTAGGCTGGCCTTTAACCTATGATGTGCTCTAATGTCAGAGATAATCATGAATTAGCTCAGCCCTTCAAATTATCCTGGGGATTTGAACTAGGAGGTAAAGCTAGATGGCAGCAGGCAGCAAAGCAGGTAAATCTGAGACACAAGGGCAACTCAGAGAGTAGCACGCTACGATAACGGCGGACTCCCAGAATGACAGTCCACAATCCCTCAGCCTTTTGATTCCAGCCTTTTAGGTGCCTAGCTCTCCTCAGCCCTTGCCCTTCCTGAAGCCTGGCTATTCCTTTTTCCTAGGATCTAACAGTAAGCCTCCTGCTACCTGGGGTCACAGGAAGGTATCTCTATTCTTTGCAACCAGAGATAAAGCAGGTGGGGAGCCTATACCCACCTGTGAAAGAGGCCATGAGGAGGCAGAAAGCCATTCACCAAGCTGCTTTGTTGAACTTCACTGAACAGACTGGGAGGGAGAAATGACATGACCCATCTAACTGAGAAGGGCTCAAGATGCCTCTCACAGAGACAGGCTACCAGAGGAAGCAACCAGAGGGCAGGTGGAGGGTAGAACACTCCAGTTACAATAAGTATAGGATAACTTTAAGAAGTTCCATGAAGTGAAACACCAAATAAAGTCCAGAAGCTCTCATACTTTTGCCACAATTTGTAGCCTCAGCTGATGGGGGGGGAAATATTACTCTAACACTTCTTAAGACTGAAACAAAGCCAAATATTGCTGGTTTTCTCCTTGAGATAAGGTTTCATTAAGGAATGAAAAAACAAAGACTATTCAACACCCTCCAAACAAAAACCAAACAACGACAGTGAAAAAACCTAAAAGCAAAGTTTCCCTCTGCTCCCTCATCCAAATACATAATTTTAAAAATGACAGTCAAAATAACAAGCGGTATCAATCCCACAGGAACCATTACATGAAGCCTTACCCAATGCTCACCTCCTCCTAGCCTGGCCTCCAATCCTATGCCAGCTTTTCTGGAGCACCTTTGGGGTCCCTTTCCATGTATCATTTATTTTATTACCTAGCTTCCAATCAAAATTTGTCCCACTTCGTGTTTTCTGGTTTAAATATGTGAGTTCTATATTTCAACAGAACAGACAATGGGTTTCAGCAGATACCCCTGATGTACATTTCATAGCTATCTACTTCAGCGCCTTTCTCAAATTTGCATATAACAGAAAATTTGTTTACCATAGATTTTAAAGAGGCAGTAGAGGAGCACTACTGCATAAATCAAAGTTGGGAGTGAAACAGGGGTACTCTAACAGGCCAAGGCATAATTTATCCAGATTTATTTTTCGTCAGACCACTACTCAACTGGCCATGAAAATTATTGTTCCTATTAGCTCTTCCTTCAGTCACCAAAAGAACCAAGGAGCTGCTGTATTGACAAAGTATTCACTTCTCACAGAGGTGGGGAGAAGCAGAAAAAATCATATCTGAAGCCACCGGCCTGGGTCCATTCAATAAGCTACCAGAAATACCTGAGATAACGCTTGGGCTTCTGTTTGGAGCTACACGGTTTTTATTCTACTCTCTCACTGTACAAAATTCAATACCTTCCTGGCATTGAGTGGCAATAGCCCAAGGTGATAAGCAGTGAATCACAACCAACTTCATTGAGTGGTTTTTTGCAGCCTATAAATAAAATCAGAATCTTTGAAGCTAGTAAACCTTGTGGGCTCTGAGTATCTCAAGGTTATTCATTTCTGAACCTCTCTGGAAAGAGTATAAACACAATCAAAAGAACTATGGTTTATGATACACAGAATTTCTTCATGCACAGAAATTCACCTTTTAATTATCAGAGCATTATACTGAAGCATTGCAGACCTTTAACTTCTCAGCCCCTGTGTTACCAATAAAAATAATAACAATAATAAAGTCAATTCTCCAGCAGTTAAGAAGTACAGAGGTGAGCAGCAAAACATTCGCTTCAGGAAAACACTACAGATCTAAATTGTTTTTAATATGATTAAATTGATTAAATGGAAAGAATAAATGTAATTCCTCATTATGCCACAATGAAATTTCAAAACAGTTATTCAACAAATGGCAAACACCTCTTTAGAAATCTGGGTAACTTGAAGTGGGGATTTTCAATTTGTTGGGGGCATCTGCCAAGACCCCCTTCTCTGTCCCCCAATACTTCCAATTCAAGGATGAGATCTGGCACTGCCATTTTGGCATTAGATGAGCCTGGCTGCTCTACCTCCCACCTTTGCTGGGCAAAAAATGGGCTGAGCCAATCCGATTTTTCCTCTCAGGAATTGAAAATACAATTGGAAAATGCTAAATGTGTTTCTCAAGTTGCTTCAATAACTGAGACATAAACTCAGAAGCTATAGTGCAGCCTGGTTTAGCCATGTGGAGTGAAAGCCAGTTTAGAGAGAGAAAGAAAGAAAGAAAACAGAATAGGGTGCTGAGCTGGCATTCTAATTCCTGATGTAAGTCCTTCCTTAGGCCCAGCTGAGCCTGAGTTCCATAACCTATCAGAATTCTTTCAGTAAATTTTCCTTTTTGTTTAATTTAGAAGATTTCTCTTAATTTCAATCTATTTTAATCAGGGCTGGAGTCACATAAGTATGGGATGAGAGGTAAGCAATGCTAGAATGATCTTTCTGCAAGTGAAAATAAAATAAGATAATCATCAAAATTCAGAGCCAGAAAGCCCTTTGATCAAAAGAGATGGAGCTGACGCACCATTTGAGAATTTGATTCCTATTTCTGTCATGTATTTATTATAGTATCTTAGTTCAAAACCAAAGAGCCTCAAGTTTCTACATGTCGAACAGGCAACACTTCCTTTCCAAAGGCATTTCCTGCTGTCCTCCCAGCCCCCAACCATACCGATACTCAGCAAGTGTCTCTTGCATCTTCCCTCAAGTGTTAATTTGCTCATGTTTAGCTTCTTCTCAGAAGCCTACAATGGTTTCCAACGCTTCATATGTCAAATTAAAACTCCCGATAAAGTGCTGCATCCTTTAGTTCTGCATTATCTAACCAATGTTGTAACCCATTATGCCTAGTTCAGTCCTAGCATCAGCCCTCTGTTCACCATCCATGGCTACAAGACTCCCACTTTAAGTTGAGAGCACAGCCGCTGCTGGTGCCTCCTCTCAGAAATGGCCCACGAAGAGTAAAGAAGAGGAATCTTGGAGTCTAGACACTTCGATACCAGTCCTGATTCTTTTATTAACCTGTCATCATTTAATTTCTACAGGCCTGACTTCTCTATAAAATGAAGATGCTGAGGTTCGACCACTGGATTTCAGCTTTTTTCCTGCCCCAAATCATCTAAGAGGGATGGCAAGGACACATGAAAGATTAAGTAACAACTTTTTTTTTTTTTTTTTTTTTTGAGACAGAGTCTCACTCTATCACCGAGGCTGGAGAGCAGTGGCACGATCTTGGCTCACTGCAACCTCCGCCTCCCAGGTTCAAGTGATTCTCCTGCCTCAGCCTCCCAAGTAGCTGGGATTACAGGCACGTGCCACCACGCCCAGCTAATTTTTTGTAGAGCCAGGGTTTCACTGTGTTAGCCAGGATGGTCTCGATCTCCTGACCTCGTGATCTGCCCGCCTCGGCCTCCCAAAGTGCTGGGATTACAGGTGTGAGCCACCATGCCTGGCTAGTAATAACATTTTTAAAAAACAGAACAAAATATGTCACATCAACTGAGTAAAAAAATAGCCAGAAAGACATTGCTGTTGGCTTGGATGGCATCACAGCAGAGGTAGAACTTGGCTAAACTATGAAGGAAAAGAAGGACATGGATCAATGGAAGGGCTGCACTTATGTCAATTAAGCTTTCGTTTACTTTTGTGTTGGTTGTTCGCAAATAGTATTAATAGATCATTGGAAGAAACATATATTAAGAGACTGGACTGGAAAGGAAAAAACTGTTCTAAACACTTACCAAACACATATTGAGAAGATTCTTGATAAGGCTAAGGATAGGGCTAAAGGAGAAACCCAAAGACAAATGGACATAATCCACCACAGTCTAACATCTGAGGGCAAGGACCATATCTGCTTTGCTCACACTGTGCTCCCAACCCTTAAGAGCACCTTGCAACAAATAAATATTTGTTGAAAGAATACAAAAACATGGCCCCTACCTTTAAAAACTTATGATTGTTAAAAAAAAAAAAACAGAGAACAAAAGAGAGTATGTTGTCCTTTCCCTTCGGGATCCCTAATAAACACGGCATCAGTTTTACTTATGGGGAGCCCTCCAGGGGATAATAGAGGGAGGAATGTAAACTTCACACAATAACCATTTTATACAATAAATGAACAAATCCCACTGTGTCAGCAAGTAAACAAATCTGTCACTTGACTCATTCTCTATGCTTACCATTAGCTGAGAATGAGGCCTTTAATAGAAAAGAATAAGTCACTCCACAATGTTAAGCCCAAAAAAAACCCTGAAATATACATTAATTTACTTCAAAATGCCACCTCTTCTTAAGTTGATTTTCTCCTGCAACCGCCTCAACCACAGGCAATTATGTCACATGTGCCAGATCCATGTGGTCCAAATGACAAACAGCCCCCCTAACCAAACGTATTACCATAGCAACAAAGGGACTGCATTTGCCATTCTCTACCTGCCAGGGCCTGATCAATTATTTAACATGCCTATACTGCAGTGACAGTGTATAAATGATCATGTTCATTAGCAGCAAGAGTCAGCTCTCAGAAAATCACAAACCCCTGACAGCTAAATTGATCACAAAACCAAACACACTCTCCTTGACGGTGATGTTAAAGATCACAGCATAAAGGGATGGAAGGAGAACAAACTGTTCTTAGTTTTAAGCTTCCACTTTAGAACTGCATTAGCATTCACTCTCCCAAGCTCTTATTGTGAAAAAAGGAAGAAAGAATGAAAGAAAAAAGACACACATATTGATTTTATACAAGCAACACATGTTATCAAAAGTTGCTGAAAATAATATGATTAGATGAAAAGATTGGAAAGCCAAAGGACAAAATTTGTCTTAAGCTTGTTTGATGGTCTTGGGTTTTGTTTTTCTTCTGTTCCACTTCTGGGTTATTTCTCACTAGAAGAATAGGCAGGGAAGTGAAAAATTGGATACTGAAGGGAATTCACAGTAGGCAGCAGCCAGCAGTGACTGTCCTCTCTCCCAACCTGGTTAAACCTCCACCGACTTTCCACAGGGAGATTCCTGAACAGAGAACAACTGAGGATGTCCATTTGGTTCTGTAAGAAAGGAGAAATCATTTCATCAAGAATTAACCAGAGATTGAGTTCAGTCCAGGACTCTGGCAATTCACTACACAAAACTTTAAAGCCAATACAACTAAAACAAACAATTTTATTTCCCGAGCTGAATCCAGGTAGGGATTAAAGTCAGTTAGAGTGGCCCCCATACCCTGTATCCACAGTGATCCAGAAACTGGATCAGCACTGAAGGCTGGAATCAGCACTAGAGCTAGAAGGAAGGGCAAATAAATGACTTTTTTACTCACTCCATTGTGTTCTTTCATGGAGGAAAGACAGAAAAAGGGGACATCCTGCCTAAAGATTCTTATTGATTTATAATAGATCATAGTGTGATAGTGAAAGTTTCAGACAGATAAGAGTTTTTATTTCGCTAAAAATAACCAACATCAGCCAGGCATGGTAGCTCACACCTGTAATCCCAGCACTTTGGGAGGTCGAAGTGGGAGGGTCACTTGAGCCTAGGAGTTTGAGACCAGACTGGGCAACATGGGGAGACCCCATCTCCACAAAAAATTCTAAAAATTAGCCGGGCATGGTGGCACATGTGTGTGGTCCCAGCTACTTGGGAGGGTGAGGTGGGAGGATCACTTGAACCTGGGAGGCCAAGGCTGCAGTGAGCTGTGATCATGCCACTGCACTCCAGTCTGTGTGACAGAGCAAGACCCTGTCTTGAATAAATAAATAAATAAATACATACATACATACATACATACAAACTGACATACCCGGAAAGGAAGCCTCTAATTTACTGACAAATTAGAAGGCAGATATAACAGTCTGAATAACCCATTCTTATACAAGGTTCCTATGATACTGTTCTAGGTATAGTCCTTGGTCTTTGTGCTTTATCAAGATCTAGCTTCCTACAAGCTACAGCTATCAGACCCTGATTAGACCACAGAGACGACTAAATAATTTATGAAAAGTGTAGTTTTCCAGTACAGTAGTCCTTCCATCACAGATATTAATTGTTGTTATGGTAAATGCAAGAAAATCTCTTAAAAGGTTATGATATACATTTATTTCACTGCTCATATGGAAAAGAATATGAAAAAAAATATTAAATATTCATCCAAAATGACTGTTCCTCCCTTAAAATCCACCTTACCCAAGAAAAGAATCACAAACACTTAAAATAAAATCTAGGGTGGCCTATCTACCACAAATTGCTCCTCTAAGTGGATAAATTGTTACATAAAGAAGCTAAGCATTTACAAACACTTCATGCGGTGGTATAATTTTATTTATACACACATAAAATAGAAACATGCACCTCAGGGATCATTTACACAACTAAATGTCTTTCTGATTACCATATACAAAAGCTCAAGACAGATAACCTCTCACATCTGACAATACATAGGACATGAGTTACGACCACTGTTCTGTTTCCATAATTGAGTGAGTACCTTTAAACAATCGGTCAAATATCTGACCCCCATTTTCAATCTTGCGACATGCATGCAAATATGGAGAACACTAAGTTCTAAGAAAGTCTTTTTGAAGTTTTTGTTCTTTATACTTCTCTACTCTGATAATTTTAGTTGCCAGTATAATAGTAACAATCCATGAATGACATTTAGAAGCAAAGTGAATTTTCTTCTGCCAGCTGACGAGGACTTCTTGGCTGCTGGTCACAGTACTCATTCTACCTTCTTGTTAGTAGTAGGTACTCTCATTTGTCACTGAACTAAAAATTAGAATATATTACGTAAAGCTAAAAGTAATGTTATACTTGTACATATTTGTCTTGAATTTTGTTTATAAATTATTTCTACCACTTGCACTCAAGTAAAGATTAAACAACAGAAGTAATATACATCACAGTACAGTTTTTAATAATAAAAAATTATAAACTTAAAAATGTCCAACAATGGCAAAGTGATTCCATACGATTTATGGAACATTCATAGAATATACCACTACTAAAAATGGCACAAGACCAAAATAATCAAAGTAGATCAATAGAACAGAAAGAGTCACAGAAACAGACTCCCACATATACAATCAGGATTTTCAATAAAGGCACCAACACAATACAACAAGGGAAGAAAAATCCTCTCAACAAATGGAGCTGGAATAACTAGATATCCATATGGAGTGATATTAACCTTGACTTCTGGCTAACATCACTCAAAAAAACTGACTTGAGATATAATATAGATAACATAAAAGCTAAAACCATAATGCTTTCAGAGGAAAACACAGGAGAATATCATCTTGACATGTGGCAACAGGCCACAGAAAGCAATAATATAAGAAAAACAGTAAAGATTACTTTATCAAAATTAAAAACTTCTCATTAAAGACATAGTTAGTAAAGAGAATAGGCAAGTCACAAAATGGGAATAAAGATCCGCAAAACATACATCTGACAAAGAACTGGTATCCGAATTTAGAACTCTAACAGCTCAACCCAGTTTATAAATAGAAAAAAGATGTAACTAGACACTTCAAAAAAGAAGATATACGAATGGCCACTAAGTGCTTGAAATAGGCTCAATATCATTATGCCACTACCCACCAACCAGAATGACCAAAGTTTAAAAACTGACAACCCCAGGATATGGAGCAACAGAATTCTTATACATTATGAGCGGGAATGTAAAATAAAAAAACCACTTTGAAAACAGGTCTGCCAGTTTCTTACAAAGGTAAACATAAACCTCCTCTATGATCAAGCTATTCCATTCCTGGGTATTTACCCAAAAGAAACAGATATAGAAATACAAACACACATATATGAATGTGGATGTGTATATATACATATTCACATATACACTTACTATACACACACACACACATATCTCCACAAAGACTTGTAGAAGAATGTTCATAGCAGCTTTTTTCTTAATAGCTAAAAGATGAAAATACCCCCAGATGTCTATCAATAAAATAAGGAAACTGTGATTCATACAATGAAATAGTACTCAGCAATAAAAAACAAGCTACTAAAACACAACCTCAATGAATCTCAAAAACATTATGATGAGTGAAAGAACCACCACATAAAGAAGTACATATTGTATGATTTCAATTACATAAAATCATAGAACAAGCAAAACTAACCTATGGTGGAAGAAATTGGAATAGCGGTTGTCTTTGGAAGGGTGGGAGGTAGGGATTGACTGGGAAGGGTCAGAAGGGAACCTTCCAGGGTGATGATGATGTTATATAATCTATATTATGACAGACTTTGGGTTATGCAGGTGTATGTGTTTATTAAAACTCAGCAAATATATAATTAAGATGTATGCCTTTCATTTGAGTACAAATTTTGTATCAAAAGAAAAACTAAATAAATATTGAGTTCATGTTAATGATAGATATGCTGAAGAACTTAGAGGATATTTGCAATTTACTTTGAAAGGTATCAAAAAATTATGATGCAGCTAGGTGCAGTGGCTCAAGCCTTTGGGAGGATAAAGTGGGAGAACTGGAGGCCAGGAGTTTGAGACCTCGAGACCAGCCTGGACAACACATCGATGTTTTGCAGATTGACAATTTTTCGTCATAATAAAAAAAGTTTTAAAAAATTAGCTGGGCATGGTGGCGCATGCCTTTAGTCCCAGGTATTCGGGAGGCTAAGGTATGAGGATCACTTGAGCTCAGGAGTTGAAGGTGGCAGTGAGCCATGATTGCATCACCGCATTCAAACGAAAGAAAGGGGAGGGGAGGAGAGAGAAGAAGGAAGGAAGGAAGGAAGGGAGGGAGGGAGGGAGGGAGGGAGGGAGGGAGGGAGGGAGGGAGGGAAATGGATAGTTATGTGACAAAGCAAGTATAGAACAATTTTAATGGTAGAATTTGGATGATGGGTTAGGTCTTTCTTTACTATAAAATTCCTTCAACTTTGCTCTATGTTTGAAATTTTTCATGATAAAATATTGAAAAACATAGTATGAGAAGAATATCTGCTGAAATGTAAAGAGTATATGAAAACATATAGTCATACGTTGTTTAACAATGGGATACATTCTGAGAAATGCATCCTTACATGATTTTGTCATTGTGAAAATATCATAGAGTATACTTTCATAAACCTAGATAGTACAGTATACTACATACCTAGACTATGTGGTATAGCCTATTGCTCCCAGGCTACAAACCTGTACAGCATGGTAGTAACGAATATTGCAGGCAACTGTAACATAATGGCAAATATTTGTGTATCTAAATCTATCTAAACATAGAAAAGGTACAAACACAGTATGAAAAATAAAAAATCGTACACCTGCTTAGGGCACTTACCATGAATGGAGCTTGCAGGACTGAAAGTTGCTCTGGGTGTGTCAGTGAGTGGTGAGTGAATGTGAAGGCCTAGGACATGACTGTACACTGCTGTAGACTTTATAAATACTGTACACCTAGGCTACACTAAATTTATTCTTAAAATATTTTATTTCTTCAATAATAAATTAACCTTAGCTTACTATAACTTTTTTACTGTATAAACTTTTCTATTTTTTTAACTTTTTGACTCTCTGTATTAACACTTTGCCTAAAACACAGATTGTACAGCTGTACAAAAATATTTTCTTTATTTATATCCTTGTTCTATAAGCTTTTTTGGATTTTTAATGTTTTTTATTTATTTTAATTTTAAAACTTTTTTGTTAAAAGCTAAGACACAAACACACACATTAGCCTAGGCTTGCACGTGGTCAGAATCATCAGAATATCACTAGAAGGTAGGAATTTTTCAGGTCCATTATAATCTTAGGGGACCACAGTTCTACATTCCATCTATCATTGACCAAGGCATCTTTATGCAGTGTATGAATATATATATGGCAGGATATAAAACAGCACCTACAAAATAACCACATTTAAGTTTTATAAAGGTAAAAATATGCACAGAAAAAGGGCTGGGAAGACAACCAAAGTCACCATATTGGTGCATTTCATGAATATTTTAACTCTACCCCATGGAGGAATAATATATTACCCATTTGTAAGATACCAAAGGACTGATAGTCCCCTGAATTTACCTAGGCCATCTTAATTACAATTTTAGATTGAATAACACATATTATTTCACAGTCTCCAAAGAGCTCTCTGTCTAGTTGGAGCAGCCTAATGGGGATTTGTCATATCAGGCTGGGATTCAGGGTGTCCTTCCATGTTTTCCAGAGCAGCCTGTAAGTACCTCTACCACAGCATTTCCATACTGTTTTGCAATTGTATACTTCCCCAAAAGATCATACAGTCTTTAAAGGCAAGAGCTACATCTTGAAATTCAACTTAGTTATCTCTAGAGATTAGTATGGTATCTGTCACATATGGGACAGTCAATAAATGCTAAATGAATAGAAAAATCAATAAATAAACAGCCATTTCAAGAGTCCCAGCAAAGACTCTCAATTCAAAAATGTCTCCTTCATCCAGATTCTACTGTAGCTGAAATTTGATCACTAGAAACTGTTACCTTTAGATTCTTTACTGCTGTTACCAGAAAAACATTTCTAAATGTAAAAGTGAGAAGATAAAACATTAAGTCACTAAAACCCACTGCTAGATTGCTAGCTCCTTGAAGGCAAGAGAAAGGAACCATGTCAACGCTGAATCCTGACTACAGTAAGATCCCTAGAACAGATGAGGTTCAAAAAATGCACTCAGTAGAAATCACACATCAAACTGCTAACAGGTTAAGTAAGAGGCTAACATTAAGGGAAGCTGGGTGAAGGGTCTACAAGAACTCTCCATACTATTTTTGCAACTTTTCTGTAAATCTAAAATTATTTCAAAACAAAAAAATCTCTTTTAAAATGCTGATAGGGCCAGGCACGGTAGCTCATGCTTATAAATTCCAGCACTTTGAGAGGCCAAGGTGGGAGGACAGCTTGAGGCCAGGAGTTTGAGACCAGCCTGGGCAACAAAGTAAGACCCCCATCTCTACAAAAAATTAAAAAAATATATTAGTGGGCACAGGGGCATGCACCTGTGGTACCAGCTACTCAGGAAGCTGAGGCGGAAGGATCACCTGAACCCAGGAGCTTGAGGCTGCAGTGAGCCATGACTGCACCACTGCACTCCAGCCTGGATGACAGAGTGAGACCATGACTCCAAAAAAAGAAAAAAAATGCTGGCAGGGAGGGTCCCAGGCCATGTGTAAAGCGAGGGAGCTAAAAGCAGCAGGAAGTTTGCAGGCACATGGAAAAGGAAAGGGCCAGAGTAGGGACAGCAATCTCTCCTTCCAGTTTCTAACGCTGTCCAGGACCTGCCATGTTTTAAAGATACTTTAGATTGCAGGAAAATTATTGGGCCTCCCAAAAGGTTCCTGCCCAACAAAGAAAGATAAATCATTCCTTGACCAAGCTGATGTTTCCAATCCAGATCATAATATTCCAGAAAGATATATAGTGGGGGGAACTTAATTTCTTTAAATGTATATATACCTACACACACACACACACACACACACACACACACACAAACACAGAGACAGTATTTTTAATGTACTTCCAGCAGCTCAATGGGAAAGGAATGTGGAATGAACAAAGGAGGCACCTGAGGTTCAGTCTACCTGAATGCTAGCCTTCTATTGGTCACCATTATTCCCTGCCCTGACCACTGTTTACTTGCGTATCAGCTGAGAATGACAACAGAGGTACATTTCACACAAAAATGAGCTCACAAATGGTGCCCTCAGTCTCCAAGGGCAGAAGTCATATCTGCTAATGTAGTCTGTACCATCCCTGGCTCACTACCCCAGGAAGGTAAAGAACTTGGCCAGGCGAGGTGGCTCATGCCTGTAATCCCAGCACTTTGGGAGGCTGAGGCAGGCAGATCATGAGGTCAGGAGATCGAGACCATCCTGGCTAATGTGATGAAACCCCATCTCTACTAAAAATACAAAAAAAAAATTAACCAGGCGTGGTGGCGGGGGCCTGTAGTCCCAGCTACTTGGAAGGCTGAGGCAGGAGAATGGCGTGAACCCAGAAGGCAGAGGTTGCAGTGAGCCAAGATCACACCACTGCACTCCAGCCTGGGTGACAGAGTGAAACTCTTGTCTCAAAAAAAAAAAAAAAAAAAAAAAACCACTTAATAAATGCTTCCAGTGATGCCAGTGACTGAAAAAGTCAGTTTGCTTCCTAGCTCATTTACTCTCCTTGAGTAATATTTATTTAGTATTTATTTGTACATGGGAAGCCCCATCCTAGCGCTGCAGCACTGTTTATATTCTTCTTTAAGAATATCTAACACCTGCTGAAAGAGAGGAATTTCATCCAAACCCAAAAGGAGGAAAAACTGTTGTTTTAAGGGTTTCCTATATTTTTTGGGAGGGGACAGAAGTTTTAAGAGGAGTGTTCTTTCAACATTGTGGGTAGCTTTTAGGGAGGGCTGGCTGGGGAGAAAGAGAGTTACGTAAGAGCTGACTGGCAGGGAAATGGACTTTTCCAATATTTGAGCAGGGTGTTTGCTCTGCTCTGTCTCTGACAGGGTCAAGCCAATCCCAAGAAACCAGCATTACCTGGTTCCAGGACTCAGTGGGTTCCAAATCCAAGTTACCTATTTTTGGTAAGCCCATGATTCTAAGCCTTCCAAGAGTAAAAGTGTCAAACCTTGATTCTGAGAGCCTTTCTATGCAAGTATACTGCTGAATTTTTTGGTTTAAACAATGGTTAGGGATGGAGGGTGTGCTACTGTTCACCTACAGGGCAAGAACAAGGCAGCCTGTTCTTTGTCACCACTCATCATTTACCTATAGCGTCAGCCCGGGACCACCTACAGCCACGTATTCCTAATGGGAAACTTCTAGATGGGCCAGATCTCAGCTCAAGGCAAGAGACTAACAATTCCAGAACCAGCAACCAAAGGAGACAACCCTGGCCAGTGGTCAGACCTCAGTACACCTTACATTATTAGGCTGCACATGAAGGCAGGTCCCACGAATCTTTCTCCCCAAATTATTGTGCCTGCTTTGTTCTTTCCCAGATCTTAAGTTCCAAAAGAGGTTGTTTTCCATTTGTAAATATTGCATCTCTCTCAGATATTCTAAGATTAAATAAAAATTGAGTTACTCAAAAGCACAGAGCCACGTAAAATTCTGCAATCCTGTTATATAAGTCCTGCTTTATCTACCTAGTTCCATCTCTGTGCCTCTTCCAAACCTTTTATAAACCTGCTGGGTAAGGCCTGCCTGATTTCTTGGTCTTCCTGTACCACTTCCTCCAGTCTTTACCTCAAAATAGCCTCTTCAGTTTTCATTCTATATTCTATCTTCTTCAGAATCCTTCAGATTCAAAATGCCTCAAGAAAGAGACACTAAGTTCAGCACTGCTCCCACTTCCAGGATCAGAAACATTTACCTCCCCCGTTTAAATAATATATAACACAATCTCGCTGGTAAGCACTAGCCTTTACCATTCTTTTCAGCTCCTGATCCCTTCTATCCCTGTAAATATCTCCATCTCTCTCTCAGGGGACAGAACTGTGGTTCTCAACATGTTTAAACCATAAGGAGGTGGGGGATGAGGAGAGCAGTGGGGATTTTTCTATAGGTCATTACAATTTTGAAAATAAATATCGAAAACATCATAGATGCCCCTGTTCACTTAATAGCCAAGAAAGCATATCCTACAACATACAATATGCATCTAAGATCATCTGCCACAGCACTTGGCAATGTATAATAATATGAAAATTAAAATCCACTAGATAATCCTTAACTATCAAATACTAATAAATACACATATTAAATGGAAGGAGGGAAAAAATAAATAATCTAGGTTAAAAATAATAAATAACATGTTCTAACTTTTTACATTTTTTCTTATTTTCTCATTTTTTCCTCACTCATTCCTTATTGTAATCCTAGCACTTTGGGAGGCCAAGGCAGGAGGACTGCTTGAGCCTTGGCCTCCCAAAGTGCTAGGATTACAATAAGGAATGAGTGAGGAAAAAATTGCTATATTGCCCAGGGGTTGGAGACTAGCCTGGGCAATATAGCAAGACCCCATCACTACAAAAAATTTAAAAATTAGCCAGATGTGGTGGTGCAAGCCTGTGGTCCCTGATACTTGGGAGGCTGAGCTGGGAGGATCACTTGAGCCTGGGAGATCAAGGCTGCAGTGAGCTGTGGTCATGCCACTGCACTACGTCCTGGGTGACAGAGTGAGACCCTGTCTCAAAACAAAGTGGGGGGGCAGGGGAAAGGCTTTCATAGCATAAATAGAGGTAGTGGAATGAATCACTTAATGAAGCAGTGCTATTCTGTGTAGGAAATCTCAACTAGAAACAAGTACCTTGTGTTCAAGACTATGGAAGTCTCATTTTTGCCTTACGTGCTAATGGAATGTCATATTTGATTTATTTTTTGTTGAAAAGGGAAGACCTGTCTTCTGTCCCAGGAAGCAAAGTTGTTTGTAAATAAATTTAAAAATTACCACAATTCTAAATCTCTTCCCGTATTACATAACTGGTTTCATATTTTTATGTTAATTCAGCACTCTTTGAAGGTATGTGATATAGTTTAGATACGTGTCCCCTCCAAGTCTCATGTTGAAATTTGATTCCCAATATTGGAGGTGGGGCCTGGTGGGAGGTGCTTGGATCATGAGGGTGGATCCCTGATGAAGGGCTTGGTGCCATTTTCTTAGGAGTGAATAACTTCTCACTCTTAGTTCCCACAAGAACTGATTGTTAAAAAGAGCCTGGTACTCTCTCCCCTCTCTCTCTTGCTTCTGCTCTCTTACCATGTGACCTCCACATACACCAGCTTCCCTTCACCTTCCGCATTGAGTAGAGGTTTCCCAAAGCCCTCACCAGAAGCAGATGCTGGTGCCATGCTTCTTTTACACCCTACAGAACCATGAGCCAAACCAACCTCATGTCTTTATAAATAACCCGGCCTCAGGTATTTCTTTATAGCAACATAAATAGACTAAGACAGTATACTGCAATATACTTTTTTTTTACTTAGTGAAAATACTTCCTTAACAAAGTTCATAGAAAATTCAGTGTAGCCTTGCAGTCACTGTAAATATTTTATTAACTATCTTGTTCCAAAAATGGCCCTTCTCTACCTACTCACCACCAAGGTCAATTTCTTTCCCCTATTTAGGCCAGGCACAGTGGCTCACACCTGTAATACTAGCACTTTGAGAGGCCAAGACAGGGGGAATATTAGAGGACAGCCTGAGCAACGCGGTGAGACACCCAACTCTACAAAAATGAAAAAATTAGCCACGCATGGTGGCATGTGCTGCAGATCCAGCTACTCAGGAGGCTGAGGTGGGAGGATCACTTGAGCTCAGGAGTTCAAAACTCCAGTGAGCCCTGATCATGTCACTGTACTCCAGCTTGGGTGACAGAGCAAGACCCTATCTCAAGAAAAAAATTCCTTTATCCCATTTCCCACAACATCATTCAACAAAAAAAGAAGGGTAAACTGGCTGTTGGAAAGTAACCAGTAGTTATAGATGGACAGCAAATCTTTCGTGTAATCTTCCTTCAATTTTTAAAAAATTTTCACTGTGTTGCCAAGGTTGGTCTTGAACTCCTGGTCTCAAGTGATCCTTTCTTCTCAGCCTCCTGAGTAGGTGGGACTATGGGCTCACATCACGCCCACTTGAATGTTATTTATTAAAACTAAGCTTTTGATAAAGACTCAACAGCAGAGAATTAAAGATTTTTCTCTTTTTGTGAACATTCAGGGTTCAATTATTCAAAATTACTGATCAAGAATATATTCATATGCTTCACAGTGGTCATCTGAGTGGCAGATTGCTGTCCCCTTCTGAAAAATGTTAAGAAGTCTAGCAATGACACTGGAATAAATGGCCACTTCACCTCTGCATGGAAGGGGTTGATGGTAGACTGTAATAGGTAATGATTATGGGTGTCCTGAATGTTTTTCTCTCATTGCCATTTGGTAATAGCAGCCCCTTCCATTTGGGGACTCCTTTCTTATTTCATGTAGTTTTGTAAGGATAATAATTTTGTTTGTCTATAGCCTCCCCAATTCCTATCTTCCATTCCTCATCACAAAAGTAGGCAACATGACCCAGGCCTAGCTAATCAGAGACCCCCATCTTCCAGGCTACAGTGATGTGTTCAGGAAGAAGCAAATGATCTCATTAGACAAGTGAGAACCCTCCCTAGAACTTCTGTGATACAATCTAGTGGGTAAGACATTTATGTTTTTAGGATAGAAGTACAGGACAATTGATAGCCTGGAGCTTATTTCCTGTGTCACATGGAGGACACATATACAGTAGAAGAAAGGGAAGCAAGGAGACACAGAGACAGAGACTGAGTGGAGGGGTAATGGGCAAGAGCAAATGAATTTCTCTGATAGTAGAGTCCTGACAGTTTTCTTCTATTTTATGAGTTAAAATTTCTTCCCAGGCTGGGCACGGCGGCTCCCTCCTATAATCCTAGCACATTGGGAGGCCGAGGCGCGTGGATCACCTGCAGTCAGGAGTTTGAGACCAGCCTGGCCAACATGGTGAAACCCCATCTCTCCTAAAAATACAAAAATTAGGCATGGTGACACATGCCTGTAATCCCAGGCTGAGGCAAGAGAATCGCTGGAACCCAGGAGGCAGAGGTTGCAGTGAGCCGAGATCACACCACTGCACTTCTGCCCGGGCGACAGAGCAAGACTCCGTCTCAAAATAAAATAAAATAAATTTTTTTCCCAGCTAGATGAGCTAATAAATTTCTTGTTCTGCTTAAACAGGTTTGAGTTGAGTTTCTATCATGTATAACTTCAAACATCCTGATCAATATACTGTCTGAGGAAGTATCCGGGGATACAGTCCTGATTTTCTTTTCTATTCACTTAAATACCTGACTTAATAAACCACTGAGGGCCCAGTGTTCCATGCTGAAGGGGATACTCATGTTAAGTCTAACCTAGAATTTTTCCGAAGCTGGTATTACTAAATCACGGCCAGAGGAAAAAAAATCTCAGTGTGGAAATGATCAGTAGCCAACTGTACAGGCATTGTAGCTTGTTCCTGATAAATGTTTGAGGAAAAGTAAGTTGCAAACATTTTCCCTGAGAGATGCTATTCCAGTTAAATGTAGGGAGATATATGCTTTAATATGTAATTGAGGAGAATCACCAGCCTAAAGGGAATAGGTTTAGAATAGCTGATCTCGAGTTACTGTTGGTAAGGCTAATTTGGTAAGGAAGTTTTCTCTTTGGGCTATTGTTTGTACAAATATGACCATATAACAAGTTGGAGAACATTTACCTTTAGGTTTTGTGCAGTTAGGATTCATGCACCCAGGCGACATTCCTATTGTTCTGCATTCAAAGTAAATCTGAGTGGAATTCTGATTCCTAAGGATGGGAACAGAATTGATAGAGGATCTAAGAACAAAGGATTTGAGGTTAAGATCTGCCCACAGGGAGTCTATGCTATAGAGAAAGTCTGGTGTTGCTACAATAAAGTAGGCCTTTGGAACCTAGTATGTCCTAAGACACTTGGGAAGAAGCAATGAACTAAATGGAACCTGAAAGAAATAAGCATGCCAGAAGAATTCAGCATTTTTTTCATTTGTGGGATTGTAACCAAGTATCCCCATTTTTCTAAGAGAAAGAGAATCAGTTGGGGTTTTTTTCATTTTTTTCTCTTCTTTTCTCTTTCCTCCTTTCCCCCTGTTCCCTACTTCCTACTTGGCTCTTTAGAAATGCAATTAGAACCTCTATCTTCCCTTTACCAGACACTTTCTACAGAGCAAGCTTATCTAACTGTATGCTTGGAAGCTCCAGAGCCAGAAACCTCTCCCACCAGGAGACTGCCTCAAGAGATGATAGTCAATTTACAACCTAAAGTATGCCCACTACAAAACTCTTTCCTACCTGGAGAGTATCCTGAGACAAAGACCACTTTAAAAACTAGTTCTGCCCATGATGGCGCCAGCTCAACCATCTGGTAGATAAGGTACCAAAGTGAGTCACATAGACCCTCACCTGTTCACTCCCTCCCCTGTATGCCATTCATGCCAAGCCCCCCTTTAAAAGCCCCTGCTTTCTGCTCCCAAAGCAAAGCAGTATCCATAAGGTAGGAGCCTGTACTTCTTCCCTAACCTACCTTTGGAATAAAAAGTCACTTTCTTTATACTAGACCTCACTCTTGTTAATTAGACTCTGCAAATGGTGAGCAACTGAACGTGTAATTTGGTTACAGAATTTCGGTGAAACTTTTATTTGTTTCCTCAAAGACAAATAAGGTGCAAATGTGGAGAAACATAATGGGCCCATTCCAATTTCAGAAGAAGAATATGAAGTTAATGTAGTAAACCGGATGTTTCAGTATAACGGTCATTAAATTTCTTTACCTATATTGAAAATATGGGCCAACACCAACAATGTAAGGACTGCATGAAGACAGAGAAATGTCACCTCTCTCTCTAGCATTCTCTGGTCTGCACCCAGTAGAGTGTTTTTAGTTCTCCTCGCCTGCTACGAATTGAACACAAAATTGTATATTGTTCAAGAACATTAATAATAAACTGAATGGCCACAAATGAAACTCTCCTTCTGTACTCAATGTCTAGCACATTGCCCCTTTCTCTTCTCCTTTTAGGATTCCCATAATGCATGTTTTAGGTTTGATGGTATCCCATAGGTCCCTTAGGCTCTGCTCATTTTTCTTCATTCTTTTTGCTTTCTACTCCTCAGATTGGGTGATTCCCGTTGCCCAATCTGAAAGTTTCCTAATTCTTTCTTCCACCTGCTCAAATCTTCTTTTGAACCCCTCTACTGAATTTTTCACTTCAGTTCTTGTATCTTTCAGCTCCTGAATTTCTACATGGTTTCACTTTATAATTTCTATTTTTTTTACTGATATGACCTATTTGGTCATGAATTGTTCTCCTGATTTCCTTTAGTTTTGTTTGTTTGTGTGTTTGTTTTTTGAGATGCGGTCTTGTTCTATCATTCAGGCTAGAACACAGTGGCACGATTACAGGTCACTGCAGCCTTGATCTTCTAGGCTCAAGCAATCCTCCCACCTCAGCCTCCCCAGTAGTTGAGACTACCTGGCTAATGTTTTCTTTTTTTTTTTTTTTTTTTTTTTGTAGAGACAGATTCTCCCTATGTTGCCCAGACTGGTCTCAAATTCCTGGGCTCAAGTGATTCTCCCACATTGACCTACCAAAGTGCTGGGATTACAGGCATGAGCCACTGTGCCTGGCCCCTTTAGTTCTTTATCCATGGTTTCTTTCAGCTCTCTCAGCATACATAATTTAAAGTCTTTGTCTAGTAAGTCTAATATTTGGACTTTCTCATAGATAGTTTCTGTCCATTTCTGTTTTTCCGATGAATGGCCATACTTTTATGTTTCTTTGTAGGCTTTGTAGTTTTTGTTGAGAACCAGGTTTTCTAATAAAAGTTTAGTGTCCAGAAAATATTTAAAAAAAAAAAAAACTCTTACAACTCAACAACAAAATGACCAACAATTCAATTCAAAAATAAGCAAAGGACCTTGAATAGACATTTCCCCACAGTAGATATACAAATGACCAACATAAAAAACATGAAAAAATGTTCAAAATCTTTGATTATCAAAGAAATACAAATGAAAACCATGAGATAACACTTTATACCCACTACAATGGCCATAATTTAAAAATTAAAATTTTAAATTAAAGAAAACAGAAAATAACAAGTGTTAGTGAGGATATGGAGAAATAGAAACACCTGTACATCGGTGTTTCTATTAAATAATGTATTAAATATTAAAATAGTGTAGCCATTGTGAAAAAGTTTGGTGGTTCCTCAAAAAGCTAAATATAGAATTACCACATAACCCAGCAATTTCAGTACTAGCTATATATCCGAAAGAACTGAAGACAGGCACTCAAGCAAATACTTGTTTGTGAACGTTCATAGCAGCATGATTCACAACCGAAAAGTTGTTGATCCAAATGTCCCAAATTGCCCCCTCCATATATGGCAAGTTTATTTTATAAAATAACCTAAATATGGGTGTTTATATTGCCTTTATTACTGCTGATATCACCAAAATTCAAACAGAGTATTTTGTTATCTATGCCCAATCTAAATCCCACAGGGAGCTTCACTTCAATGCTTTTCAGAAAATCAATATTCGTACAGTGAAACTTGAATTTAAACGAGTGCCATTTTAACCAACACAGCAGTACGTTTCAGTGCATCGGCAATTTTTGTCAGCTAAAAATACTTTAAACATAAAAGTATATGCTGTTGTGTCTGTGGTGAGTAACCTATCTGAAAAATATATAATTTTAACACCTCCAACAATTTCATGTATCTTTCTGATTTAAGGTATTTCAAAGAATTAGGATTAGGCTTTTTTCCTGGAAATGTCTGAACATATTTCCTGGAATGATCTAAAAACATCTTTGGCTAGATTAGGGCCTTAACTCTAAGACCACAATGAATACTATTAACAGTACCTTAGGCTTCAATAGCAGTTACAATGTGGCCTGCACTGCTTAAATCACTTGACATATAAATAAATATAGTCCTCACAACAACCCTATGAGGTATGTAGACTATTATTTTCCCAACTTTATCACTGAAGAAACTGAGGCAGGGAGAAGATAAGTAACTTGCCCCAAGTGACATGGGGCAGGCCTCAGGATTCAAACCCAGGCAGGCTGTCCAAAGTCTTTCTCTTTTTTTTTTTTGAGAATAGCTGACCTCAATACAATCGAAGAATAAAAAAGAGAATTCTCTTTATCTATGAACTTAATAAGAAATAGTAAATTAGTAGATTCTACCTAGTTACTTAACAGATAGTTGCCTTCTTTTATTGAGTTGCCAGGACACCTAAATGGTCTTTTTGAGGCCTAGAAAATTAAAGAGTGGCCATAAAGTCCCCTATTCTGCTAAGTACAAATCTCCTTCCTTTTTCCGCCCAAATTTTAAGATTTCCCCATGTCCTCTGAACATTTTCTATATTGTCAATTACACGTCATCAAAACAGTCTCTAATAAAGGCCTGATAGTTGCCATAATATCCATATGCAAATATTCTACCTGACAATAGTCAAAGACCTATAAACAGTAGCAGGGTCTGCTCTAATGACTTCCAATTATTAAAATGAAAGACTTCCAAAAGAAAATGAGAAAAAAGTAGAATCTATGTGGAGAATGGAGGGGGACTCATATGGTTTGGCCGCGTCACCACCCAAATCTTATCTTGAATTGTAGTTCCCATAATCTCCACATGTCATGGGAGCGACCTGGTGAAAGGTAATCTCATCACGGGAGGCAGTTACTCTCATGCTGTTCTTATGATAGTGAGTGAGTTCTCACGATATCTGATGGTTTTATAAAAGGCTTTTCCCCCTTTTGCACTTCTCCTTCCTGCCATCATGTGAAGAAGGATGTGTTTGCTTCCCCTTCCACAACGATTGTAAGTTACCTGAGGCCTCCCCAGCCATGCTGAACTGTAAGTTAATTAAACCTCTTTCCTTTACAAATTACCCAGTCTCAGGTATGTCTTTATTAGCAGCATGAGAATGGACTAATACAAGGATGCAGACATAAGTTCAACTGGCATGCACAAGGACTTTGTGGCCAGCGTGTAACTATGCTTACTTCACGAAATCGTATTTCAGAATCTGGTCAGGAATAACATGGTCAAGGAAAGTTCAAGATGTACAACAACTGGAATCATCAGGTAGAGTGGTTCAGATCACCAGGCTGAACTTGCACTGGGCAGATCTGGCTTCACGTAAAAATAAGAGAAATTAAGACCAATAGGTAGGCCACAGGATCTAGTTTTTAGCCCAAAGAAGAAAGCTTTAGTTAATTTCAAAGTCACATAGACAGAATAGACTTCAGAGCTCCAATTTTTAGGAAACAAGTAGGCAAAAAAAAAGAGGTTCTGGGACTCAGGTATATAAGAAGGGTGAGTCAAGTCACAGCTTTGAAATTTTTCCTTTGTCTCTAGCTTTCTCTTGACTCTCACCCACTAATGAAGATCTCTAACCTCCCTAATTTCTAGCCCAAAATATAGATACACATTTTCAGACTCCATGTGCTCTCTTGTTCTCTTCAACCGCACCTCTAAATGAGAACCAGGGCAGATATAATCACTTCTATTCATTGCTTAATAACTGTTTAAATCTGTCTTAACAAGCTCATACATTTGCCTTTCTGTATTTTACCTTAAATTGAAGACTGCAAGGCTTCATCTTTTAATGAAGATACCAACAGGCAGAAAAACAATAAGGAGGAAGGGAGGTTGATGATGAAATCCCCCTAGACAGAGAATCAACCGTATTTCATATATATTTTTTTCTTTTTTGAGATGGAGTCTTGCTCTGTCGCCCAGGCTGGAGTGCAGTGGTGCGATCTTGGCTCACTGCAAGCTATGCCTCCAGGGTTCATGCCATTCTCCTGCCTCAGCCTCCCAAGTAGCTGGGACTACAGGCGCCTGCTACCACACCCGGCTAATTTTTTGTATTTTTAGTAGAGACGGGGTTTCACCATGTTAGCCAGGATGGTCTCGATCTCCTGACCTCATGATCCGCCCACCTCGGCCTCCCAAAGTGCTGGGATTACAGGCATGAGACACCATGCCTGGCCCATATTTCATTTTTAAGGATACCAAGGGAGTAGAGTGAGGGTCAAACACAGCACAGCTACCCCTATCCAAACCACCCTCCCCTATCCTGGAGATGTTGGGGTAAAATATCTTTACAACTCGCCTCTTCCAAGGCCTTAAGATAAATGTTCCCTAGTACATGTTTGTGTTGGTCAGTTCTCCTTCCCTAACACTGGAACCCCAGAAGGGAAGAAATTTGCTGCAGTCATTTGTAGAGGTAGTCCCTGAATTCATACGGGTACCAAACATTACTTTAGCCCAGGGTTCTTCAATCTCTACACTAATGACATTCTTAAAGAAAAAATTACTCTGACAATTGTTAAAAGAGTAAGAAAGATTTTATTTAGGACTACTGCAACAGGTATCAAGAGTACCACAACAGATCAGAGAGATCAGGGGCTCAACTCTGAATACAAAAAACATAGATGGGAATTACAGTCAATGAGCAGAGAGAGGGGGTCAGTGGATGGAATACTACTAAGAGGAGACATTGAGGGTAGGGGGATTCTAGAGATAACCTGACAAACAGGATTCTTGCTGAAGGCAGGCCAGAGTGATCAGATACCAACTTTGGGGGATGAATAATTTGATCTGATATCAAATCTGATCAGGTATCAACAGTTGGAGGATTTTCACCAAACCGATTTAGCAGAATTCTCGCTAAAACTTAGCTAGACAGACTAAAGACAGGATAGGGCCACAAGTCATGGCTGAGTCGAGAAGAGGGCTCAGAGGAGCCTAAATAAAGCATGGTCAAGGACAATGCTTGTCAATATTTTGGCTCAGATAATTCTTTGTTGCTGGGGGCCTTTCTGTGCATGGTCAGCAGCATCTCTGGCTTCTACCTACTGATTGCCACTAGCCTGTGTGTGCGTGTGCACACACACAAGTTGTGACAATCAAAAATAACACATTGCTAAATATCCTCTGGAGGCAAAAATCACCCCTGGTTGTGACAACTGCTTTAGACTACAAGTTGATAAACTTTTCCTATAAGAGGCCAGAGAGTAAATATTTTAAGTTTTGCAAGATACATACATTCAATATGCCTATTCCTTGTCTTTTTTTCCCAACTATTTAAAAATCTAAAAACTATTCTTAGCTAGTGGGCCATAAAAAAAACAGGTGACTGGCCAAATTTGGTTAATGGGCCATAGATAGTTTGGGGAAATCTACATTAGACTGATTCCCACTCTTCAAATAGATACAGATGGCATATAGATAATGTCATATTTAGCAAAATACGGATTTATTTAAAAGTATGATTAGAGTTTAAGTAACTTTCTATCAATATTATTTTCTCAGTTAAGAGATAACAGAATTAGAGGCAGAATCTTGTAGCATTCTAAAGTATGTTTTTACATTAGAAAGGTTTGCTTATTCTCAAACAGCCTAAGGAAAACCACTCTAAAATGTTTACATGAATCTGCCTTTTTCCCGCTAAACATAATCTAAACCTTGCATTCCCATCCCCAGGTCCCAAAATTCCCAGCTATATATTGTTGCTTTCAGGATTTGTTTGTTTTTATTGTTTCTTTTGGTTTATATTTATATTATATTTATATGTTTCTTTTGGTTTACATTTAACATGTTTTTCATACTTGCTCTCTTTATCTAGCATTCTGGAATACAGCTCTATAATTAATCTATTCCTGGCCAAGTGCAGTGGCTCACGCCTGTAATCCCAGCACTTTGGGGGGCCAAAGTGGGCAGACAGCTTGAGCTCAGGAGTTCAGAACCAGCTTGGGCAACATGGTGAGACTTCATCTCTACCAAAAATACAAAAAAAAAAAAAAAACAGGTGGACATGGTGGTATGCTCCTGTGGTCCCAGCTACTAGAGTGACTGAGATGGGAAAATCAATCACTTGAGCCAGGGGAACGGAGAATGCAGTGAGCTGAGATTGTGCCACTGCACCCTAGCCTGAGTGATAGAGTGAGACTCTATCTCAAATAATAAATAAATAAATAAATAAATAAATAAATAAATAAATAAATTTAATCTATTCCTGACTATAGGTCTGTGAATATGAAATAGGGCAGTGGGACACTTTATCTTTCTTAAGGGTCAACTACATGAGAGCACAAATGTGCCACAATCTTCTCAGCTTTTCCCTCCAAAAACAAATATATATTCATATCAGGATTGCCCTGGAAATGGTGATGCTAAAAGCAGCCACAGGACTACAAAGGGTATACCACAATCCAGCTACCAAATATGAGTATTTAAGCTTTTAAGCTTTGTGGTGCTTTTGTTTTCAACAGCTACAACAAATGCCACAGAAAGAAAAAAATATATATATATAAAAATATATATATACACAATCTTTTGTTTATTTAATTTACTAGATTCTATTAGGTGAGATCTAAATTACTACAATAAAAAGGAGGAAATATCTCTAAACAAATGCAGGAAAACATGTCCAATGTGTAAATCCCAAATCCTATAGGATATATATGCCATGGGCTTATTCTTCCTTGATTAAAACATCAATATTAAAATTTCAGCTTTGATGCTGAGACCCTAAATAGCAAAGCAGCAGCTGATCATCAAAACAGTAGACATATTCTTTATTTTTAACAGTATTTTTAAATCATAAAACAATATATAATCATTGTAAGAAAAGAATATATAGGCCAGGCACAGTGGCTCATGCCTGTAATCTCAGCACTTTGGGTGGCCAATGCAGGCGGATCATCTGAGGTCAAGAGTTCAACACCAGCCTGGCCAACATGGCAAAACCCTGTCTCTACTAAAAATAGAAAAATTAGTCAGGCATGGTGGCACATGCCTGTAATCCCTGGTACTTGGGAAGCTGAAGCAGGATAATCGCTGGAACCTGGGAGGTGGAGGTTGCAGTGAGCCGAGATCACACCATTGCACTCCAGCCTGGGTAACAAGAGAGAAACTCCCAACTCAAAAAAAAAAAAAAGAATATATAGCAAACAAAAAGATAATAAAAATCACTCATAGCACCAACATGAGAGACAAACCACTTTTAAAACTTCAATCTCTTTCTTTCCAGTCTCTTTTCTTTTCTTTACTTTTTTTTTTTTTTTTTTGAAACAGCCTCACTCTGTCGCCCAGGCTGGAGTGCAGTGGCACAATCTCGGCTCACTGCAACCTCTGCCTCCCGGGTTCAAGCGATTCTTGTGCCTCAGCCTCCTGAGTAGCTGGGACTATCGGCGTGTGCTACCATATCCAGCTAATTTTTTATTTTTAGTACAGACAGAGTTTCGCCATGTTGGCCAGGCTGATCTCGAACTCCTGACCTCAGATGATCTGCCCACCTTGGCCTCCCAAAGTTCTGGGATTACAGGGGTGAGCCACCGCACTCGGCCCCTTTCCATTCTTTTTTCTATACTTTCTAATAATTTGATCAATTTTGTAAAATCAGGAGCATAATCCAAGGAGAGAGGAAGTCAAACTATCTCTGTTTGCACACAATATGATTCTATACCCAAAGAATCCCACAGTCTCTGCCCAAAAGCTCCTAAATCTGATAAACAACTTCAGCAAAGTTTTAGGATACAAAATTAATGTACAAAAAACTGTAGCATTTCCACACGCCAACAATATCCAAGCTGAAAGCCAAAGCAAGAATACAATGCCATTCACAATAGCCACAAAAAGAAAAATACCTAGGAATACAGCTAACCAGGAAGGTGAAAGATCTCTACAATGAGAAGTCCAAAATCGTCATTGTAAATTTCTCAGAGAAATCAGAGATGACACAAACAAATGGAAAAACATTCCATGCTCATGGAGAGGAAGAATAAATATTGTTAAAATGGCCATACTGTCCAAAGCAATTTACAGATTCAATGCTATTCCTGTCAAACTACCAATGACATTCTTCATAAAATTAGAAAAAAGTATTTCAAAATTCATATGAAACCTCAAAAAAGCCCAAATGGCCAAGGAAATTCTAAGCAAAAAGAACAAAGTTGGAGCATCATGTTACCAGACTTTAAACCATACTACAAGGCTACAATGACCAAAACAGCAAGGTACTAGTACAAAAACAGACCATAGACCAATGGAACAGAATAGAGAGCCTAGAAATAAAGCCACACATCTACAACCATCTGATCTTCAATGAAGTTGACAAAAACAAGCAATGGGGAAAGGACTCCCTATTCAATAAATGGTGCTGGCATAACTAGCTAGCCATATACAGAAGATTGAAGCTGGACTTCTTCCTTATACCATATACAAAAATCAACTCAAGGTGAATTAAAGACTTAAATGTAAAACCCAAAACTATAAAAACCCTAGAAGATAACCCAGGAAATATTCTGGATATAGGCCCTGGCAAAGATTTCATGACAAAGGCACCAAAAGCGATTGCAACTGCACAGCAAAAAAACTATCAACAGAGTACATAGACAAACTACAGAATGGACGAAAATATTTGCAAACTATGCATCCAACAAAGATCTAATATCCAGAATCTATAAGGAGCTTTTTGGATGAGTTTTTAGGGTTTTCTAAGTATTCAACTCTGTCATCAGTAAACAGGGACAATTTGACTTCCTCTTTACCAATTTGGATGCCCTTTATTTCTTTGTCTTGTCTGATTGCTCTGGTTAAGACTTCCAGTACTATGATGAGTAGAAGTGGTGAAAGTGGGCTTCCTTGTCTTGTTCCGGTTCTCAGGGGGAATGCTTTCAACTTTTCCCCATTCAGTATAATGTTGACTGTGGGTTTGTTATAGACAGCTTTTATTACCTTAAGGTATGTCCCTTCCATGTTTATTTTGCTAAGGGTTTTAATCATAAAGCAATGCTGGATTTTGTCAAATGCATTTTCTGCATCTATTGAGATGATCATATGATTTTTGTTTTTAATTCTGTTTATGTGGTATATCACATTCATTGACTTGCGTATGTTAAACCAATCCTGCATCCCTGGTATGAAATCCACTTGATCATGGTACATTATCTTTTTGATATGCTGTTGGATTCAGTTAGCTAGTATTTTGTTAAGGATTTTTGCATCTATGTTAATCAGGGATATTGGTCTGTAGTTTTCTTTTTTTTGGTATGTCCTTTCCTGGTTTTGGTATTAGGGAATACTGGCTTCAGAGAATGATTTAGGGAGGATTCCCTCTTTCTCTGTTGGAATCATTTTAGTAGGATTGGTAGCAATTCTTCTTTGAAAGTCTAATAGAATTCAGCTGTAAATCCATCTGTTCCTGGACTTTATTTGTTGGCAATTTTTTTATTACTGTTTCAATCTCACTACTTGTTATTGGTCTGTTCAGAGTTTCTATTTCTTCCTTGTTTAATACAGGAAGGTTGCATATGTTCAGGAATTTATCCATTTCCTCTAGGTTTTCTAGTCTGTAGCCATAAAGGTGTTCATAGTAGCCTTGAATAATCTCTTGTATTTCTGTGGTATTGGTTGTAATATCTCCCATTTCATTTCAGATTAAGCTTATTTGCATCTTCTCTCTTCTTTTCTTGGTTAATCTAATGATCTATCAATTTTGTTTATCTTTTTAAAGAATCAAGTTTTGTTTCATCTATCTTTTGCCTTTGTGTTTGTTTCAGTTTCATTTAGTTCTGCTCCAATCTTTGTTATTTCTTTTCTTCTGCTGGGTTTTGGTTTGGTTTGTTCTTGTTTCTCCAGTTCCTTGAGGTGACCTTAGATTATCTATTTGTGCTCTTTCACACTTTTTGATGTAGACATTTAGTTGCTATGAACTTTCCTCTTAGCATCACTTTTGCTGTATCCCAAAGGTTTTGATCAGTTGTCATTATTATCATTCAGTTCAAAGAATTTGTTAATGTCCATGTTGATTTCATTGTTGACCCAAAGATCATTCAGGAGCAGATTATTTCATTTCCATGTATTTGTATAGTGTTAAAGGTTCCTGTTGGAATTAATTTCCAATTTTATTCCACTGAGGTCTGAGAGAGGAGTACTTGGTATAATTGCAATTTTTTTTTTTTTTTTTTTTTTTTTTTTTTTTTTTTTTTGAGACGGAGTCTCGCTCTGTCAGCCAGGCTGGAGTGCAATGGCACGATCTCAGCTCACTGCAACCTATGCCGCCCAGATTCAAGCAATTCTCCTGTCTCAACATCCCAAGTAGCTGGGACTACAGGCGCACACCACAACACCCAGCTAATTTTTTATTTTTAGTAGAGATGGGGTTTCACCATATTGATCAGGCTGTTATCGAACTCCTGACCTCAGGTGATGCACCCACCTCAGCCTCCCAAAGTGCTGGGATTACAGGAATGTAATCCCAAAGTGGCTGGGATTACGCAACCGCGCCCAGCTCAATTTTCTTAAATTTATCGAGACTTGTTTTGTGGCCTATCTTATAGTCTATCTTGGAGAATGTTCCATGGGCTGATGAAAAGAATGTATATTCTGCAGTTGCTGGGTGGAATGTTCTGTAAATATCTGTTAAGTCCATTTGTTCTAGGGTATAGTTTAAGACCACTGTTTTTCTGTTGACTTCCTGTCTTGATGATCTGTCTAGTGCTGTCAGTGGAGTACTGAAGTCCCTCACTATTATTGTGTTGCCATCTATCTCGCTTCTTAGGTGTAGTAGTAATTTTTTTTATACATTTGGGAGCTCCAGTGTTAGGTGCATATATATTTAGAATTGTGTTATTTTCCTGCTGGACTGATTCTTTCAACATTATATAATATTCCCCTTTGTCCTTTTTAACTGTTGTTGCTTTAAAGTCTGTTTTGTCTGATATAAGAATAGCTACTCCTGCTTGCTTTTGGTTTCTATGTTTCCATTTGCATGGAATATCTTTTTCTAACCCTTTACCTTAAGTTTATGTGAGTCCTATGTGTTAGGTGAGTCTCTTGAAGATAGCAGATACTTGGTTGGTGGATTTTTATCCATTCTGCCATTCTGTATTTTTTAAATGGAGCATTTAGATCATTTACATTCAACGTTAGTATTGAGATGCGAGGTACTGCTCTATTCATCATGCTAGTTGTTGCCTGAATACCTTGTGTTTTTTTCATTGTTATTGTTTTATAGGCCCTGTGAGATTTATGCTTTAAGGAAGTTCTATTTTGGTGTATGTTGAGGTTTTGCATCAAGATTTAGAACTCCTCTTAGCATTTCTTGTAGTGCTTGCTTGGTAGTGGCAAGTTCTCTCAGCATTTGTCTGAAAAAGAGTTTATCTCTCCTTCATTTTTGAAGCTTAGTTTCACTGGATACAAAATTCTTGGATGATGATTATTCTGTTTAAGGAAGCTAAAGATAGGATCCCAATCCCTTCTGGCTTGTAGGGTTTCTGCTGAGAAATCTGCTGTTAATCTGATAGGTTTTCCTTTATAGGTCACCAGATGTTTTTGCCTCACAGCTCTTAAGATTCTTTTCTTTGTCTTGACTTTAGATAACCTGATGACTATGTGCCTAGATCATGATCTTTTTGCAATGAATTTCCCAGATGTTCTTTGAGCTTCTTACATTTGGATGTCTAGATCTCTAGCAAGACCAGGGAAGTTTTCCTTGATTATTCCCTCAAATAAGTTTTCCAAACTTTTAGATTTTTCTTCTTCCTTAGGAATACCAATTATTATGTTTGGTCATTTAACATAATCTCAAATTTCTTGGAGGCTTTGTTCATTTTTTTAATTCTTTTTTTCTTAGTCTTTGTCAGCTGGTTAATTCAAAAGCCTTGTCTTCAAGGTCTGAAGTTCTTTCTACTTGTTCGATTCTACTGCTGAAACTTTCCAGTGTATTTTGCATTTCTCAAAGTGCGTCTTTCATTTCCAGAAGTTGTGATTATCTTTTCTTTATGATAACTATTTCTCTGGAGACTTTTTCATCCATATCCTGTATTGTTTTTTTAATTTCTTTAAGTTGGTTTTCACCTTTCTCTGGTGCCTCCTTGACTAGATTAATAATCAACCTTCTGAATTCTTCATCTAGCAATTCAGAGATTCCTTCTTGGTTGGATTCATTGCTGGGTAGCTTGTGATCTTTTGGGGATCACATTCAGTCATATTACCAGAATTCCTTTTCTGTTTCCTTCTTATTTGGGGAGATTGTTTCAGTGGAAAGAGCTGCTGTTCAGATTTTTTTGTCCCACAGGGTGATCCCTTGATGTGGTGCTTTCCCCCTTCCCCTAGACATGGGGCTTCCTGAGAGACAGACTGCAGTGATTGTTACTGCCTTTCTGGGTCTAGCCACCCAGTAGGCCTACTAGGCTCTGGGCTGGTGCTGCGGAATGTCTGCAAAGAGTCCTGTGATGTGATCCATCTCCAGGTATCCTAGCCATGGATACCAGCACCTGCTCTGGTGGAAGTGGGAGGGGAGTAAAGTGTACTCTATGGGAGTCCTTGGTTTTAGTTTTGTTTAGTGCACTGGTTTTCTCAAATGCTGGTTATGCTAGCTGTGAAGCTGTCACATAGACAGACTCACGACCTCTGGTTAGCCAGGGTGTTGCAGGTGGTGGAATTAGCTGTTGTTTTCTCCTTCTTCGGAGCAGGGTTCTGTTATGAGTTGCTATCATAACTTCAGGTGGTTGGCCTCCAGCCAGGAAGTGGTGCTTTCAAGAGAGCACTTGCTGCAGTAGTAGAAGGGGGATATAATCTCGCCCTACATAGGCAAGGATAAGTGCTCTGGTTTCTCAGGTGATGGGTGGGGCCGTAGTACTCCCAAGAGTTTATGTCTTTTTGGCTACCAGGGCGGGTAGAGGAAAAACATCAGGTGGGGACAGGGTTAGGCGGGTCTGAACTCAAGACTCTCCTTGAGTAGGATTTGCTGCAGCCACTGAGGAGGATGGAGGGTAGTTCTCAGCCCAATAGACCTATGTTCCCAGGGGGATTATGCATGCCTCTGCTGCACCCTACAGGTCATCAGGGAAGCGGGGAAAGTCGGCAATGACAGGTCTCACCCAGCTCCCAGCAAGGCCAGTCTCACTCCCGCTATGCCTCGATAACAGCACTGAGTTTATATCCAGCAGCTGGCAAGCAGGGCTGAGATCTTTCCCCAGGCTACAAGCCTCCCTGCTGAGAAAGCAAGCAGGGCTGTCAGGCCTTGCCCCTCCCCACCTGCCTGCACCTTTGGCTGTAGCTTCTGCACTCGTATCCGCGCTTCCTGTTCACTCCCCAACCCTACATCCTACTCAGGAAAATTCGTGCTCAGTCAAAATTATTACAAAGTTCAGCTAGGAGTTTCCTTCACTCTGTGGCCCCTCCCCAATTCCGCTGGCTGCCTTCCCTTCCCCAAAGACCCCTGTGATATAAGGCCAGGAATGGCTTCCCTGGACTCCAGCTGGGGACCTGGAGTGCCTACAGGGTTCTTCCCACTACTTCTTCTACTTTTGCATTTCACTCAGCTCCCTAAATCCGTTTCAGCTCTAGGTGAGGTTAAATCCTTCTCCTGTGACCTGGATTTTCAGGACTTTCAGGTTCCCAGTGGGATGTGGGTGCAGAGGCAGACTTCTCCTCCTCTCACACCTTGGGAACTCACACAGAGTTTGCAGCAGTAAGCTGCTTCTTTCAAAGGGTCTGTGAATTCTTTCAGTTTTCCTGGTATGCTCCTGTGGTGGTTCTTGGAGCAAAAGTTCACAATGTGAGTCTCCATATGCTGTTCTGTCTAAGTGGGAGCTGCCTGTTAATCCTGTCTCCTTTCTGCCATTTTCCCACTCTCTCTCCACCAGCTCGAGTTATTTTACAAAAGTAGGAAGCACGTAAAATTGGTAGAAATCAGTTGGCTCATTTAAATATTCATCTGTCCTTTCATATAATCAATATTGAATACTTACGTTGGGTGATAGACGCACAGAAATAAATAAGATGCTGCTCACAGTCTAAAAGAGGTAACTGAACAAACAACTAAAACAGTTTGATGAGTCAGATGAAAGGAAAAGAATGGAATACTATGGCAGCATTTGCAATCCCATTACTGGGTATACACCCAAAGGAAAATAAGTTGTTCTGCCAAAAAGACACATGCGCTCACATGCTAATCACAGCACTACTCACAATAGTAAAGACATAGAGTCACCCTAGGTGCTCATCAACAGTGGACTGGATAAAGAAAATGTGGTATATGTACATGATGGAATATTATGCAGCCATTAGAAAAGAATGAAATCACATCCTTTGCAACAACATGGATGCAGCTGGAGGTCATTATCCTAAGAGAATTAATGCAGGAACAGAAAACCAAATGCCACATGTTCTCACTTATAAGTGGGAGCTAAATATTGTGTACACAGGGACAAAAAGATGGGAACAATAGACACTGGAGACTATTAGAGTGGAGAGAGAGGGAGGGGGGAAAGAGCTGAAAAATTACCTATTGGGTACTATGCTCACTACCTAGGTGACAGGACCATTTATACCCCAAACCTCAGCATCACACAATATACCCATATAATAAACCTGCACATATGGATAAAAGAGAAGCATTGCCCACAATGGATGACTGATTGTGGAGGAGCTACACTGGTGAATGCAGAGGAGTGTCATGATCAGAATACACCAGCCATAATATAAATGAATGGAAAGAAAATACCAATTATAGTAGTTGAGAAGAGAGATGATGAAGGTCTAGACCAGAACCCTTACAATGGAATGTAGAGAAGCAGAAGTGTAGTTTTAAGAGAGATTTAGTAGGTGAACTCAAGAGTCCCAAGCAGATATGCAGAGGGAAGAGAATGAAGTAAAGGATAATCCTAGATTTCTGGCTTGAGCTACCGAAAAAGAAAGGCAGCAAAGCACAGTAATTAGGACTACATGCTCTAGAACCAGACAGCCTGGCTTGAATTCCATCTCCATTAATTAATACTTTTGTGACCTTGAGATAATTTCTTAAACTCTATGTGGTTAGATTTCCTTATTTGTACAATGAGAAAAATAATAGAATGTATCTCAAAGGATTTTGTAAGGAATTACATGGAAGATCTCAGAATAGTACTGGGCACACAAGAAACACCTGATAAATGTTAGCTACATTTGGTTGATGGTTGATGGTGATGCCATTCACCAACACAGGGAATATGAAAGAAAGCACGGATTTCAGGTGTGAAGAACAATGAGTTCAATGCCAGACACGATAACCTGACCTGACTGTGGGACATCCGGGTCTAAAGCTTAGGAGAGAGTTGTGGGAGTCAGATGCTACTTTACAAGGTGGATGCTAAGGTGATGTCTGAGCAAGTTCCCAGCCAACATGAAAAAGCAGGCCCTGAGGGAAGAACATGTGGGTGAGATGTGGAAAGAAGAAAAAGCTTGGAAATTTCCTAAATCCAAGGGATGAACAGAGAAAAAAAAGACTGAAGAGGAAGACTCATAAATGATTCTTCTAATAAAGAAGTACCATAAAACTAAAGAAAAAAACAAAAATATGAATGACATTGAGATGAGGAAAATATACTATCATCCACAGGGAACAGGCTTAAAGATAAGAAATAAAAAAAAAAAAGGGCAGGGACAAAAAGATACATCTCAATAAAAAGTGGCATTCCCTAGAATAGTGTTTTAAGGTTTACTATTTGAAAGAATTACATAAAAGAACTGCATAATGAAATCTCCAAGTTTATAAGGGCCAAAGGCTCTTTTCCTTACCAAGAAGGAGAAGCCTCAGAAAAATATTATATAGTAGGCAAGAAAATATTTTTCTTTTTTTTTTTTTTTTTTAAATGGAGTTTTGTTCTTGTTGCCTAGGCTGGAGTGCAGTGGCGCAGTCTCGGCTCACTGCAACCTCTGCCTCCCAGGTTCAAGTGATTCTCCTGCCTCAGCCTCCCGAGTAGCTTGGGATTACAGGTGCCTGACACCACGCCCGGCTAATTTTTGTATTTTTAGTAAAGATGGGGTTTCACCATGTTGGTCAGGCTGGTCTCAAACTCCCGACCTCAGGTGATCCACCCACCTCAGCCTCCCAAAGTGCTAGGATTACAGACGTGAGCCACCACGCCTGGCAAGAAAATATTTTTCAAGGAAAGAAATCAGAACATAATCTGGCTTCAGCAAAAAATAATCCAAACTGCATTTTACAAATAAATTTCTGGCCCCAAGTTTTCAGTTGCTAAACCCAAAGAGCCATTTAAAATCACATTAATTTTGGGCTTGAAGAAAGTAAGAGACATCCATTTAATCCAGATCATAGATATGAGAACTACTTTGGAGAGCTCGTTAAAATGCACATAAACTGAGTTATCCAAGACATATTGAATCAAAATCTCTTGGTATGTGGTCAGGAAAAATTCTCTGCTTCTTGAAATGTCTAAAATAAGCTTACCGGATGATTCATGTGCACACAGTTTGAGAACCCATAATGTATCTGCTCAGGAGACCAAGGACAAGAAAAAATAAATGGCTTGCACAATAGCACATACCAGAATCACCTAGAGCAGGGGTCCCCAACCTCCGAAACCCAGACTGGTACCAGTCTCTAGCCTGTTAGGAACCAAGCCACCAAGCAGGAGGTGAGCAGTGGGTAAGCTTTACTTCCTGAGCTCCACCTCCTGTTAGATCAGCAGTGGCATTAGATTCTCATAGGAGCGCAAACCTTATCGTGAAGTGCACATGTGAGGGATCTAGGTTGCACACTCCTTATGAGAATCTAACTAACGCCTGATGATCTCAGGTGAAAGTTTCATTCTCAAGCCACGCCATCCCCGTCATCCATGGAAAAACTGTCTTCCACAAAACCAGTCCCTGGTGCCAAAAGGTTGGAGACTGCTGACCTAGAGGGCTTATTAAATATAAACTTCAGCCAGGCACAGTGGCCCACGCCTGTAATCCCAACACTTTGGGAGGCTAAGGCAGGCAGATTGCTTGAACTCAGGAGTTCAAGAAGGTGGGGCAACATGGTGAAACCCGTCTCTACAAAAAATTAAAAAATTAGCCAGGCATGGTGACTGGTGCCTGTCATCCCAGCTACTCAGGAAGCTGAGGTGGGAGGATCGTTTGAGCCCGGGAGGTCAAAGCTTCAGTGAGCCAAGAATGTGCCACTGCACTCTAGTCTGGGCAACCAAAGTGAGGATCTGTCTCAAAAAAAAAAAAAAAACTCTGAGCTCCACCCTCTGGGCTTCTGATTCAGCCCAAGAATTTACATTTCCAACAAGTTCCCAGGTGAAGTTTGCACTGTTCATCTGGGGACCGCACTTTGAGAACCTCTAGTCTAGACTAGAGTTGTTAGAGACTTTTCTCTGAGTACATCAGTTCAGTGTGGCACTATACACTTAAAGACCAAGACAAGGGTATTTCAGAAATGATGTTAAAAATGAAATGGAAAACATGACCAAACATAAATTATACATATTTATTTTAAGCCATTCTGGTCAATTAGAACAGACAAAAAAAAAAAAAAACTGGAAAAGATCCAAACTATGCTAGAAAGAAATTGTAAGGGTCATAGAATATGTGAAGAGACCAAAATGGATGAATTAATTAAAAAGACTAAATTTACAAAAGAAGGCAGAGATAGATTATAATTTAAAAATCAAAAAAATTATGAAAAGATATGTGCAAAATGAACAAATTTCAGATTTACAGCATTATGTAGGTGGTTTGATTATTTGACCCTAATAAGTCACTTTTTAGGTATATTTTTGTGTTATTTACTAAAACAGTTTTGGGGCTAGATTTTTATTCAAAACCACTTTTGAAAATGGCTTCCCACTGGCTCCCCACATAAAGTCAGGGAAGCCACAGAGAAACATTCCTCACTCGCCATCTCAATTCTGCATGACTCAGACATTCTTGGCATTACATTAGAAAGGAGAGCCTTCTAATGCTGCCATAACTGCTCTTCTTTTCTCATGTAGACGACTTTTAACCCTGAAATAGCATATTCAAATATACAATTATCTCAACAGCTCAGAATATCTGTAATTGCCTCTATCCACCTGCTATTTGTCTCACTGTTCTGAGAACACAACCAAATTTCATAACAGATGAATTCTACTGACGGCCTCTCCTGAGGACTATCATACACATTTTGCATCATACTGTCTTCAAGCTTTCAGAGTCCATCTTCAAACCCATTTTCCACTTGGGTGGTCCTTGTTATGCTCCCTTTAGTATTCACCATCATTTCCTCGGAAGAAACCAATACACCCAAGTGTTACATTCTTTCATTATCCAACTCAGTCCTACAACCACCTAAGCTACTCCCTCTACCTTCTTAGTATCCTTGCCAGGCCTTCCCTTTTACATATATTTGCTTTTGTACTCTTCACACCCCACTCCCAAAGTCTCCTGCACAACTCAAAATAACCTCACATCTCAGGCAACAATATTTGGTTTCTGACCTTTTCCAAACCAGTATAAATACCATTCTATCACTCATGCTGCTTTCTAGAGCTTACAGGCAAGAACATGTTCCAAACAACTTCTGCTCTATAGACAGGTGAATGGTTGTAAACGACTATAGATTATCCCCAGGATTCATGAGTGACTAATTCTTTATCATAAGAATGTTCATTCTGCTAAGGACCTTGAAATTAAAGCTCCCTAAAACATCAGAGGAGCTCTCATTGGTTGGAGTTAACTGGGAAAAGCCCTGTAACAGAGGATACACACACACATTCCAACCCTAAGACCAAAACTCAGAGTTCATAGGAGTCAAATCCCAAATTTAAGAAGTCATTACCCAACAAATGACTAACATAAAACTTAAACACAGGCTCAATGCCTATTAACAATTATTAAATCTTAGTCTAAAATGAGCTCCAAATTTATGCAATACCACTTTGTTCCTGAAATACCTTAATTAGAAACAGAACTTCATAAGAATTCCTACATGGACATAAAACAGCTATTTATGATTATCAGCTTTTCTTTTCCTTATCTTAAACTGTCTCTAAAATGATAGACTTGGAAGACTAGGGGGAAGGGAAGGTTAGGGAGAGATTTCTTAAAGGATACAAAATTACAGCTAGATAGTTAACTATAGTCATCCTACCATGGTATAGAACAGGAGAACTTATTTCTCCTATCTAGCTGTAATTCCGGATCCTTTAACAAATCTTTCCCTAAGCCTCCCTTCACCCCACTCTTCCCAGAAAAGCACACAATCATAAATAGCTGTTTTGTGTCTACACAATAAGTTGCACTAAATTTTTTAAAATACAAAGATCTTAGGTAGAGGTCTGATTTTACTGGACCAGGGTGTCAATCTCTGTTGACATTCACTTGCAATATGCAGATTCCCAAGTCCTGCCCCTACCATTCTGATTCTGATTTTGATACACTAGTTTCAAGCCTACTAATATGAAATTTTTAATGTGTATTTTTAGCCAGCACTCTAGTAACACTTTGGGAAATATTGCAAAACACCACCCCCACCCCCACAAGAAGATCATTTATAGAGGCAAATTATAAAGCATTAGAGGTATATCTAATAAGGAAGTTTCTGATTAACATAGGAACTCTTCTACAATACTAACAGATTGACTTACTGATTTTAATGAGAAAGAATATAAACATTTACAGTCAAATAAATAGTACATGCCTCTGTAAATTATGAAGCCTGAACAATTATTTTAACAATACTACCATTGCTTGAAACTCAGAATCACTTCTTAGAATTTATTTTCAATATAGTGTATGAGTCTTCAAATTACAAATTACAAAAAGAAAAATTGGTTTCCTTATGTTATTGCTCCTTCTTGGTTTTGATCAAAATTAGAGAACCCCAGGTATGATCATCACCCAAGCTCTAAATGAATTTAGACTATTTCCTAAGTATATCCTTACAAGGTTGATATTTGCCACCAGAGAAAACAGGATGCTTAGAAGAATGCTACCAGAGGGTCAAGATGCAGTTCTTAAGAAAAGATTTTTTAAATGCTTCACATAGAGGATAGAGTACAACCTCTCCCTAAGACATTTTAAACAAGATAATGTTCACTTGGATGTGTAAGTTCAAGTAGACTTGCTTTAAAAAAAAAAAAAAAGTATAACATATTATTGAGCATTGCTGAACACATGTCAATAATAATGAGAAAAGAAGACATTACCTGGGGCTGCTGTCTTCAATAACCTACTGCTGGGTTGTATTTGCTCACTTCACTCTTCAGAGGAGCGGAAAGATTTCTCTAACATTTGGCTCTGCTGGAAACCCCTAGAAGATGACTTTAAAAATCTATGAAGAGGAATAAAAATAATAATTAATAAACTGCAAAATCCAATCTGAGTATCTCTATTTTTTCTCCGCTCCCATTTACCACTACATGTTGTACACTGAGTGGGTTCTCCCAGTGTGCATTTGTCTTCACCATAAAAAAATAAATAAATAAGCAAAAAGCAAATCTTTATTTAGAAATCTGAATGCTAGCCAAAAATGAGAAACTCCTGCTGGGTAACAGAAAATAGAAAAGGATTCTTCCATCTTATAAGAGATGTCAAACAATTATATGCTTCTTTTAGGAGAGAAAAAAAGTGTGAAAGTAAATCCATATCCATGGGTCAACAGCATCATACTAAGATAATAATGATAGCATAATATAAAATAGCAGAGAAAGGAGCACAAAAAACTTTTTATAAACAATTTCAAAAAATGTACACATTCCCAAATATTTCTGAGTAACTTTGACCTCTTTAGATACTGACAATTCAAAGTTCAGGTTTTCGCCATCCAATGGGCAAAGTCTACTTTGGTCTTAGACACACATCTCCTATCATCGGGCCTAACTGGCAAGATAATTTTCATTAACACAAATGTGTCGCTTAATGCCTACCTTACAACCAGAAAAACATGAGCTTGAAGAGAATCTGGCAAGGAAATTATCCTACCTGGGAGAAACACAGAGAACAAAACCTAGAGGTGTCCAAGACAGCAATAAGAACATCTAGAGAGACTAACCCTTAGCAGTTAGCCAGAAGCTAACATAGATACTAAACAAAACCACAAGATGCCACTATCTGATATCACAATAAGTGGAAGCCAGAGAAAATGTCCAAGAGAGTACATTTTTTAAGGAAATAATAAATACTATACTTAAATTTAAAACATGGAAACAAACTGCTCTGCCTATGGAGTAGCCATTCTTTTCATTCCTTTACTTTCTTAATAAACTTGCCTTCACTTTACTCTATGGATTTGCCCTCAATTTTTTCTTGCGTAGGTGCAAGAAGCCTCTCTTAGGGTTTTAAAAAAATAAAAAATAAACATGGAAACGATTTAAATGCCAATAACTGAGGAAGTCAGTTTGTCACAAACTGTAAATTTGCCACAACCACATAATTTACTTAATCACAATTCTGTTGGCCATTAAAAACTTTTCATTCCATAATATGTATATATAAATATACTTCAAAACATCAAGCTGTACATAATACATACAATTTTATGTCAATTTTTTAAAGTAATTTTTAAATAAAAAAGAAAGATGTTATGAGTTACAATAAAATGGGAATATGTAGTTTATAATACAAAGTGGAAAGAAAAAGTAGGGTACAATGTTGTAATTACATATGATCACAACTACTTATGCAAAAGAAAAAAACAAGATGCAATTTCTTCTGATATAGTTATAAATAATAGGTAAAATAGTTCCTATCTTTAGATGGGTTGACGGGAGCAATTCAAGTCAGAGTTCTGTAAAACAAATATGTCTTTTTGAAATCTCTATATAGCCATGATTTCTCAAGCCCCAAAGGGTAAGCCACTCATTCACATAATAATTTTTCTGCAATAGTCCAATATAATCAAAGATGGCCCTGGAAGTCTCTACAAAAGGTGTTGTGTATGTGTGTTTAACCTATGTGTGTATGTGTGTCAAAGGCTTAGAATGTACCTTTTCTTATAACAAATATTTCGTGAAAAGAAAAAAATGGGAGTGGGGGGACACAATGTGACCTAAATCTTCAAAACTAGACACAGGAGTAGCAGTGGCAAGGCATGAGAAGAATGGAGTATGAAAAGTAAAGGATAACATTTTGCAAGCAAAAAACAGATTCTTCATATTCAAATTTCCTCAATACCCTCAAATCAGCCTTCTTCAATCTAATCAATTAATCATTTATTAACCACCTGGGAACTACTAGTATCACCTCATAACCAAATCTCTGGTCATTTAATCGCAAGGGGTTTTACAAGTAACAGAATTCTCCTTCTTCCATATCCCACATGAACAGTTTTCTCATCATGTGCTGGAGAGATACAGGCTCTTTTACCTCCTCTTAAGAATTACAGATTGCTGCCAGATGCTTTTCAGGTGATTTCAAGCCTTTTCTCATCTTGCAATTTGTGAATTATGAAAGGGCATCCCTAATTCATGAGAAATACTTCTCCCATCTCAATGTCCATTATCATATATCCTCCCCTTACACTCTACAATTTTAGGCACTCGCACACATATGCTTTTACTTAGGTAATAAGGCATTGCTGGGTATCAGTTAAGGGCTTTACTAAGAACCACTCATATTTTACCATCATGATCCCGCCAGCAGCAACGCTTCATGACTTCAAAGGAAGCCGAGTCCTTTGACAGTAATGCACAGAATGACATCGAAAGCAAGGTTAAACGGAATTCAAGTAAATTGAAAGAACTCTCTTAAAATTCACTGGTTCTTGATAATTCTCTTGGTTGTCAACTCATTTAAAAACAACACATGTCTCCTGCCAAAAAGGGGGGAAGCTGGCAGTTAACAATTCAGTCACACTCAAATCTCTCCCCAGGCAAATGCTTTCCTTCTAACAAAACATTCTACCTCCACATAATAAAATCAAATTCAGGCTCACAGTCCTTCTGTGTAATAGCTATATCATATCCCTAATTTCAACAGAGGAACAAAATTTAAAGCTCATTTCCAGATGGCATAAATTCAGTGAATTTAGACCTCTGCTATGTCAAGTTCAGAAATATGCTAATAGGCAGAGAGTACACAAAAGCACAGCAAAACCACCAAATGAACACTTTGTTGGGGTGGGGAGAGAGAATTAATATCCACATCATGGATTTCTCCATACACCAGAGAAACAACTGTGGGTGGGGTGCACATTTATACAGGAGGTGTGGATTATCCATAGCATTGTATTAATTGATCTGTAATATAATCAAATGCTTTCCTGGAGGATAACCAACCAACCAATGAAGACAGAAGTTTCAAACAATTCAATAAGTGTTCAAATACATGAAGCTGACTATGAGCTAATTATTGAATAATTTCATTCTCAAACAGGATTGAACTGGGACAGGTAATACATTATATTCACATGTGGAAACTCCCATAGTAGAACAAAATATTCTACACAGGTCCACAAACTTCACTGATTCCATTAAGCACGCTAATAATAACTTAAAGTCTTAAAATGGATGGACCCATACTTATCACTTAAATGCAACCCCTGAGTTTTACAGAGGATAAAACTGAGGCACAGAGAGGATGAGTGACCTGTTCAAAATTAAGTTGTGGTAAAAGATGAAGACAGCGGTAGAAGCCATGTCTTCTAAGCCCCACAGTAATACTGTCTTCTCCACATTAAGCTCACAATTCCTCAACAGTGTATCCATTAAGTTGATTTTATTCCTCCTCTCAACAGCAAACCTTCTAAAGCTTTAGGAAAAGTTGAACCAAATGAAGTTTCAATCTTCAATTTCTATTCAATCAATCCCTAAGATTTCACATTAATTTCATACAATTCTTTTTCACCCAAGAAACTGAGTGTAATTTGGGTGACTTTGGGAGGGTCTCAACTACAAAACAAATTCGTGAATTGGAGCACACCACAAGGGAAGGGAAAGGAAGCAGGCAGAGACCACAAGTATCTTAGAAATACACCAAGAATACTGACTTATTAAAATGAATAATGAAGGTGAATGAAACCAAATTCTAGTATTAAAGTGATGTTTCCCAATGTGACAACTACTCATAAGGTGTTTTTTTTTCAAGTAGTCATTGTCCAATGTTCTGTAGTTAAATAAATTTGGGGAAATGACACATTCTAAATGTTCTTCTTGAATATTCACAAAGCACAGTATGTATATTAAGGCTCTAAGAAGGCCTTGTAGAAAAGAAGTCTGCTTAGTTTTGTTTAGCCCAATATTATTTGACATCTTTGGTTTGCACAGCTAGTATTGATAACCTCCAAGAAACATACTTCAGGAAGTATATACAGCATTCTTGGTGAAAAACCCAAATCTGACACTCATTAAGCAGTATTTATAATGAGATGACCGCCCTCTTCCAGACTCAGCTGTTAAAAATCAACTTGTGAGGCAAAGGAATCTTGTTTTTACAACGAAAATCACCACCACCACTAGCATGTAATAAGAGCTAAGAGCAAGGCATGTGCTACGTGTAGATTTTTTTTGAAATGAGGCTAGGCATGTCTTCAGCCACCAAGTTAGCTTTCCCAGAAATTGTATCTTTTCATATATAAACAAAACATCTTGTATAAGTGTTTTTTACACAAATAAACATATTACACTATTTTATACATTGGCAATGTTTCCAAATTGGTACCTAAAGAGAATTCACTGGTGTGGATTTTTATGACCTGAAATTTTTGAGTGTACAGCTGTAACATAATGCATTGATTCAGTACTCCATTATGAACATTAGGTTGTTCCCAACCTTTAGCCATTATAAACACTACTACAATGAGTACCTTTGTACATAATTTTCTCATGCATGTAATATGTACAGTATATGCAGAATACATTCATAGTGTGTATGAATGTATGTCTAGGACTGTGTTTTCGTATCTAGGATAAATTTCTAAAACTGAAATTCCTAGATAAAGCAATATGAAATTTTCATATTACAGATTTTGCCAATTGCCCACTCAATAGACTAATGTTTTGCACCTATACTCTCTACAGAATAGGTTATAAGACTTTGCAATCTTTGTCCATCTAACAGTGATAAATGGTACCTCAGTGTAGTTGTAATGTGCATATCTGTGATAATGGGTGAAGTTAAGCATCTTTCCACATGTTTAAAAGCCACTGTTATTTCCCTTCCTTTAGACTATTTGTAGCCTTAGTCCATTTTTCTTCTGGTTTTTGGACTTTTTCTTATGGATTTTAGGAGCTTTATATTAAGAAAATTAGTCCCTTCATGATTTGAGAAGCAAATATTTTCCCCAATTTTCTTGTTCCTTGAAGTATGCAGAAGCTATTCAGGTTTTTTAAAAAATGTAATGAAATATATCAATCTCTTCTTTCATGGCTTCTCAGTTTTCTGTCTTACTTAGAAGGGCCGTATGTACATACTCCAAGATTATAAAATAATTTTCCCATGTTATTCTACAATCTAGTTTATATTTTAAATTTGTTTATCATAGATTGATTTTTGGCTTAACATTTCAGATACTGCTGCAAATAGTACCTTTTCAGCCAGACAGCTACCTGGTTATCCCTCAGTTATGGAACTAAGCAACTTTACCCAACTAATTTGAAATACCACCTTTATCGTATGCTAAATATGGTATCTGGCAATACCAATGTTTCAATTGTTGTAGATTTACTAAGCTAGATTTTATTCTCTTTTTCAGAATTGTCCTATTTGTGGTTGTTTACTTTTCCAAATGACCATAGAACCAGCTTGTTTAGAGCCCCCAAAAATCCTGTTGTTATTTTTACTGGAATTCCATAAAAATACAGATTAATTGACAGAGAATTGGCATCTTCACATCCAAGAATATGATGGGACCTTTCCATTTTTTCCTATCTTTTTTTACACTTCAGGAGCATTTTTAAATGCTTTCACATACAGCATCCATATTATTTTCTTAAGTTTATTCTTAGATATTTCATCCTTTTTATGCTAATGGCCTTTTTTCCCAATATATCTTCTAACTGGTTATTGTTAGCATATATGGAAGTTATGAATGTTGACACATTACTTTGGTATCCAGGCACATTTATAGATTATCACATTCTTTGTAATTAGTTTTTCATTTTATTCTCTTGGATATTCGAGTCACATATTCCCATTATTTGCAAACAACATTCATTTACCTCCTTTCTGATTTTCTTGATAACTTCATTTTTTTCTCTCATCCAGCAGCACTGGTTTATGATTCCAAATAACATTAACAATTAGTGAAAATAGTAAACGTTCTTATTTTGAGTTCTGATGTTAATGGAAATGCTCTCAAATTTCCTATTTAGGCTTAGATGGTTTTGGGTTGAGATGAAAATACTTTACTTTGCTAAGGGTATTTTCCTATTATATTTTAAGGGGTTTTTACAAAATCAATAATAGGGCCAGGTGCAATGGCTCACAACTGTAATCCCAGCACTTTTGGAGGCTGAGGTGAGAGGATTTCTTAAGGCCAGGAGTTCAAGACCAGCCTGGGCAACATAGTAAGACTTCGTTTTGACAAAAAAAATGAAATAAAAAAATTAGCCAGGCATAGTGGTGCACACCTGTAATCCCAGCTACTCAGGAGGCTGAGGTGGGAGGACTGCTTGAGCCCAGGAGTTTGAGGCCGCAGTGAGCCATGATCGTGCCACTGCACTCCAGCCTAGGCAAAAAAAAAAAAAAAAATCAGCCGGGCATGGTGTCTCATGCCTGTAATCCCAGCAGTTTGGGAGGCCAAGGCAGGCGAATCACGAGGTCAAAAGATCGAGACCATCCTGGCCAACATGGTGAAACCCCGTCTCTACTAAAAATACAAAAATTAGCCAGGCGCAATGGTGGGCACCTGTAGTCCCAGGTACTCAGGAGGCTAAAGCAGGAGAATTGCTTGAACCCAGGAGGTGGAGGTTGCAGTGAGCCGAGACTGTGCCATTGCACTCCAGCCTGGCAACAAAGGGAGACTCTGTCTCAAAAAAAAAAAAAAAATCAATAATAGAGATTGAATTTTATTAAATGCCTTTTCTATAAAAAAAACCAGATGACTTTCTTCTATTTATATTTAATAAGATGATGAACCCTTCTTGCATTCCCGAAATAAACCTCAATTGTTATAGTGTTTTATTCTTTTAATATGTATGAAGTTCATGTTAAGCTTGTTATTTCCTAAGCAGCCCTACAAGCTGGGCACTACTACCATCCTGCTCTGCCCTTCCCTCACTCTACTTCAGCCACTTCAGCCACAATGGCCTCTCCTCACTGCCCCTCTGACACACCAAGCTTGTTCTCACCTCAGGAATGTGCAACGCCTGCCAGACTTGCTGTTCCCTGGAGCCTCTATCCCCAGATATCCTCATATATCATCCTCCTCTTCATTTGTGTCTCTGCTTACATATGACCTATTTACAGAAGCCTTTCCTGTCTACCCCACATGAAATAGAAATCGCATTCCAATCTTGTCTCTACCCCGATGCTGTTTCATTTTGTCTGTAGCAATTGTCATCATCTCATATATATTCACATGTGGAAAATACACGAAATGTTTAACTTCTTTTAATTTACATTCCACTTCCCCATGAATTGAAGCTCCATGACAGCGGCGATTTCTCTCTGCTTTCCCCGTTGCTCACTTCTCAGCACCAAGAGCAGGCCTGGCACATGGGAAGTACTTACTATTTATTGAATGGATGAATGAACAAATGAATGAATGGATATTTATTTTACACATAAGAAAACTGAAGCTTACAGAAATTAAGTAACTAAAATCACACAGAAGCACAGCTGAGACTAAAACCTAAGTCTAACTTTCAATTCCTGACCCTTAACCATTAAAACAAATGACAGGTGACTTTAGGCCACTGAAAATGCTCATATAATCTTATGAATTCTAAAGCACAAGTTAATGACACCATTGATTGAAAGTCTGAGGAATATTGTATAGACAGCCCCCGTACAAGGTAAGCAAAAGAATCAGAGGATGGCCTCTAAAGAATTCCTTGGACATTATGGGAATTACATTGTTGGCTTTCCTACTGATACCCATAAGCCTCACAGCATCATGAAACTGTGACCTTCGTCTGCACATGCCCTTGTATACCCGAAAGATAAAACTGGATGCTTCAGGGCCGAATGGCCAAGAAACACGTGTTTATTACTGGCATGGGCAGACACACATACTAAAAGTACCATTTACCAGGGAACTAGCCATATTACAATCAGTACAGACACTAAGGATTTAGCTTTGAAAAAACTATTTGCTCTTCCAAAGTCGAAGAATCTTCTGTGATTTCAACAGGCAAGCTACAATCAGGTATTCTTAATGTTCTTTTCCTCCTCTATCACTGGGATACTTTCTTTCCTTCAGACAACGTCAAGCTAAAAACAAAATTTCACAAATCTCCATTTCTGACACTAAACAGTACAGTATCTTTATTTTTTATATAATTTAATCAAACCCTGTATTTTAGAACTGTGGGGCTGATCCAACATTGCAATGTGTCACATTTAATTCCATCAATGTAAAGCATAATGAGCAAAGATTGAGGTAGTGAGGCATAACTAAATGTTTTGAACCTGTGAATTTCAAAAGCAAGGCCCATTTGTGTTATTTCTAAATAGTAAATAAAATCATTTTCCAACATTTCACTATCAAATTACAGTAATTTTTCCACCAGTACACACTTAAGGAAAGCCACAAAAGGACTTTTCCAACAGTTCATTCTGTTATTGCTCATAACCTTTTAAATACTTCTCCTCATTGGCTTCTATTCAAAGGTAAATGGAAAGCAGTAAAATTTGTGGAAAATATATTCAACTGCTTAAAATACAACAACCAAAAAAAAGATTTTAGAGCTGTATTATGAGTTGTGAAATTGCATTGCCTTCACTTACCTTTCAGTTTCACTGGTAGGTAACAAAACTGACAGACTGGTCAAGTTTCAAAACATCCCCTATATAGAGTCTGACTCTTCCATCTCAAATTCTCACCTTGGTCAAGGCCAGAGTAAACACCTGTCCTTCACATTTTTACACATCACTTTGTATGCTACAAATATAAGCTTTCATACCAGGGAGGAAGCAAATTCCAGGACACTGGAAACATTTCTGCTCTCTTAAACCAAGTCTGTTGATTGTTCCCTTGACTTTCTCAGCTGTCAGGATGGTGAAAGGAGGAAAACTGTAAAACTGTAAAGTATAACCTGATAAGTTTGCCCTTTAAGCTTTTCACACAGAGAGAGGTAAAATAAAACTCAAGTCTAAGGTTTAAAATTGAGCTACGAAAATTATATTCTAGCACTAGACAAAAATGTTGCAAGATTTTAATAAAATAAGATTATTGAAATCAATTTTTACATTTCATGGGCCACGGAGAGACATCAAAGAATGTTTAAGTAACATTTTAAAGATACTATACTTTATAAAGTTAAGAAGAAAAATGACAATTGCACCAGTACAGAAATGCCTTAGAGTAGGGAAATGAAGGAGCATTAACTATTAATAAAGCTAGAGTCTTAAAATAAATTTAAAAAAAAAGATTAGCATCGAGAAAAAATTCACCTTAATAAAACTCGGCTTAATACAGGAAAGTAGTTTATTCATCTTGCATAATACTATTTCCTTTTATTTAGTCCTCTCTCTAAGGATTCTAGAGATCTTTATGAACATTATCCAGCTAAGCCTTCATTTACCAGTATAAAAGGAAAAGGCACTGACTGCTATTACATTTACAAACATGCAAGAGATAACAGCAACAACAACGACAAAAAACAGAGAGAGAGATAAAATTTCAGGAAACTTCAAAGCAAAGAAGACAGTAAGGAGACCCTTTCCTGGCTTGGGTTTTTGGAAGGGAGAAAGGTGAAATGTACAATAAAAACAAATATGTGAATATTAAGACTGGCTTAAGTAAGCAAGCAGATTTGGAGTTTATTGTGCAATGGTCTTGCCACAGACTTGCAGGAAAAATAAGCTTGGTATAAACCCAGTCTACATTTCAGCATTCAAAAATAGCTTTTTTATACCAAGTCCTAAATGTGCTGCATGTTTTATAATCCCAACAAATACACTAACTTCAGGCGTCACCACTTGCATTTCTGCCTTTTGAATGTTGGAAGCAAGAGATGTTCAGCAGAACAGAGTGGCTGACAAAATTCTAACTTTCATATGAAATGCCTGACAGAGTAAACATTAAGACAATGAAGTAGTTGCTACAAAAAAAAAAAAACAAAAACAAAAAAAAAAAAACAGCAAGGCAAGAGGAAAAGATTCCACTATTTTCAGAGGCAGGCTCAAAGAGGAAAGTGTAATAAACATCTTTGGCAATCACAGGGCACCTTGTAACATGTTTCTATTAATATTTGTTTACATGTTTTTATCCCCACAGGAGGCTGTGATCTCCTTGAAGGCAAGGACTTGGCTTTATAGCACCCAGCCTATCAGCCATCAAAGTCAAAAAAATGGACCAAGTGTTGAGTCAATTAACTTTTCTTAAATTCTCTTGACCAGAAATACTCATAGTGTTTGTATTATGTGAATTTTATCTCACATTTTTTAAAGTACAAAAAAAAAAAAAAAATCATGGTCTGAATACACGTTAAAAGCCAACTGACAGGAAAAAAGCTGTTTTAAGTTATTAGGGCAAAGCTATTTTGAAATCAGATCATAAGTCACCAGACTCTAATTTAATGGTAATGTTTTTCAATAAACAATAAGCCCTCTAATCACATATGTATTTCTTAACCCTACATATGTCCAGTGCCTGTCCAGACAAAGGAGTATACAACTGCAAAACACCCATCAAGTTATGGCTTCTCACAATTCGCAATTGCAAAAATGTGGAACCAACCCAAATGCCCATCAATCAATGAGAAGATAAAGAAACTGTGGTATATATGCCATGGACTACTACACAGCCATAAAAACGAATGAATGAATGGCATTCGCAGCAATCTGGATAAGACTGGAGAATATTATTCTAAGTTAAGTAACCCAGGAATGGAAAAACAAACGTTGTATGTTCTCAATCATAAGTAGGAGCTAAGCTATGATAATGCAAAGGCATGAGAATGAAACAACGGACTTTGGGGACTCAGGGGGAATGGGTGGGAAAAGGGTAAGGGATAAAAGACTACAAATTGGGTGCAGTATCTGCTGAGGTGATGGGTGCACCAAAATCTCACAAATCACCACTAAAGAACTTACTCATGTAACCAAACACCACCTGTTCCCCAATAACGTATGGAAATGAAAAAAAAAAAAGAAATCTCCCATGTGTTTACCATATTGTGAGCACTCATTTGGACTAACAAACATTTCTAAAAAGATCTTAGATTAAAAATTATGAAACATAGGCAACAAATAAAAATTAGAATATAAATTTTCTTTTAGAGGTTATGGCTTCTAGGTCTGTTGATTGGCATGCTGTTGAAATTATAATTTACCTTCCTTATTTAGATGTAAACAGATTCCATAATACTAGGTTCCACCATAGGAAGAAGACATTCAGAGTGCTGTTTTGGTGGGTTTTTTTTTTTTTAGCTTATTGGAAAAAACACGCTAAAGTTTAAAAAAAAAAAAAAGGAACAATTCCAAGACAGATCCAGAGTTAAAAGGAACTTTGAGGAAATCTAGGGAACTGCTTTGCTTCAGGCTCCCTCCTGTCCTCAAATCTTGAATCTATTGTGTTTCCAAGAAATGTAAAGACCACCACACAGGTTGGAGGACTGATTGGTAAATGGCCCTGGAGTTCCTGAACCAAGCACTTGTCCCTCATCCATATGCATTCGCTGATAGATTCTCCTCAGATTGAAACAACAAAGAATCTCATTCAACTAAAAATGTGATCTTTGGTATTGTGCTCCAATTTTGAAAGGTCAAGTCCACGCCAGCCAGCATAGTAGGCAATTAGCTAACATCGCACCTACTATCTCTGCCCCACAAATTAAAATCCTGGAGCAAAAATACAATAAGGCCACAGGCTAAAGAAAGGAAAATGAAAACTTCAGTAGAAGGATGCAAAGGGCAAAGATATTATTATTGATTACCCAGTCTAAACTCATAATACTGACATCAATGACTGGAAGAATACAGAGCTTCCACATGATCTGTCAGGTTTCACTAGCTAGACTGCAAGATGGCAGGGCAGGAACCTTCTTCTCTTTATTCTCATTGTATTATACAAACCCTAAAATTAATACCGATATTTTGTATGTCCCCAAGAAACTGTCTGAATGACATTAATATGTATATTCCTCATAAAAAGATAAAGTCATTTGTTCAGAGTTCACTGTCACAATCAAACCTCTAACTTGGCAGCAGAAAGAAAAACCACCCACACTCCACTAATACCTTTTTTACTGACCCGATAGCAGGGAACTGAAATAAACGACCGACATCTATTCAGTGACCCCACTGAAGTAAAAGGGGAATTCATGTCTGAACAAGAATATTTATAAGAAGTTTTCTAAGCACAAATATTCCCTTTGGAAAATGCTCTGGCCCCAAGCCTCAACACAAACTCCTTTTCTATGACAGCCTGCCTTAACACACAGCATCTGTTTATCGACTAAATCAAAGACATAACACATTTGCAAAGTAAAAATAAATTAAATATCTATACACACAGCTTTCTTTTCTACACTATTAGTCAAAAAGCACAAGTGCAATATGCTGAGGCACTAACCTCTGGCTTAAAGACAAATGGAATTACCCTACTACTCTACCACACATTGTTTAAAAATGCAGAGCACAATTCTTGAGTTAATTTGTCACTTGGAAAAATCACTGTGCTTTTATGATGAGAATTCATTTATGAGAAGCTCTTAGCACAGTTTTCCCCTTAACCTTCTCAATTTATCTTACATTTGCTACTCTTCCACAGCAAACTTTTATGTGCAATTTTAAGGCTGTGTAATGTAAGTTACAAGGGCACTAGTCTTTGAAACTCAAAGAACAATCTAATGAAAATGAGGTGATGCCACCAGCTGGCAATGATTTGCCACCTCCTGACCCGACATCCTAAAATATATGATTGAACAGGATTTTGAAAGGTATCTGTGGAAGGCAAAAGAAGAGGGGTTTTATTTGACTGTGAAATGGGGAAATTATATCTATATCTAAGTTCTGTTTTAAAGAAAATTAAATAAGGAAAAGCAAAAAAGAAATCCACAATTTTAAAATGATCCATTTCCTTTAGAGACAATAATGATTTAATGTGCCAGTAAACAGTCTTTTAGACATAATGAACTTTTGGGAATTTTCTAGGCATCATTCAAGCATATTTGGAAGCAACCAGACCGTGAGTGTAGTGGGAGTGTCCAAAGCTTTTATGTGATGGGTAAACCTAGTTTTTAGTGATGTCATCGCCTGTAAGCCTCAGTGTTATCACCTGTAAAAATAGGGCTAATATCCTCCTGCTCTATATGTCTCACAGTATCAAATTTTAAAAAGAAGCTATACCTGAAATTACTGGATAAGCTGGAAAGCACTATCCAAATGCATTACTATTGTTGACGGCAACAAGTATGCACTGTTCTCAAACACCAAAAACAGAAAAGCAAGATTGCACAAGTATAGAACCAGTCTTACTTGACTTAATGTATACAGTAACGCCTGAGTAGACAAGACAGGCTAAAATAGGATTGTGAAATTTAAACCAAAAGGTCTTCCAGTTCAAATGGCTGCAAATCTTGTGAACACTTCTTGAAACTATTATCCAAAAGCAACTAAAGCAATGGTAAATCAGCTTTTTTGAAGGAAGAGGGTGAAAGGCAATAGAGCCTTTTCAGAATCTCATGAAGACTATTGACCTTCCACTCACAAAAAGTATAACCACATATTCAAGCAAAGCTTATTTTTCTATCAGGGGTGGTTCTTGGGATCCCAGGCTAGGAATCCCTCACTGCAGCATACTGAATAACTGCCTAGTGAATCATAAAGACACAGAGAACAGGAACAGGTTTATAATGATAACAAAGTACCCCAGATGAGATGATCATGATTACATAGGTGCTGCCCTTAGGAAACCCTCCACCAGACCTTCACAGTAGACATGCGGCTGAAAGGTCTATAATTCCCAAGTTACCTTAGCAGTATTCAGACAAATGAGGCCCTGGTAAGTTAAGCAGAAAATCACTTCCTTTGATAAATGACCAGGCTTCCAACTAAGGTAACATCTAAAAATTAGTGTACATACACATCCAGTGGCTACTTTAGAATGTCTACAGAAATGGGGCGTGGGGTGGCAATCTAATTGGAAGTCCAACCTAGGGTATTAGTTTTGAAGCTAAAGTTGCCTGAGACTTCACGTAAGAGTGAAAAAAATACTGAGTTTCCATAGCAAAGCAAGAAGAATGCTAATAGAAAGGGGATGCAGGGTTAAGGCACTCCAGGCCAGCCTTTGGCATTGCCACTGGATTCACTGACACCAGTGGTTCTCAAACCGTAACATGCAACAGAATCACCCAAAAAGTTTATTAAATACAAATTGCTTGGGCTCCAGCCTCAAAGTTTCTGATTCAGGAGATCTAGTCACAAATTTGTACTCTTTTTTTTTTTTTTTTTTTTTTTTGAGATGGAGTCTCGCTCTGTCACCTAGGCTGGGGTGCAGTGGCGCAATCTCGGCTCACTGAAAGCTCTACCTCCTGGGTTCACGCCATTCTCCTGCCTCAGCCGCCCGACTAGCTGGGACTACAGGTGCCTGCCACCAGGCCCAGCTAATTTTTTTTGTATTTTTAGTAGAGACGGGGTTTCACTGTGTTAGCCAGGATGGTCTCAATCTCCTGACCTTGTGATCCGCCCACCTCGGCCTCCCAAAGTGCTGGGATTACAGGCATGAGCCAACGTGCCCGGCCTTTTTTTTTTTTTTTTTTTTTAAGTTCCAGGATACATGTGCAGAACGTGAGGGTTTGTTACATAGGTATACATGTGCCATGATGGTTTGCTGCACCTATCAACCCATCATCCTGGTTTTAAGCCCTGCATGCATTAGGTATTTGTCCTAATGCTCTCCCTCCCCTTGCCCTCCACCCCCTGACAGGTCCTGGTGTGTGTTGTTCCCCTCCCTGTGTCCATGTGTTCTCATTGTTCAACACCCACTTATAATTGAGAACACGTGGTGTTTGATTTTCTGTTCCTGTGTTAGTTTGCTGAGGATAATGGCTTCCAGCTTCATCCATGTCCCTGCAAAGGACATGATCTCATTCTTTTTATGGTTGCATAGTATTCCATGGTGTATATGTACTACATTTTCTTTTCTTTATCCAGTCCATCATTGATGGGTGTTTGGGTTAGTTCCATGTCTTTGCTATTGTAAACAGTGCTGCAGTAAACATATGTGTGCATGTATCTTTACAGTAGAGTGATTTATAATCCTTTGAGTATATACCCAGTAATGGGATTGCTGGGTCAAATGGTATTTCTGGTTCTAGATCCTTGAGGAATCACCACACTGTCTTCCACAATGGTTGAACTAATTTACATTCCAATCAACAGTGTAAAAGTGTTCCTATTTCTCCACAGCCTCACCAGCAACTGTTGTTTCTTGACTTTTTAATAATCGCCATTCTGACTGGCATGAGATGGTATCTCATTGTGGTTTTGATTTGCATTTCTCTAATGATCAGTGATGTTGAGCTTTTTTCATATGCTTCTTGGCCACATAAATGTCTTCTTTTGAGAAGTGTCTGTTCATATCCTTTGCCCACTTTTTGATAGGGCTGTTTTTTCTTGTAAATTTATTTAAGTTCCTTTTAGATTCTGAATATTAGACCTTTGTCAGATGAGTAGACTGAAAAAATTTTCTCCCATTCTGTAGGTTCCTGTTCACTCTGATGCTAGTTTCTTTTGCTTCGCAGAAGCTCTTTAGTTTAATTACATTCCATTTCTCAATTTTGGCTTTTGTTGCAATTGCTTTTGGTGTTTTCGTCATGAAGTCTGCCCAGGCCTATGTTCTGAATGGTATTGCCTAGGTTTTCTTCTAGGGTTTTTATGGTTTGGGGGTTTACATTTAAGTCTTTAATCCATCTTGAGTTAATTTTTTTATAAGGTGTAAGGAAAGGGTGCAGTTTCAGTTTTCTGCATATGGCTAGCCAGTTTTCCCAGCACCATTTATTAAGTAGGGGATCTTTTCCCCATTGCTTGTTTTAGTCAGATTTGTCAAAGATCAGATTGTTGTAGATGTGTGGCATCTTTTCTGAGGTCTCTGTTCTGTTCCATTGGTCTATATGTCTGTTTTGGTACCAGTACTGTGCTGTTTTGGTTACTGTAGCCTTGTAGTATACTTTGAGGTCAGGTAGTGTGATGCCTCCAGTTTCGTTCTTTTTGCTTAGGACTGTCTTGGATATATGAGCTCATTTTTGGTTCTATATGAAATTTAAAGTAGTTTTTCTAATTCTGTGAAGAAAGTCAAGGGTAGTTTGATGGGAATAGCACTGAATCTATAAATTACTTTGGGCAGTATGGTCATTTTCATGATATTGATTCTTCCTACCCATGAGCATGCAACGTTTTTCCATTTGTTTGTGTCCTCTCTTATTTCCATGAGCAGTGGTTTGTAGTTCTCCTTGAAGAGTTCCTTCATGTCCCTTGTAAGTTGTATTCCTAGGTATTTTATTCTCTTTGTAGCAATTGTGAATGGGAGTTCACTCATGATTTGGCTCTCCGCTTGTCTATTGTTGGTGTTTACAAATGCTTGTGATTTTTGCATAATGATTTTGTATCCTGAAACTCTGCTGAAGTTGCTTACCAGCTTAAGGAGTTTTTGGGCTGAGATGATGGGGTCTTCTAAATATAGAATCATGTCATCTGCAAACAGAGACAATTTGACTTCCTCTCTTTCTATATGAATACCCTTTATTTCTTTCTCTTACCTAATTGCCCTGGCCAGAACTTCCAATACTATGTTGAATAGGAGTGGTGAGAGAGGCCATCCTTGTCTTGTGCCAGTTTTCAAAGGGAATGCTTCCAGCTTTTTGCCCATTCAGTATAATATTGGATGGGTTTGTCATAGATAGCTCTTATTATTTTGAGATATGTTCCATCAATACCTAGTTTATTGAGAGTTTTTAACATGAAGGGATGTTGAATTTTATCAAAGGCCTTTTCTGCATCTACTGTGATAATCACGTGGTTTTCGCCATTGGTTCTGTGTATATGATGGGTTACTTTTATTGATTTGTGTTTGTTGAACCAGCTTTGCATCCCAAGGATGAAGCCTACTTGATCGTGGTGGACAAGCTTTTTGATGTGCTGCTGGATTTGGTTTGCCAGTATTTTATTGAGGATTTTCGTATGGATATTGATCAGTGATATTAGCCTGAAGTTTTTTGTTGTTGTTGTTGTCTCTGCCAGGTTTTGGTATCAGGATGATGCTGGCCTCATAAAATGAGTTAGGGAAGAGTCCCTCCTTTTTCAATTGTTTGGAATAGTTTCAGAAGGATTGGTATCAGCTCCTCTTTGTACCTCTGGTAGAATTCAGCTACGAATCTGTCTGATCCTGGGCTTTTTTTGGTTGGTAGGCTATTAATTACTGCCTCAATTTCAGAATTTGTTACTGGTCTCTTCAGGGATTCGATCCTGCTGGTTTAGTCTTGGGGGGTGTATGTGTTCAGGAATTTATCCATTTCTTCTAGATTTTCTAGTTTATTTGCGTAGAGGTGTTTATAGTATTCTCTGATGGTAGTTTTTGTTTTTGTTTTTCTTTTAAAGACACAGGGCCTCACTTTGTCACCCAGGCTCCAGTGCAATGGTGCGATCACAGCTCACTGTAGCCTCGGACTTCTGGGCTCAAGGGATCCTCTCTAGTAGCTGAGACTACAGGTGTACACCACCATGCCTGGCTAATTTTTAAAACATTTTGCAGAGGCAGAGTCTCACTATGTTGCCCAGGGTGGTCTCAAATTCCTGGCCTCAAATGATCCTCACCTCAGCCTCCCAAAGTGCTGGGATTACAGCCATAAGCCATGGCACCCAACCCCCATGAATTTGTATTCTAACAAGTTTTGGAAGATGCCTATGCTGCTAGTCAGGGGACCACACTTTGACAATCACTGATCTATACAATTAGAGCATATCTCTTCTAGTACTTCCCAATCTCTTAAGTGCTATCCAGATGCCATACTCATCATCAAATAAAAAAGTGAGTACCACTCTGTCACTCAGGTCAGCCTCTCACCTGTGGTACCTACAGTGTATGCTGGTTGGGCTGAACATTCAAGATACACAATAAGCTTCCTGATGACTGGTGAGTGTCTGTAGGTAATACACACTACAGACAAATGCAGAGGAAGAACTTGGAGCCGTTTTGTTTTAAAATTTTACCCTCAGGAAGCAATATACAAGCAAACTGGTGCTAAATGGTGCTAGAAGGATTTACTTAATATAGTAGTCCTTCCATTCCTCCAGAACTATGGTCTTCAAAGTGAGGTCCACAGAGCCCCCAGATACCTTGAAGGTTGGGTTGGGTGGAGAGTGGAGAAATGATGGAGGCATTTGGCCTTTCATCTGTGTTCCTCTCTAAACCAGAAGTTCAGCTTTCTCTGACTTACATATTAGGATAAATTATATTTTTAATGGTTTGACTATCCCTTTAGAGGGAATAAAAGGCTTAAAAACCACCAGATTTGATTACTTCTAGGAGTCCCTCCATTTCTGTGATTCTATTATAATACAACAATCACTGACTAAATGACACATTACAGAAATAAAAATATTGCTGGGCATGGTGGTGTGTACTTATAGCCCCAGCTACTTGGAAAGGTGAGGCAGGAGGACTGCTTGAGCCCAGGAGTGGGAGTTCAAGTCCAGCCTGGGCAATACTGTGAGACCCCATTTCTTGAAAAAAGGGTAAAAAATAAGTAAATAACAATAAAAATATCAAACTGGCTAAGGAGGCTGACAGAAGGCTATATCAGAATGAGAGGTTAGAAGTCAGATCATATTCATGTCTGGTAGGAAGATCCGGATGTCATACATAGGAGCTTCCAAATTCACCAAGGGCAGTAACCAAACCTCTCTAAACGGAATGTAAAAAATAGAAAAACTCAGTGGTAATTATCTTTACTTAACCTTGCCTGGTCTAGCAGACACCTTGCAGAAACCAGGGTATTTTCAGTCAGTGTCATGGTGATACTGTGAGACACAGAACAAAATGCCACATGCTCAGTATTGTCATCAGACAAGGCCACCTACCAAACAGTTAAAACTTTTCTTTGTGACACATAATTGGAAGCTACTGGGCAAGTTGTGCATAAAATACTAGGATCATTACTGTAGAGCACAACTGGACCACATTTAAAAGGAAAGAACAGAAGGCTGGGGGCATATCTTTTATGAACAGCTTTAATTTATGTCACCCATAATTCTAGAGTTCAAAACCATCTGCAAGGGGCAAAGGAGGAAGTGTAACCTTCTAATTGGAAGGTCATCCATTCCTGGAATGCCAAAACTGTCTGTGATGATCAAGGTGCCCTGTCATGACACAGAAGATATGGATTCAGTATAAAACAGAAAGGATAATAAGAACCTCTTCAAAGCCACTGGCATCTCCGACATACCACCATTCTACTTTCAACCATCCCCACTGCCACCTTCTTTGGCTAGGGCAGCACCAGAGGTAGGAAGAAAAGATGGTCTCAACAAGTCTATGACTTGCGATCCAGTTCCAACAGATGGCCTAAATCACTCAGCAAAACCCATCTCTTCTAAATCAAAACAGCCAGAACGTGCCCATGCTCTAGGTACCATGGCAGGGTGTTAAGTATTCATTATTTCATTCAACAAAAACATTTTCTGAGTTGCTTTGCCAATGATGAATAACACACAGTCCCAAATCTCAAGGAGCTCACAGGAGCTCTAAAACACCTACCCCCAACCGGCCAACACTGTGAAGTCATACCTAATAATGCAGGGAACTGGATTAGAGTCCAAAGTCAAACCAAGGCAGCAATTACAAATAGTAAAACTACCCTTGAAAACTCTATGTAATTCCTCATAAAATACAATACTAAGCCATCTCTCAGTAAGTCCACAATGAGCCATCCAGAAAAGACTATTTTGTCTGTTCAGGTAAACATCAGAGAAAGTAACTGGCTTGCATTTTATGGGCCATGCTGTTCAGACCAAAATGCTCTCACTCTGAGAGGAAATTAAATCTCCCCTATAAACAGCAGGCTCACAACTCCCATCTTATGCTCACTCCAGGACTATGCTCATCATATTTCAATTGCTATTTCCTGCCCTTCTTTCTTCTTTTGGCCAGGTGCGTTAGTTGAATTCCCATGAGTGAAATATGCATATATGACTCCACTGTAATATCATCATCTTAATATTTATGCAAAGGCATGCCAAAAATTCCACCATTTCTTTGAGTTATGTAACATACTATGAATCCTTCTTTTGAATGTAAATATATAACACAGAAAGGGTTATAAATTAACCCTACACAAGAGAATGAATGATTTTACCAATTAGCTCCAGTTATCTGAAGACTCTAGTGAAACTATCTGAAGAAACTGTTCAGACAGTGAACAGGTAAGTATTGGCATGTAGAAAGGAAACCAAGAAAGACACAGAACATGAAGTACACCCCCAGCACACTGGGTCCTGTCAGGGAACAATGTGAACCCATGGTGCATCTCAGGAAGAGGCTTAGAGGGAGCAAAATAAGGACCTTAATGATACATATTAGAATATGGTCAGTCTTACCCTCAAAATACATTTATTTTACTTTATTTTTTAGAGACAGGGTCTCACTCTGTTGCCCAGGCTGGAGTACAGTGATATAATCACAGCTCACGGCAACCTCAACTTCTCAGCTCAAGAGGTCCTACCAACTCAGCCTCCCAAGTAGCTGGGACTATAGGCATGCGCCACCATGCCTGGCTAATTTTTTAATATTCTGTAGGGACAGAGTCTCCCTTGTTGCCCAGACTGGTCTCGAACTTCTGGCCTCAAACAATACTCCCGCCTCAGCCTCCAAAAGTGTGGGATTACAGGCATGAGCCACTGTGCCTGACCTACCCTCAATATATTACAGAGTCGATCCCATGCCCAAAGTCCTTCAGGTCAGGGATAATCCAAGAAAAAGAAATGAGTCTGTTAGGTTACTCTGATCTGACTCATTTAGGTTATCCAATCACTTACATAGTCCCAACTGCTACAGTCTTCCACTTCCTTCAATGTCACACATCACATTTCCCTGGAAGCTAATTTAGCCCCTACATTCTTTTCCATTTTTAAAATTTTAAAATTTTATTTTTAATTGGCATATGATAATTATACATATCCATGGGGTACCTAGCGATGTTTTGATACGTATAATGTATAGTGATCAGATCAGTGTAATTAGCATATCCATCACCTCAAACATTTATCATTTCTTTGTGTTGGGAACATTCAATATCCACCTTCTAGCTATTTGAAACTATATTTTATTATTAACTATAATCATCCTACCATGGTATTGTCACAAGAATGGGTGCCATGCCCACCACACCTCATCTCACACAGGTAGGCAGCATCAACAAAATAAGCCTGACCATTTGCTGGGAAACCTGGCCCTCTCAGGTTTTACCCTCCCATCCCACCATCCCAGAGATGCATGTATGTATTATTTCATCCAACAAGTTTTCTCAAAAAACATCCTGCTTCTTCCTAAACATCTCTTCACCTCCCTTTTTTTCAGTCCTCTTTCCTTTATATGGCAGAACATAGGTTCTGCTGGCTTTGCCTATGAGGAGGCTGCACACCTAACCCTTGTTTGTTCTCCATCACGCTATCATTATTTTCAGCTAGCTGGGCACACTTTCCTATTTGTCCTCTCCAGATTCCACCTTATCTTCATCTAGTTTTCTTCAACCTTCAAATTATCTCATGCTTAGCCTCTAGTTCCCTAGAAGAATAGATGGCATACTTAAATGCAAAAAGGCACAAAAGAAAATAATTTATACCAGTCAAATAAACTTCATATCCATTGCCATACAACTACATAATTTAAGCCCTATTCCATTTTCCTAAACACAAATGCTTCAGAAATCCTCCACTCTTCCACAACAGCCTTAAAATCCTTCATCTCTTCATTTCCTTCCTTCAGTGAATTCCTAATCTGCTCAGAACTTTTACCTGACCTCGGTCCATACTTACCACAATTTTAAATTCTTCAGCTGATTTTGGAAATGAAAAATTTTAAGCAGGCAATTAAAAAAGACTAGTAAATCTGTTCTTGACAGGACTAGACTTAACTCTAACGAGACAAAATGACAACTACATGGCCTGCTGCCAAGGTATCAGGAGCAGTTTAAGAATTAGACTCAAAATAGCTGATACAATCTGAAAGACAGAGAGTGACTCTCTCTATACACTTAATCTTTGCTTGGTTTGCACTGTGTGCAAGATATGAAACTTAAAATATTAAGACAGCAGTTAAGGAAGAGACCATCAAGTCAAGACTCAGGAAAAGGTGGTGGTGGTGGTAGGTACAACAGCAGAAACCCACTAACTAGATGTGAGTAGCTATTTTTATCTGCAGGGTATATGAAATATGTAATACATAGTTTTCCCAAATGTTATGCTCTGAAACACTTCATTCATTTTTTTGTCCAGCCATGGGAAATAAAATGATCACTTATTTGCTAAAATGTTTACCTGTCTCACACAAATTTAAACCTAATAACAGGAAGACCTTTAATACAGGGCCTCTAAAAGCTAATTTAAATGTAGAACATATTAAAAATTTACCCACATTTTAAATAAACAATATGTTGGTACTCACATTATCATAATAATGTATCCTCAAATATCAAAAAGTGTCATTTTTCAATAGGTAGCCACAAATTCAAAAATAAATGTTTTCCTACATTGCAAGAAAATTAAACTCTTAAAAACATAAACAATCATAAGCATTCAAAATAGCAATCTAAAGATTCCCTTTATTTCATTTGTCCATAAAATTAAGAGCATCTGTCATATGATAAAAAATATATATACAAAAAGCTGAATTCCAAGTGTATGCAAAAGGTCTTTCTCATTCTCGCTCTCTCTCCCATCAACCTTAATAAATAGTTGTTGTTTTTGGTAGCTCTACGACAAGGGTATTAACACTTAAAGCCATTCTAGCTTCAGCCACTGTTCTGGTTTCTTGCTTCTGTCGCAAACCAACACTGAAGATAAATAACAAAGATTAATGCAGTACTACCTTGAAGAAGCAATTAAAAAGAGACTGAAAAGCAGCAACCAAACCCCAAACCATTTGCTCTTCCCCAATAGGAAGCTGAAGATAATCTCGTTTGCTAAACATAAATCACTTGAGATCTGGCCAAATTCTTAAATGATATTACAGATGGAAATGCTGCAAAGTCAGGAGCTGCTTACATAAGTATTTACTTCCAACTTTGAAAACAAACTGGACCAGTTTTTCTTGTTCCTTTTAGGAAAGTGATCATTTTAAACCAATGAAACAGTTAACAGAAGGGATTCCCTAGACCCACTCTTGCTGGACTTTTGGTCCCACCCGTACTCACTTTGAGACGTATTAGGTTTCTTGTAACTAAATTTGCTTCCTTCTCCTTCAGTATCTACTTAAAAGTCTTTAGGCAGCAGAAAGTAAACTCCATCAATCAATCTTACCTTCTTATATATTTTTGTAGTACATTCACTTTTTTTCAGGAACAAAAGTCAAGATATACTCCTGTAATAACTTTTTGTGCACGTGTGTGTATATACATACTTTAAAAAAAAAATCCTCTTTAGGGCTGTGTGAGGTTTACGCAAGCAGCCCTCTCACAGAGGCCGCTGTGTTTCCCAGGGTTTATGTTCACATGCAGCTGGTTATACGAACAGATTGGCTTTACTTTTCATTTCCTTGTGTTAAAGTCACTTAGAGAAGGTTTGAGAACTACAAGGCATAACAAGTCACTTGTTCATTTAAAGGTGCTATGTTAACAGAAAATATTTTAGTGGTGCTGGTTGGTTCAACAACCAAAAGTTTGTGAGGATACTTTCTCAATGACCCTTTTTCTGCTAAATATCACGGGAAATGCCAGTGATCCTGATAGAGATCCACTATGCCCAAGAAAAGTGACTCTGTGGTGTGAGAGCCGACTAAGATAAGCCAAACAAAAGACAGTCCCTTGCGCCCAGACTAAAACCTCATTCAGTTTTAAAGTGTACTGCAACAAGAAGCCCTGGATTAAATGTCAACCCCATACATTTTAGTTATTTATTCTACAGTTCTAGATATTCCCACATACACAGTTAAGGAGCACCAGGGTACAAAATATTCCAGTACACCTTACTCAAATCTGCCAAAACCTACATTACAAGCTCCTACTAAACTTCCATTTAGTCTGATTTTCCTCTCCTATATGCTGCACAGACACCCCCACCCCCAAACCCACACACATCTTCTGCACCTCACAGGAACTATTACTTTCTTTACCCTCTACCAAAGAAATCCCTTCCCAAAGTACCTGGTGAAGACTTTCGTAGAGCCTGTTCACACCACCGCAGACCTGGCTAGGCTGTTTCCTCCTCCTTATAGGACCAAGAACACTGCCCCTTTTTCCAGGCCTGGCTTCTTCCCCTAAGGCCACAAAACTGGTTGGTGCCAACACTCTGAGTAGCTTAACCACTGACTATTTTCTTCCAAGTGCAATTCAAAGTTCTGTGGCCTAAAATCAAAACACATCACAGAGCTCATGATTCTGAGTTAGACAAACCTGGCTTTCACTCTGCTACTTATGATCTCTGTGACATGGGCAAAGAATCTCTCTAAGCCTCAGTTTCATCTCTAAGGTGGGGATAATAATAACATTTACCTTTACTGTGAAGACACAATGAGATAGCACATGTGCCTGGCATATAGTAAGTGCTCAATAAATGTTAGCTATTTTTACAATCATTAGCATTACATGACTACTCTACTACCATTATTACTACAGGGACCATAAACTGGTAGGCTTCAAGCCAAATCTGGATTTCCTGTTTGGCCATCAAAATATATTTCTGTTTTTGTTTTATTTTAATTACCTTTGGAGAGATAAGTATTTTCCAGTCTGTCATAGTTCTTACCATTCCTCCCTAGAAACTATATTCATATTATACTACCTGCCTGGCCTCTGAGTTTGTGATCCCCATCCCTCCAAAAAAGGTCTCAGAGATACCTAAAAAAGGGGCGGAAGGGGAGTTAAATCAAAGACATTATAGAACTAGGGCAGCCAGACAGTACTAAAAAACACCTTTTTAAAAACCACAGCAAGGAGCCACTAATTTCCAAAAAGGTTAAGATTTCTCAATCAGTCAAAAGACATATATGTGACAGGTGGAGGGAAAAGGAATAAACTCTACTTTGCAGTTTTACAGTCAGTAATAAGTTCTGGAACATGGAGAATTTTTGAGGTTCTTCTAAAACACAAAACCCCTCTCTCCCTTTCCTGGTAGGGCACAAAACGGATAGACCAAATAGAGTAATTTCAGATTCAGAAAGCACACTTCCAGGGCCAGGGCTCTTCCCTACATGCGAAGGCCACTGCTCATGCAATTTCCTGTTCCAAATGCACCTGTCAGTGGTCAAGGGCTTAAATTCACCTAATAGCTTCACACATATCAGAAACTTTAAGTTGTCCGACATTTCATATTTTTCTATTCTTACTTAGCCCACACAGGTTTTCCATTAATGATAAAAGGACATAACTAATAATTCAGAAACACATACCTTCTTAACATACATCATTTATGGGAAAAAAACTGTTAAAAGTACCAAAAAAAAGCCCCACTGTAAGATCATAAAGATATTTACCTATTACAGAGATTTATTGATATGAGAAAATTAAACAACTATAACTCTCTAATTTATTAGAAAATCTCCTTCTGTCATTCCCAGAAGTCTATCCATTGAAAAGATCCTCTTTAAAATAATGTCATTAGCTTTCAAATACTCCAAAATAATCACAATAATACTGTAAAATAAAAACAAATAGGTTTTTTTCAAGCTATACAAAAATTTTTCGAAATAACTGCAAAGTAAAAGGTAGACAGGACCAAAATTATTGTCACAATAACCAATACAACAATCTCATATGAATCCAACTCATTATTTTTATGGAATCTGTTTACCCTCTGCTCTGGGAATCCAATGTAAATGCAATCAAAATCATTTACATTGGAAAAAAAGTAAGGGCATAACAATAGTTATTTCTAAGTGGCCAGATTATAGATGATTTATTTTTCTTTTGTGTGTTATGTGTATGTTTTCTAAGTCTTCTGCTCTATAAAAGTTATACTTTCATTATGAGATTTTAAATGTTTATATATTTTAACAATACTGTATGTAACCATGATTGGTGGATCAGGGTGCATTTCCAAAGTGACCTTAAGAAGTCCCATAAGGAGTCAGAAGTAAATGTGCAGAAAGTAGCTCTCTACCTGGTTTTCCTCATTTGCTTTCCCTTCATTTCATCTTCCGAGAGGTTTAATGCCCAACTCTCCTCACTTGAGTTCCACAGCACTCCAGCTCTGTACCACACAATGAAATCCTTAGTCCTTTCCACCACCAGCTGGCCCTGTCTTTTACTTTGCATTTATTTTGAAAAAATTTTGTAAACCTTGAAAAAAGCCCATTTGTTTTCATTTTAGAGTACTGAAAGCTGATGTTATTTTAAAGAGAACCTTTACAATGGATAGACTTTTGGGAATGTCAGAAGGTGATGGAGATTTTCTAATAAATTAGAGAGTTACGGTTGTTTAATTTTATCATGTCAATAAAACTCTGTAATAGGTAAATATCTTTACAGTCCTACAGTGGGTTTTTTTTGGTACCTTAACGGCTTTGTTTTCCATAGATGATGTATGTTAAGAAGGTATGTGTTTCTGAATTATCAGTTATGTCCTTTTATCACTAATGGAAAACCTGTGTGGGCAAAGTTAGAACAGGAAAATATTAAATTTTTCTATTCTGTTCTCTAGTGCTCAGTGCTTCCATCTAATATTCCAGACTGTTTTCAATAGGAACTGTGTTTTATATGTTTTATATACTTCCACAGAGCTTAATGCAGCTCTCAACAAACAGCAGACTCCTGGTATCTATTTGTTAAACATAAACGAAACAACTAATCAATTAATTAACAGTAAAGTAAACCCAGCTCTCTGCCTTTTTGCCTTTAGAAGCAGTGCTGTATTCTGTGTAATAACAAAGACTGAAATGTGGTCCCACTGACCAAGATCAGGACCACTGATGGAAGGCTTTCAGAAAATACCCACAGCACTGAAGGAAAAAGTGGCATCTCCCTGAACCAGCTCTGAACTTCCAAAATATGAGGAAAAGACCTGGAGGGGGCCACACCTCAAGGAAGTAATGAAATTGACTCCTAGTCCTTCCATGGTTCCTTTGGAAAGGCATGCAGTGCTAGCTCTAGACTCCTAATCCAGCCTCACTATTACAAAGAGAATTAAACCAGCAAACAGTAGGAGGCAGGAGTAGCTGATCCCTGCTGAGGGATGACCTGCCCTCCTTTAATGACAGCAGTGGTTATCTCAGTTTACAAAGCCTATAAAGCATTGTCAAGGTTTTCAGAGTTCTTACACAAGGTGCTATTATTACAGTGACAATGAAGACTGGCTAACAATAGAGGAAACATCCTTATATTCTTTGGCTTCGATAGCTTTAATTATATTTTCTGTGAATTCTCAAACCAGTAAGTGTACAAATTGCATGAAGAAAAATATAAGTTGTGTGTGTAAAATTAATTTTACTAAGCCTCGTGATGCTACTGTTGGTCCTTAACATTGTGAACTTGTAATTGTTAAACTGAGCAGCTTCAGAATCAAATCATCATCTATACAAATCAGAGTTCAGAATGGCAAAATGCGGGGAAGGGTTCCTGGATCTGCCCTCCCAATAAGATCTGGTAGCTCTGTTCCAAACCATAGTGAAGAATGATTTTTGTTTTGCCAGCGTAAGCCACCAAGAATTACAACTGGGGTATGGGGAAATCCACATAAGGGGCCAAGGCAAATTAACAATAAGCCACATAATCTTTTCCATTTTCACACACAAGCTAAAAGTTAAGGAACGTATTTATAAATATTCCTACCTCAACTTCTTTGACGCTAACCTTCCAGGCAGTTATAATGAAACATTCATAGTCAAACATTGAGTTCTCATGATTTCAAAAATGTCCTTCAACACCCAAGTGTATCACCTGGAAAAAAAAAGGCCTTCAGAGAAACACCTGTGCATCTCCCAGACTTTTTGTGTTTTACTGTAATCTCTGCCTCAGATTTCTAAGGCCTAATTTGCCTCAAGCTTGCTCTGTTTTCTTCATTGGACTGGAAGTTTTAGGGACATGTGTGTTTTAAACAAACACAGCTATAAACACTTAAGAATATAAAAATTTTACATTGAGGGAAAAAGGTAACAAACTTACTAGCCTCTTTAGTTCTGCAAAAGAGCTATTTCAGAGTCTCTGTAGTGGAAAATGCCTGCATTTTGGCATAGCTTGTTCTGTGTCATACAAGCAGACCCAAAGTTACCTATAGGAACAGTCTTTGGCCCAAACAGGGAGGAAAAGAAATGGCTGCCTGTCTTTCACACCAATAACTCCAGTGGCTCCTGATGTGCCTCCAATGTGATATGTCTAAATCAATAGGTATATGAATGCCATATCACAACCTTTAAGAATCAACTCTGTCTTAATCCAGTGATAATTAAAAACCCATATTTTAACACCACTTTTCCATAATAAAATCAAAAGGACACTGTATTATACCTGAAAGCTGTGACGCCCAATAATATCACTTCTAGGAAACATATATTATGTACATTCCTATGGGAAAAGATTATGTACAAAAATGTTTATTCATCACAGCATTACCTGTAATAATGAATATTTGGTTTTTAAAAAGTGTCCCATAAGGAAGTGGCTAAATATATTATTATATATTCATAGGATGAAGTAGTATGAAAAATTATAAATCATGGTTTTTGGTGGGTTTTTTTGGTTTGTTTGTTTGTTAGTTTGTTTTGAGACAGAGTTTCGCTCTTGTTGCCCTGGCTGGAGTGCAATGGTGCTATCTCGGCTCACTGCAACCTCCACCTCCCAGTTCAAGTGATTCTCCTGCCTCAGCCTCCCAAGTAGCTGGGATTACAGACATGCGCCACCACGCCTCGCTAATTTTTGTATTTTTAGTAGAGACGGGGTTTCTCCATGTTGGTCGGGCTGGTCTCGAACTCCCAAGCTCAGGTGATCCGAAATCATGTTTTTAAAATAAGAATAATATCAACTCAGCATTTATAACATCTCAGGCCTGTTCTGAATACTTTACATGCACTAATAAGTTTGTTGTATGTGTTACATGAATTTAATGCATACAATAAACTTGTACAGTGAGTATATTATCATTATCTCCATTATTATCCTTATTGTAGATGACAAAATAAGGCACTGAGAGGTTAAATGACTTGTCCAAGATTGCATAGCTAAGTGGCAAACCTTGTAGAATATTTAATGGCATGGAAAAATGCTTATATCATAATAGCAAATGAAAAATTAAAACTATGGGCCAGGTGCAGTGGCTCACACCTGTAATCCCAGCATTTTGGGAGGCCAAGGTGGGCAGATCACTTGAGATCAGGAGATCGAGATCATCCTGGCCAACATGGTGAAATGCTGTCTCTACTAAAAATACAAAAATTAGCCAGGCATGGTCGAAGGCGCCTGTAATCCAGCCACTCAGGAAGCTGAGGCAAGAGAATCGCTCAAACCCAGGAGGTGGAGGTTGCAGTGAACCGAGGTCGTGCCACTGTACTCCAGCCTGGGCAACAGAGCAAGACTCCATTTCAAAAAAAAAAAACTATGTCCAGTATAGGCCTAATTTTATAAAATATCAATGTATGTTTGTATATAAATACATGTTTCAATGTCTGCAGACATAGGAAAAGGTAAATACTAGAAATAAATATGCCAAAATTTAATGGTGGCTATCTCTAGATGATGGCATTACAGTGTTTAATATATACTTTCTATATATCCAAGATGTTCTAGAATATAAATACATCTTTTTTTTTTTTTTTGAGACAGTCTCATTCTGTCACCCAGGCTGGAGTACAGTGGCGCCAATCTCTGCTCACTGTAACCTCTGCCTCCTGGGTTCAAGCAACTCTCATGCCTCATCCTCCCAAGTAGCTGGGACTACAGGCATGAGCCATCACACCCAGCTAGTTTATATATATATCCATATAGATAGACAGATAGATACAGATATAGATATAGATGTTTATTTATTTATTTGAGTAGAGATAGGGTTTCACCATCTTGGCCAGGCTGCTCTCATACTTTTGGCCTCAAGTGATCCACCCACCTCAGCCTCCCAAAGTGCTGGGATTACAGGCGTGAACCACCACGCCAGCCTGATGTATCACTTTTATAACCAGAAAAATTTACATTTAAAAAACTAAATGCTTAATTAAACTCTGGAGGTAAAGTGTTCATATCTCCTTTCACTAAGGTGTCCATATTTTCCAAGCACAGACATTTTTATCTGCCAGAATACAGAGCACTAAAAACCAGTGCATTTTTCAAATGAGCATTGACAAGAAGGTAACATCTTCAAGTTTTACATTTAATAAAATCTCCTTTGAGAACCATGTTAATGAGTCTAATCTACTAATTTTCAGAAAGCTTACTAATAACAGAATCCTTGTTGAGGTTTAACTTGAAAAATACATCTAATTACAGCCAGGCGTGATGGCTCATGTCTGTAATTCTAGCACTTTGGGAGGCCAAGGCAAGAGGATCGCTTGAACTCCAGAGTTTAAGACCAGCCTAGGCAGCGTAAGGAGACCATGTCTCTACAAAAAAATTTTTAAAATTAGCTGAGCATGGTGGTGTGTGTGTGGTCCCAGCTACTTGGGAGGCTGAGGTGGGAAGATCTCTTGGGCCCACGAGGTCAAGGCTGTAATGAGCCACGAGAGCACCATGGCACTTCAGCCTGGGCAACAGATAGAGCAAAACCCTGTTTCAAAAAAAAAAAAAGAAAAGAAAAGAAAGAAAAAAAGAAAAATAAATACGACTGAAAAAAAGCACTTTATTATAAAAATGTCATCAAATACTATTTGAAAAAAATTTATTGGAAATAGAGCTTTAAATACATGTGTCCCTTGCTAATTTCAGAAAATAATCATTCAACCATGGGTTGGTCAAAGGATCAGTAGGAAGAAATTGACCTCTTAGCATCTACTTCCATAGTTCTTGGTGTGCTTTCACAGTTCAATACACAAAGATATGGGGGAAGTAGAACATTTTAGAAAGAAGGAATAGCATAGCAAAGACCCAAAGGCCAGGAAGCACAGATAATTCATTAGATTCTGTCTTTCATGTAGAACTGTATTTAAAATTTCTCAGCATTCCTTATACCAAAATGAACTCCTGCTTGCTCAAGATTTGAGTGTTAAAATAAAAGGAATCATAAAAACATTAGAAAACATAGATGACCCAATCACCAGGAACCATAAAAGGCTAATGCATTTGACTAAGTAAAAATTTAAAGCAAAAATAAAGTTGAAAGGTAACCTGGGAAAAATATCTATAGTACATAATGAAAGTTTTATTAACCTAAAAAGAGCATTTAAAAATCAATAAGAAAAAGATGAAAACCCAAAAAAAATAGGCAAAGAGTACAAATACAGAAAAAGAAAGACAGCCAATAATTATATAAAAAGACACTGAGTCTCATTCTTAATTTAAAGTAATGAAGATTGGCCGGGTGCAGTGGCTCACACCTGTAATCCCAACACTTTGGGAGGCCGAGCAGGGTGGATCACTTGAGGCCAGGAGTTAGAGACCAGCCTAGCCAACACGATGAAACACCATCTCCACTAAGAATATAAAAATTAGCCAAGCATAGTGGCACATACTTGTAATCCCAACTACTTGGGAGGCTGAGGTGGGAGGATCGTTTGAACCCGGGAGTCGGAAGTTGCAGTGAGCTGAGATCGCACCACTGCACTCCAGCCTGGGGGACAGAGCAAAACTCTGTCTCAAAAAAAAAAAAAAAGATGAGAAAAAGAAAGAAGAAAATTAACGAAGATCAAAACACCACTGAAACATTTGTCATTCATATGTACAAATATTAAAAGTTGTTGAAGGTGTGCGTAAAGAGAAAAATCTTAAAGACATTTGATGCAACAATTTTGGAGGGCAAATTGGCCTATCAGAGTATTGGTCTAAAAGTGGTATTACTCAGCAATATCACTGATAGTAATTTACCCTATATATATAGTCGTGTAAGCATACCAAGATATACGGACAAGAATGTTCACTGCACCACGGTTTACAGAAGTCAAATAAACAAATACACAATCCAAATTTACATTAGAAGAGGACAGATTAAATAAATAATGGTATATCCATATAATAGAACACAATTCACCCCTTAAAAAGTATATAGCCTATACTTTTTAGTCTATAGTGTATATGTGCTAAGAAAAAATATCCAAAAGATATTATTAAATGGAAACTGCATTATAGTATAATCTTATTTGAGTAAAATAAACAGTATAAATAAGAATGTAAAAAAACTATTAGGCTGAGGCTAGACATTTCAATTTTACTTTTTATTTTATACATTTCTTTACGTTTGACCTTTTTGCAATGTATAAGCATTGCTTTTATTAAAATAAGTTTTTTCAAATGATACTTCTTGGATTCCATATCACCAGTCAACAAACTTACATTTTAAACTTTTATGAAATGTGTGTGCATGATAATCCCTGTCAACACCATCAAAGTACATCTTATTTGTAAAATTTTAAATTTGAGGGAATTTTTTAGTAAAGATGTCAAGGTACTCAATATTTCGGGCTGATAAAACTTAAGATTTCTAAACTCAGAGAAAAAAAGGAACATGCAAATGTATTATTTAAAAAATCATCACAGAAAAACTCAAGTTTAAAAAAAACGTATTGTAAACCTTCACAGACTGTCATTTCATCAAAAGCAAAATATGAGTTTGCGGCATTATTTAACACCATCCCAACACACCCCACAACACATGCTACCTCTAGAGTTAAGAATGATTAGAAGCATAAACCTTGTATAGACAGACAAGTACTAAGATGCCACCTCCTTGGGGAAAGGATGGGAGCGGGGAGGATGGGGAAAAGTTGGTAGAGGGGAAAAAAGTTACAGTTAGGAGGAATAAGTTCTGTGTTCTATTGCACAGTGCGGCGACTATGGTTAACGGCAAGGTATTTCATATTGCAAAATAGTTAGGAAAGAGGTTTTTGAATGTTCTCACCACAAAGAAATGATAATGCATGAAGTGATGAATATGCTAACTACCCTAATTTGAACATTATACAATGTATACATGTATTGAAATATCAAGTTGTACCCCATATATATGTATAATTATAATGTGTCAATTAAAAAAATCTTTAATTTTAAGATTCCACCTCCAACACTCACTAACTTGCTTAATTCTGAGCAAGCTACTTTACTTCTCCATACCTCAGTTTCCTCATGTGTAAGTAAGGTTACAAATACTGCCTGCCTCAAAGGATTGTAGTGAAAATAAAATAACATATAAAACATGCTCAATACTGTACCAGGCACAAAATAAGCACATCATGTATTCATTCATTCAGTTAGTTATGCAATCATTATTTTTGAGCTTATTATGTGTCAGGTATCACACTAGAATGCTATGGAGATACTGAAAAAACCACCATCATCCCTGCTCACGTTTACAGTCTAGTTGAAAAGATAGACACTAAAAACATACAAAATGTATCATTAGAAACTGCGGTAAATGTTATGAAAGAATATAACCGGGCACCATGAGACAGACTAACCAGAAAGACCTAACTGAAAAACTGAGAAACTGGAACTCCTGTGCACTGTTGAAAGGAATATAAAATGGTACAGCCGGTAAGGAAAACAGTATGGCAGTTCCTCAAAAAATTAAAGATAGAACTCCCATATGATCCAGCAATTCTAAACTCCTAGGTATTAAATATATACCCAAAAGAAGTGAAAAGTGGGGACTCAAAAAGATATTTGTGCACCCATGTTCATAGCATTCACAACACCCAAAAACTAGAAGAAACCCAAGGGCCCATCGATGGATGATAAACAAAATATGGAATATACACATACACTGGAGTATTCAGCATCAAGAAGGAAAAATTCTGACACATGTTAAACCATGGATGACCTTTGAGGATGTTATGCTAAGTGAAATAAGCCAGTCACAAAAGGACAAATACTGTATGATTCTGGTCTAGAGGTACCTAGAGTAGTCTAATTCATGGAGAAGTAGAATTGTGGTTGCCAGGAGCTGGGGGCCAAGGGGGATAATGGGGAATTACTGTTTAACAGGTAGAGTTTCAGATTAGCAAGATGAAAACAGTTCTGGAGATGGATGGTGGTAATGGTTGTAAAACAATGTGAACCTACTTTATGCGACTGAACCGTACGCTTAAAAAGTGTTAAAATGCTAATTTGTGTTATGTATTATATTAGTTTCTCAGGCTGCCATAACAAAAAAACATAGACTGGGTGGCTTAAACAACATAAATTTATTTTCTCAAAATTCTGGAGACTAGGCCAGGTGCGGAGGTTCACACCTGTAATCCCAACACTTTCGGAGGCTCAGACGGGAGGGTCACTTGAGGCCAGGAGCTCAAGAGCAGCCTGGCCAACACGGTGAAATGCCATCTCTACTAAAAAAAAAAAAAAAAAATCAAAAAAATTAGCCAGGTGTGGTGGTGTACACCTGTAGTCCCAGCTACTCCAGAGGCTGAGGCATGAGAATTGCTTGAACCTGGGAGGTGGAGGTTGCAGTGAGCTGAGATTGTGCCATTGCACTCCAGCCTGGGCTACAGAGCAAGACTCTGTCTCAAAAACAAACAAACAAAATTCTGGAAGCTAGAAGTCCAAGATCGAGGTGCAGGCAAGGTTAGTTTCTCCTGAGGTTTCTCTCCTTGGCTTGCAGATGGCTCTCTTCTCACTATAACTTCCCATGGTCTTCCTTTGTACCTGTCTGTGTCTGTATTTCCTCTTCTTATAAGGATACCAGTTGTATCAAATGAAAGGCCACCCTTATGACCTCCTTTTAACTTAATTACCTCTTTAAATAACCCCCATTTTCAAATACAATCACATTCTGAGGTATTGGGGGTTAGGCCTTCAACATACGAATTTTGAGTGGGCACAATTCAGCCCATAAAATGTATATTTCACTACAATTTTTTAAAAATAAACAATACAAATGGTAGTGGGCAGAGGGTGAAGATCAACATATGGGAAGGTTCTAAGTCAGGAAAAGTATGGTGATTCGAGGAAATGAAAGAAGACCCGTGTGGCTGCAGCACAGGGGAAGTGATAGCTAATACTTTGAGCAGAAGTGAAATGAAAATGCATTCCTTGAAAAGCATTCCAAATGTTTACAAAAACTCTAAGAACACGTAAGCCTTTCAAAAAGAACAGTCATGAGAAGGACCAAGCACTTATGCAAAAGACATATTGCTAGTTACCATACATCAATACCTTGAATTAACATTTGGAAGACCTCTCTGCATTCAAAAACAGACAAACTATTTCAGAGTTCATTTTTGCACTTTTGTTACAGTCCTAAGAAGTCTTCCAAAAAGCATCTTTTAAAATAAGCTACTAATGTGGTGAAATATGCAAAGATTTGCCATTTTAGCCATTTTATTAAGTTTTTACCCATAGAAATATCACCACTTAACAGAAAATATCCCTTAAGTTAACTTCAGGGTAAATCATTAAATGGAAAAAAGAATGGTTACTAATTAATGTTATAATTTTATTAAAGCCAACTTACTTTTCCATTAAATTTCATAAATGTGTTAACTACAGAATCAAGAAAAACACTAGAGCTCTCATATTATAAGTCTGGATCAGCATTCACAACCCATCTCCTCAAGTGCTGGCCAGCCTGTGGACTGATACCACCAAAACAGCTAGATCTATCAGCAGAGCCAGCCTCACAAGCACCAAGCACCACAAGCATCTTAAGCGTCACACTCCAACTTTCATAGTGTGCACTCTAAGGAAAACATTCTGAGTTACTGAATGTCAAGGATACATTCTCAATCACAAAGTTTCACAACAGAGTATAGATTAGGAAGGTGAAGGAAAAAAAGACTCTAAACTTTTTAAAGTACCAAAACTTCCCAATTTTGTCAAAGATTAAACCACAACCAACAAAAAAGAAAAAGAACACATTCATATTTACAGAAAACTGACTACTGGATATAAGCACTGCCTTTTTCTCCTGGTAAAATGAATCCTGCAAAAAAAAAAAAAAAAAAGGAAAAGGAAAAGGAAAGGGAAAAGGAAAAGGAGTGAAAGGAAAAGGAAAGGAAGAAAGAAATCCCATGACATTATGTGTGTATATGTACAGTATATCCAGAATATATAAGGCACATCCACCAGTCTAAAAGAGGAACTAATTGGAAAGATATGGCAAAAATTTATAGAAGAGAAAACATGAAAGGTTAGTAGCCATATGAAAATAAATCCTTAAAAATGAAAGTTAAGGCCACAATAAGGTAAATTTTAGTACATATAAATCACATCTCAATTTTAAAAACATGCAGTAAGAAATGATTCCACAACCACAGGCAAAAGATTTAAAAAGTCTGATCATACCAAGTGTTGTCCAAGATGGGGAGCCACAGACAATTTCATACACTGATATACTGTATCCTGGTACAACCACTCAGGCAAGCAGTTGTCATCACCTAGTAAAACTAAACACACATATACTCTAGGAAGCAGCAATTCCACTCCTAGGTTTATATCCTAGAGAACTCTTGCACATGTGCAACAGCACTACCTTCACAGCAATCTTTCTCATGATTATATGATTACACAAACACAAATGTTCACCAGCATTAGAAAGTGTGATACTGCAATATAATAACATATCATATGAAATATATATATATATATTTTTTAAGAGATGAGGTCTCTCAGGCTGGTGTGCAGAGGTGTGATCATAGGTCACCGCAGCCTCAAACCCCTGGACTCAAGCAATCCTCCTGCCTTAGCCTCCTAAATAGCTAGAACTGAAAGTGCTCATGTATTTCATAATGTAGAAGACCTACATATATATTTAGTCTTTGTCCCCTAATTCCTGGCACAGGGTTTCTAAAGCCCTTAAAATTTCCTGAGTGATGGGATAAGAGGGATATCTTTTATTATTCATAATAAGCCCTTTTCAAACACACCTGAATTTATGTTAATGAGGTGACTCTTGGAGGATAGGGGTTGGTTGTCATCAGAATCAATCATTTAATTGAAGGGTTGGAATTTTCATCCCCACTCCTCCACCTCCCCACCCTACCTCGCGGAGGCTGCAAATTGAGTTCAATCATCAATGGCCAATGATTTCATCAATCATATCTACTACATAAATGGAATCTTCATAAAATCCCTAAACTGCGGGGTTCAGAGAGCTTCCTGGTTGATGTACAAGAACACGTTCATATGCTGAGAGAGTGGCATATCCCAAACTCCACCAAGACAGAGGTTCCTATGCTCAGACCCTTCTAGACCTCACCCTATTTATCTCTTCACCTGGTTGTTCATTTGTATCCTTTAATATATACTTTGTAGTAAATTAGTAACAGTAAGTAAACTTTCCTTGGGTTCTACAGGCCTTTGTAGCAAATTATCAAACCTGAGGAAGGGATCATGAGAACCTCCAATTTGTAGCCAAGTCAGATAGAAGTTGTAGGAAACCTGGGGACCCCCTACTTTTTGTGGCATCTGAGGTAGGGGGCAATCTTGGACTGAGCCCTTAACCTGTGGGCTCTCTGCTAACTCCAGGCAGTTAGTGTCAGAATTAAATTGGAGGATAAGCAGACAATGTCTGCCAAGAATTAAAGAATTTATTGGTGTGGGAAATATCCACACACATTTGGTATCAGAAGTGTTCTATGAGTATACAGTAAAAAATTTTAATCCCCTTTTAAAAAGATAATTAAATTGTAGTATATCTTACAATGCAGTGCTACACCGTAGTAAAAACAAGGAAAATATGGCTTCATGAATAAACATGGATAAATCTCAAAAACAAGCTTGAGTAAAAGAGCAAGGTACAGAAGTGTACATGTTATGGAATTCCATTTGTAGAAAGAACAAAAGCAGCTAAAATTAAATAATATATTGTCTAGATATAAATACATAAAAGACAAATGCATTTTTTTAAAAAGCAAAGGAGTGACTAAGAAATGAAGGATAATGGTCGCCAGAGCAGAAAAGTGGGGGGTGGGTGGGGGACAAAAGGGATACAATGAAGGGAGGACGAACTGGTTTCTAAGGTACTGTTCATATGACATTCAATTTCTTAAGATATATAGTAGGTATCAATGTTCATTTTATTAATTTTCTTTAAATTATACATGTACTTATGTATATTCTTTTATATGTATATGTCTCATTTTAAAAAGCAAAATAAAAGCCAAGAAGCAAATGTTATTTTTTAAAAGAACAACCTGATGTGGCTTCCGTTTCAAGATGCCTGACCGCCTGGATGTCCCTCCTGAGTCCCTAATGCAGGGAAAAACATCAAAGAACAAAATGGGAGAATTCCATACTATTGAAAAGAGCTCACTGGAAGGAAACTTTAAATGGGTAAGAGATTTCAACAAATTCCTGGAACACAGAACGGGTAAGGAGTATGCGCTCACAGATGAAACAGGAGGGAAAGCTGTTCTCCAAGGCCACCAAGGAGGCAATCTGCTCAATAGAGCCTGGGGAGGCTCTGGGCTCAGAGTCAACAGGTACCACAGAGTGGGGAGAGGATCTGCAGCAGGAAATAGGGGGTAAAGTGATGACAGTTAGCACTCCCATCTCTCCCTCTGCCTCTAGCACAGCCTTCACGCAGCCTGGCCAAGTGTATTGACAGACAACACATCTCAGGGTTCATTTCTAAAGAAACTGAACCAACTGTGGCAGCAGGGAGTAAGAGATGGCTTGTGAAGGCTTCTGATGTGAATTTTGATACCTCAGAGTAAATACTTCCTCACGGCATTTTGGGGGTGAAGAAAAGCTGGCCAGCAGACAACCCAGTACTAAACACACACACACACACACACACACACACACACACACACGCAAGCACACAGTGCTTCATTTAGAATTCTCACTCAGGGAAGAGGGATAGCTGAGGAAAAAGAAGGAAAAAGAAAAAAAAAAAAAGCTCTACATATAGATCTTCTTAAAAGAGCAGAGGAAACTTCCCCCAGTCCTTCTTTCCTTATTATGAATAGGGAACCAAGCCTACAAGGAAGACCAGTAACATGAGGGGAAAACTGACCCTGAAAGCAAAGTGTTAATTTGGGAAACAAAAGAGTACTGTACTTCAATGAGTGGCCAGGCATGCATGGTAGCCAAGGCTGAGGCCGGAGGATCCCTTAAATCCAGGAGTTCTAGACAGCAGTGAGCTACGATCATACGGTTGCGATCCAGCCTGGGTGACAGAGCAAGACCAATACTCAAAAAATGGTTGTAGTATCTTCTTGAATCTTTTTTTTTGTTAAGACAGTCTCGCTCTGTCACCCAGGCTGGAGTGTAGTGGTGCGATCATAGCTCATAGCAAGCTCGAACTCCTGGGCTCAAGCGATCCTCCTATCTCAGCCTCCTGCATAGCTGGGACTACAGAAGCACACCACCACACCCAACTGATTTGCTCCACCACACCTGACTAATTTTTATACCAATTTTTTGTAGAAACAGGGTCTTGCTATGTTATCTAGGCTGGTCTTAAACTCCTGGCCTCAAGCAGGAGCTGAACTTGGACTCCCACCTTGCCCTCCCAAAGTGCCAGGGCTATAGGCATGCACTGCACCCCACATCCAGTCAACTACAATAATTAAAGAATAAGACACAATGAAAATAAAGTGATTATAGAGAACAATAAAAAACTTTTTAAATATTTCTGAAAATGTGATTGCCAAAATAGAAATTTAATAAAATTACCATAACAGTAAGGAAATCTCTCAAAGTATATAACAAAAAGACACAAGGATAGAACATATGGAAGAACAGATTAGAAACAAAGGACCAATGCAGGAGATGCAATATCCAACTAACAGGTTCCCAATTTGTACCACGTAAATCCTCCCCTACTCCAAACCCTGAAGAACACTGAAGCCAGGGTAGCAACCTCATCCAGCAGGAATGACTCCACAGGCTAAATGAAGCCAATCAAATGGTCTCTTTTGGGAATATGACTTATGAAAAATGCAGGGTCTAATATGGGCCTAAAACCAAAAGGTCATGTCAATGTTGGCATGTATAAATATGCTGACCCATGTGAGAGAAAAGTAAATAGAGAGCAGAGAAAGGAAGAACAAGAGAGGAGGCAATGACCATGATTCTTGACTTTCTATTTCTAGCCCATGCCATAGTCCTTAATGGGTCTACCAGTGCCATATAGATTGGCTAAGAGATTCTACATTTTTAAGGTTTGGGGGGTTTTTTTGTTGATTTTTTTTAAATTAATTTGAGTGGGCTTCTGTTCTTTGCAACCAACAAACTCTTACTAAAATACCAGGTATCTATTGTCTGGAACTGCACAGTAACCAAGAGACGCTGCATTATAACATGGGAACACCCTGCCTTCCCCTGCACCAATCAGCCACACGGCACATAATCTTGGCTCCCACTGCCTGTCACTCTGTCAGCATTCTGCATAAATGTGAGCAGTGTGGTATTGTCGAACATTACTAAGATTATATGTGATCAAATGTTCCTAATAATTAAAATGTCAAAATCCAAGAGTAAACATATAGTGAATTCAATGAAACATTCAATGAAAACTTGAGATTATGGAACAATTACAAAAAGGAGGCAAATGTTAACTTCCCTTACAATATGGAACAAGAGAACAAATCGTTCAAGATTTGGAAAGAAAATGAACAAATTAATGTCTTTTGTGTCCTCAGTTCTTTCATCAGCCTGAAAAATTAGAAAGCCACATAAAATTTCTCTTTTGATGACCTTAACAAAGCTGATTTACTTAAAAAGGGAATGGACGGCCATTGTCTAGATTAATCTGCACAGAACAAGAAAAAATACTCTTTGAAGTTCAAGAAATGGAAGGAGGGTGTTTTTACATACATGGAAAGTAACTTTCACACATCTCCTGGCTGGATAACCAGAATCAAACCACAACATGAGAATCTTAAGCCAATGTCTGAGACCCTGAAGAATGAATATTTTGAGCTTGAGCAGAGGAAAGAACAGCCAACATAAAGAGATAGAGTATGTATGTATACTTGTGTGATTAGCAACCATCTTTCCCAGAATCTGATCTCAGCAATCCATAAAATTACTTTTAAAAATATATAATATGTATGTACATATGTATACACACACACAATCAATTCAATTGCCAATGTTCTATTTTTGCAAGTAAAGATAATTCATTTGAAGCCATTACTATTACTAGGTATTATCACTATCATCCAGTTTTTTTTTAAAGGTCATCTTAATACAAAAAAAAAAAAAGTAGAAAGGACTTGATCTCAGAATTTTCTAAACCCCCTGAAAACTTCATCACAGGCCAGTAAATGCACTTACTTTAAGTCAATTTTGTACCATGGTTTTGTGGGTTTTGCTTTAGCTAGGATTTGTGATTCATTCACGAATCCCTACCTCTATTATTCCACTAGTCTCTTTCCTCAAAAGGTTATCATAAGTGAGGAAAGCAGGAGACAAGCAAATGAAATATTTAAGAATAATAGTGTTTGGGAGCCCAGAAACATGATAGGGGGGCTTCATGCAAGCGAGGGCTGAGAAGCTGGCGTAGTCAATTAGAAAAGTTGGATTTGAATGCGTGAAGAACAACAGCATAGTGAACAGAGGGGCTTTAAAGCAGAAGCAGGACTGCATTGGAGACACTAAGGAGGAGGCCTCAGCTGAGCAGATAACTGACAAGCGGCACTAGTGTGAGATGGAACTGGATGCCAAGCTGTAAAAATTGGGAATTTGCTTGGAAGCAATAAGGAATCTCCAATGGAACTAACATGACAAAGGAAGCATATCAGGCATACCCAACAGAAGCTATGATTTTGTAATAAATTTTGGTAACTTGAAGCAATTTCCTGGGCAGTTGGCCAGTTACCCTCAGTTCTCTGTTTGAGAAGATTCAGCCCCATCTACCTTGTGTGAGACTGTACTGCTACTGTTTCTGTACCCAGGGCCATGATGGTGGTGACTATCCTAAATCCCCTTGAAAATCACTGAATTTTTCTGTTCTAGGTGTGGCTGCCAACTTCTCTAGAAGTTTAGGAGTTTGCTCTTGACAACATGGAGGTAGTGTCATTGGTGGAGATAAGAAAAATCATGAAAGATAGTTGCTTCAGAAAAGAACTGGAGATGACTAACTACTAGAAATTGTCCAGTAGACAATTGAAAATCTATTTGTCTGTTCATCCAACAACATTTTTGAGCCCCTACTTGGCACCTATTATGTGTCAGGCACCTGAACAAAAAAGACAAAGATCCCTGCTTTCATGAAGCTTACTGATATGGCTTGGTTGTGTCCTCACCCAAATCTCATCTTGAATTGTAACACTCGTAATCCCCACGTGTCATGAGAGGGACCCAGTGGGAGGTAATAGAATCATGGGGGCAGTTCCCCCCATGCTGTTCTCATGATAGTGAGTAAGTTCTCACGAGATCTCATGGTTTTATAAGTGTCTGACACTTCCCCTGCCGGCACTCATTCTCTCTCCTGCTGCCCTGTGAAGAGGTGCCTTCTGCCATGACTGTAAATTTCCTGAAGCCTCCCCAGCCATGCAGAACTGTGAGTCAATTAAACCTCTTTTCTTTATAAATGACCCAGTCTTGGGTATTTCTTCATAGCAATGTGAGAATGGACTAATACACTTACATTCAACATGGAGATAGAGACAATAAACATAATAACTAAATACGTTATACAGTATGTAAAAAGTGCTTTAGAAAAATATATAAAAGGAAGAACAAAGATTGCTAGTAATTTTTAAGAAAACAACAACAAACACTAAATGAAGCTAGGAGAAGTGATGAGTTCCCCAGAGAGTGGAGTGTTTGGTTAATGCCTTTTCCAGTTCTAAAATTCGAAAGGAATAACCCTAACATTCTTGCTTAAGCAGAAGGTAAGATCAAAGAGTCACAGAATTGTTGTGGCTTGAAAAGATATCAGAACTTGGAACTGTCATCTTACAGATGTCAACTTAGACCCTCATGTTACAGAGGAGAAAATGTAGAACCACCAAATTTAAGAAACTTCATCTTAGAAGAAAAGACGGCTGGGGCAGAAGGGGGAGTTCCAAAACTCTAGCTTTTCATTAACTTCTACTAAAAGCAGAAGCCCTTTCAGTTGCTTTGGAAGAGGCTCAAATCCTTCTAGGGGTAAGGCAATAAAAAAAAAAACTTTTTAAAATTATACAAATAAATGGCTTAAGCCACATAATACCAATAATAAAAACAGCAAACACTTATATAGCACTTACTTTGTGTCAGACACTATTCTAAATACTTGTCATAAATAATAAACTCCTTTAGTCCCCACAACAACCCTTCCCCAAGGCAGACTCTGGAGTCAGTCCTTTTAATGCCAAGCCATCCTCTTTTAATTATTTATGCATAACTTCATACAGCACGATCTTTATCGTTAATTAGGAAACTAGGTTCTAGATTTTTCATTTGAGTCTACCAGAATTGAAACATATTTGTACGTGGAAAATGCAACCGTTTAAGCTTCATTTGAAGAAAACATGCTTTAAAATAAAAAACTTGAAACTATATAATATAATCAGTATTATGCTGAGTACACGGGTGTTTCATTAATTCAATAAAGAGTCCTTAAAGACAGGTTTTCAACTACATACTACTTCAAAAGACACTTTCAAGACCCTAATGTAACCTTTCTTTTTTAAACAAAATTCCAGAGGCTGAGGTGGGAGTATCACTTGAGAACAGAAGCTCACGCCCAGCCTAAGCAACACAGCAAGACCCCATTCTCTACAAAGAATTTTAAAAATTAGCCAGGTGTGGTGGTGTGTACTTGCAATCACAGCTACTAGGGAGGCTGAGGTGGGAGGATCACTTGAGCCCAGAAATTGGGGGCTGCAATGAGCTATGATCATGCCACTGCACTCTAGCCTGGGCAACAGGGCCAGATTCTTGTCTATTAGGTTGGTGAAAAGTAATTGCAATTTTTGCCTTTAAAAAAAAAAAAAAGGGCAAAAACCGCAATTACTTTTGCACCAATCTAATATAAATAAATAAATAATTCTGGTGAAGTAGATTTTTTTGTTTTGTTTTGTTTTTTGTTTTCTAGTTAAATAAATCCTGTACTTTTGGTTTTCAGATGAGGGAAAGGGAGAGAGAAATACAATGAAAAGAATTAAATCCTTTTTCTGGTTAGTGTAGTGTGACAGGTGCCCCGCTAGGTTACTAGTATGTCCATTGCCTGAATCCTGCAGGCCAGGCAGTGAGCCAAGGCCATGGTGCCCGAACCAGGAACAGGTATTCCTGAGAACCTAAACATCTCGGAGAGTATCTAAGAACCTACCAAGGAAAATAGTCCCATTACACACACGTAGTAGGCAAAAAGCCAGAAAATTAGCTTAAAAGCACCTTAGAGATGGGAGGCAGCACGGATCTCCAGAGCTGTTCTTCTGCCACCCAGGAGTGACCCATATGTAAATCTTAATAAACACATCTACTAACCAAGCTGGACTTGTCTGCATCATTCTTTGGTCTCTCAGCACTTTCCCAGTTTGGGGGGCAGGGGGTGGGGACAATACAGTCCCAAGGTTTTCTCTTTACAGTTAATATTTTTCTAAGCATGTGATATTTAAGATTTTACTATTAGAATCATGACTTGAATAACATACAACACATACTGATAAAATATAATAACATATTTTTAAACTAAAAAAAGAAGTTTCCTTTTCTATATAACTGAACATAGATTTTTGTGGAATGCATTATAAAAAGTTACCAACTGTATGTCTAAAGTTGATGTGCCTTTAGTTAATGAGGTTCATCTTCATTTCAATACGCTTTCTCAGTATTATTAGAAGGTTTGACTATGTGTCACATGCCATTACGATTCACTCTACGGGTGTGTCCACCCATGGGTCTGTCCAGTTGTACTGGAATTTAATCACATGGAATAATAGTTGAATACATGGATCATCAGCTATGGCATTTTATTACCATGTTAGAGGTAATGTAACCTGCTTTACACAGTAGGAATGGTCTATACTATTTATATGCGCAGACCTCAAAGCAACTTCGAAACCCTCATGGATTAACTTGTTCAGCTCCAAAAAAGCCCTTTATCTTTTTTCTATGAAAGAAGAGAGGTGATTTTTCTTCCTGGAGCAATGGTGGGAGATCCCAGCTTCCCTACTTCAACAAAGCAATACATTTAGATATGATACAGAGGAAAATAGCCTATGTTGGTTCTTATATTCAACATTTTTGGTCATCCTTGGGAGGATCTCATTTCATTATGCTATATTTTCAAACACACAACCCCTAGAACCCCCAGCGAATTTCAAAAGCTTCACTGGCATACTATACCCATATATCTTTCTCCTTAACATGATCACCACGGTTTTGAATGGCTTACTAATACTCAATTCAGCCATTATTTTGCATGCAAAACATATGCAGGCCAATATTATCGCACTGTAAAGAATATAAAGAGTACTACACTCAACCCTCCATATCCATATCCATGAGTTCCACATCCACGGATTCAACTAATCAAGGATAAAAAATATTCAAAATATTCATGTCTGTACTGAACATATGCAGACTTTTTTACTTGCCATTATTCCCTAAACAAGACAGTATAACAACTATTTGCATAGTATTTAGATTGTATTAGGTATTATAAGTAATCTGGAGATTATTCAAAATACATGGGAAGACATGTGTAGGTTATATGCAAATACTATGTCATTTTATATCAGGGGCTTGAACATCCCATGGATGTTGGTATTACTACTGGATGCTGGTATTTCTACTGGATGTTAGAATTACTATTTTTAAAACAAAATTCCAAAAAAAATCTTATTTGATATTCATATGATTCTACAAAGATTTCTTACACCATTTAGATTTAGACCAGCACCGGTTTATATTCTTCCACTTCATAAGAACTGAGAGGGTGATTTGAGACAAAGATGACACTTTGTCAAGTTTAAAACTGGAAAAGTCCTGGAACCAGTTCCTCACAGATACCGAGGGATGACCGCAATAGAATCTTTGCCTTCAAGCAACTTTTAAATGAGTAAGATAAGATATGCGTACCAGTAACTGTAGCCACAAGGTAGAATGAGAGCCAGAAAAGAAGTGTTGTAGATGTTCAGCTTAGAGGGACTCTAAGCTTTGCTGCAGCCAACATGCAGACAGAAATATGATCTGTTTTAAGATTCAGTGTCCACAGGGTAAAAATAAACCAGTTGCTCAGAGAAAGAAGTATTTTTGATACTGAGTCAGAAAGAAATTTATCCTATGGTTCCTGATAAAAGATTCTGTTTAATGTAATAAAAACCCTTATGTTTTTGTTTGTTTGTTTGTTTTACAATGAACAGTGCTAGGTTGAGTGGGGCTGAGAAACTCTAATGAAAACCAAGAAATGTAACATGAACACCAGGCAGAAGAGCAGGGATTGGCTCAACCATGTTAGTCAGGTCCATACCTGCAACTTCCAGAGAAGATATTGAAGCATCGCTGCCATATTTAAGATAGCTGCATTTCTTTTTGGGGAATAAAATGCAGATAGGATCTAAATAAGTAAACATCAATGTGTCATTTAACTGAACTAACTTTTGTCTTATACAAATTAAATCACAAAAGCATTGCGATGTCATCTTTTGATATTCCATAAAAATGGAAAATATGTCATCAGTCTGAAACAAACAAAAGTGATTTACAGCTACGAATTACTATTTTTAAAACAAAATTCCAAAAAATCTTACTTGATATTCATATGATTCTACAAAGATTTTTTATACCACTTAGAATTTTTTTTTTTTTTTTTTTTTTTTTTGACACAGAGTTTTACTCTGTCACCCAGGCTGGAGTACAGTGGCACAATCTCGGCTCACTGTAACCTCAGCGTCCTGGGTTCAAGCAATTCTCCTGCTTCAGCCTCCCGGGATTATAGGCTGGGATTATAGGCATGTGCCACCACACCTGGCTAGTTTTTGCATTTTTAGTAGAGATGGGGTTTCCCCATGTTGGCCAGGCTGGTCCTGAACTCCTGACCTCAGGTGATCCAGCCGCCTTAGCCTCCCAAAGTGCTGGGATTACAGGTGTGAACCACCACACCCAAACCCATTTAGATTTATACCAACGCAGGTTTAGGAAAATTTTTTACTGGAGGTTAAATAGGGCAAATCCAGTCATCACAGATACCCCTTTAATTATTTGACAATTTTAATTTAAAAGATTTTTATTTATAAGATTTATATACCACACGTTCTCACTCAGGTGGGAGCTTAAAAAGTGAATCTCATGAGGTAGAGAGTTGATTGGTATTTACCAGACCTGAGAAAGGGTGGAGGGAGGAGAGAATGAAGAGAAGTTGGTTAATGAGTAGGAAAATAGTTAGCTAAAAGGAGTAAGTTCCAATGTTCCACAGCACAGTAAGATGACTATAGTTAGCAACAATGTATTGTATAGTTCAAAATAGAAAGACTAGAATAATTGGAATGTTCCCAACATAAAGAAAAGATAAATGTTTGAGGTGATAAATATCCCAATTACTCCAATTTAATCATTATATATTGTATGCATGTATCAAAATATCACATTACCCCCAAAATACGTAAAACTATTACGTATCAATTTTTTTAAAAGACGTTTGTCATAAAGGAGTCCAATTCCTCATCTGGCCACCAAGAGCAAGGGTTTCCTTGCACAGTGTGAAAAAGAAAAGATATTTTCTTAGACAACAGAATCAAGGAATGATTGGCAGTAGGAGGTCAATTATTTTTACCTAACCAGTGACCTAACTCATTACTCAATAGTAAACAACCAACTAACACTACACAGTGTTCTGAGGCAAGATCTGCATACACTGATTGGAACTAAAATCATTACCAGATCAGATTAGCTCAAATTCCAATGATTAGTCCCATGTCACTAATAATATAAACTCTAAGTTTCCAAATGAGCCAACTGGTAACATTTATGAATGACTGGGAAAAAAAATCCAATTCTTATTGCAATGATTCATACAACTGGGAATGAATAATTGACCAAGAGGCAGAGTAAACTGAAGTCAATGTGCAAATATTTACTCCTGAATTTGGCTCTCCCTGTTAAATCATTTTTCACGTAGTTTTACACTCTGTGATTATATGTACCACTTGCCTAAAGCTATGGAAGAAAAGTTTCATAGAAAAGAAAAAATATGTAAATTTAAAATATGTTGAGTCCTTACATTTATATACTGATCTATAACAGTCTAAGAATATCTCATTCATATAGTAAGTAACATAGTGACATTATTTATTGATTCCCATCTAATCCTACAAAGAATTTGAGATAGCTTATGAGAAATGCATGTTAAAGAAGAAAACTAGAACTTATGGCCAAGGAGTATAAATTAGGGTAGTAAATGAAGAATGTGGCCAGGATAAAAGAAAATGGAATAGAATTCAAAATGGAGACATGAAGTCTTATACAGTAACTACAGTTCAACAGAGAATTTGATTTTGTGCTTTATAGCAGCAAAGGTGAAAACGTAAACATGATTAGTTATATAATTTTCCATCAGGAACAAACATTTGCACTTCTTCAGGGAAGCAAAGTTCTTTCCTATCACTTACTATGAAAAAGTTGCTCTTGGAAACACTGAAAGATATGATGGAAAAATTTCCCAATAGCATCCCTATAGCAAAAAAGGGCATAAAGCTGTTTTATATGCTGTCCCTAATTAAATCTGAACTTTGCAATAGAATCAAGATAATATGGCCCAGGCATGCAATTTTTCAAGAGACATAGTAGATTGAGCAACAGATTCTAAAGGGCTATGAGTCTAATAGTGTAGTTTGATTCAGAGATTATGAGCAGTAAACTACAAAAACAAAAATAAAAATAGCCACAACTGTGATGTTTCTAAGTTTCCACCTCACCTCCCTTCTCTCTTTGAGCAAGTCCCTGGCCACTGTCATCTATCTCACAGCCTCCACTCCCATGCCCTTAGTTAACACCTCTTCTAACTCAGAGCTAAAATCCCATTTTCATTTACTTATCTGACACTCACACTTCAGTGTCTCACCAGCGCCATTAACTCCGCAAGTTTCAAACTAATCTAAGTCGTCTGTCCTCCTGAATCTATTTTTTTTCTGCTATCCCAAGTTTGTCACAGAAATCCCATCTTCCCAGTCATCTGCGCTTACATTCTTGAAATCATATTCTTCCCCTTCTTCTCCCTAACGTCCCACATCTGATCAGTAGACTGCCTTACTATTCCTACCTCCACAGGGACCCATCACATTTTCTCTAGCCCCAGGGTCACCATCCTAGATTAGAAGGCCATTACCTACGGGCCTTCACAATAGCCTCCTCAATGCTCTCTCAGCCACCTCTCTCCTCATTCCAACTTATCTTATATACTGCTGTAAGAATAATATTCCTAAGGCTGTGACTGTGTCAGTTTAGTCAAAAACCTTCATCGCATTTCCTCTGCTCACCTGAAGCAAGCTGGTATTTCAGGCCTAACCCGAAAGGCTTTCTCCCTCATACACACGCTTGAACTTGCCAATAAGTCTAACTACTCCCAAAATAAGCTGTATCTTTCCACTTTTGCTCATTAGTAATACAACCATACAATACCCTTCCCTTCATCTCTGCAAGTTAAAAGACCAGGTTTAAATGGTACCTCACCCAGGAAGCACTTTCTAGTCCTCTCAGCAAAAAGTAAGCACTTCCTCCTCTCTCCCTCCCCCTGCACTTGACTAGGGCTGTAATTCCAGAGAGTAATCATCACATCTTATCAATCTCTCTCCTGTCTAGCCTAGACTTCTGACTGCTTCAACCTTACTATCCTAAACACACTTCTGATCCTGTCAGCACAGTGCCTAGTCATCCCTCAGTTTCCTCATGAGGATATGCAAGGCTCTCCACAGTTGGATTTACCCAGTACACTTTGTTCATACATTGATCACTGCACAAAGGGAATCACACTGGAGTTACAAGTCCATCTCCTCCAGAGCAAAGACCAAGTCTTAACTAATTTTTGCAATCTAATACAGCCACTCAGTCACTCTCTGCAGACCATCTGACTTTAACTCTCTGCAAAGCAGGTCTTTTCCTGCTTACATATTTATTGTCTGTCTCTTCCTCACTCACACAGTGAGAATAGGAACCTTGCTTGCTTTGTTCACAACTATATTCTCAGCACCTAGAACAGTGCCTGGCACACAGCAGATCATCAAAAGTTCAGGATGAATTTATGAATTCATGACTAGATGAATGATTCCCAGTGTCTACCTCAGTCCTAGCACAACATAGGTGCCAAGTAAATATTTGCTCAATGAATGAATCTTGTCTTATATGCAAGTTATTTTCACACATATTTTAAAAGCTCTGTGAGTTGGTGATCTTGATAACCTGTCTGGCACCTAACATAATGCTTTACACATACTAGGCCCTTGAAAAATTTCTATTAAATTGGATTGCTAGTTCAATAAAGGCTCAAGTAATTTACTAACTTATCTTCTAAATCTGAATTTGTCTCATATTTTCAATGAAGAGGAGTTTGCATTATTTCTTATGGCACATAATGCCTCTCTCCCAGAGCAAAGGCTGTACTACAGAGTAGTTAAGGTCACCAGCTTTGCTTTAGAGATCTGGATTCAGAACCCAGCTCTGTCACTGATTACCCATATGACTTTGGGCAACTATTTAATCTCTCTTCACTTCGGCTTCCTCCTTAAAAGATTAGTAAACCTGTCACACAAGGCAGCCAATTTCCTTCAAAGCTAAATGATCCATCCTAAATCCTTTATTACCCTTTCTTTAACCAGTTTTAAATTGTTCAACTCACGTCAGAATATTTCAATATATTTTGCTTGAACTTCAATGGGTCATTATTTAAAATAGTAGGGGATTATGTTTAGAAAGTATTAATTCTCATTAACTTTTCATGACCTTACAGCATTGCAGTGCTCATCCAGTGAACACAAGTGACTTTAGAACATTACTGCCCTCATGCCTAAGACTTCCTGAAGCCACAGCAAAATAATGTCCCAAAGTGGCACTATCTCACACAGAAAAGTAATTCTCTTTCCCTTAACACTTGACACAGGAAACGGCATGACAGTCAGGTAAGTGAGAAGAACATGAACTGTACCTATTAAATACATTACAAAATAACATGACCCCAGCTTAAGAATGATTTTTTTAAAAACAATAATAATAAAGGGCTTAATGCAAATGTAAGCACATCATCTCAGTCAAAATGCATTTGACATTATTCAAATCCCTCTGGGGGACAACTGCATTTGGAGGTAGGCAGTGGCTGGCCAGGGCTCACAAGGATTAACTCACTGATTCAGGTTAGAGCTTGTGACTCAACCACACTCAGGACTGACTGAGATTCACACAGATGGGCAGAGAACATAGTGAGTCTCCTGCACAAACACTGAAAGGCCTTTTCCACCAGGCTTATTTACCAAAAAAGCAGTGGCCTGCTAAAGAAGATATTTATCCTAGAAGCAGTCTTTAAAAGATCAAATTCAAAAGATCGTTCTCTCACAAATCTTGTTATTATTGCTAGGCACAAAAAAATGTATTTGCATAAGTAAATACAGTCAGCACTGAAGCAGTATGAAAATATAAGCTTTTACTGGCAAGTAGTCAACAAAACAAAAAGCAAATGAAAGCTAAACCTCTGTTGCTCAGGTGAAAACAAGAATACTAGAATAAAAGGTCAATAGAACTTTTGTTACTGCCTGTGTAACTAAGGCTTCCTACCAAAATGTTAGGCTTACAGAGCCGTCTACTATTCTGAAAGCATCTGTATCATGTTGATTTGAGTGCATTTTCTCAAAGGTAAGCAAGTGAAAAGTATAGTCCTGAGGGTCAGCTGAACGGAGCTGTAACAAATATCCTGCTGGAAGGTAATCTTCAATAGCTGCTGTTATCAGTTCAGTATATCCAAAAGTGTTCCCACAGATTAAAAGGCAAAAACATATATGTGTTACTTTAGACTCAATTACTCCTGCTTAAAATCAATGCCAATTTAAGCTATTGGAGAAAGGTATAACACACAGTAAATTTCTTCCAAAATCAGAAAGTAAAAGGGCAGTACCTAGCACAAAAAAGCACAAGTGCTGGCAGCTAAGTCAATGAAAATATTGAATAAATAATCTTGAATAGTAGAACTTGGCAAGAATCCCTGATGCTTTTCAATGAAAGAATGTGGTCCCAGTTCTGTGATCTTTCACACTAACAGGGACTGTTCTTAAGCATAGAACTCAACACCTGGGAATGTAAGGCACTTTATAAGTGTTAACTCAACTCCCTGTTACATTCCTTTCTAGTAAAAAACAAATTCTGCAGATTTATTTCGACCATGGAGGACGAAAAGCACAAAGAGCACAAAGATGAAGTGAATGACTTCAGAAGGTAAAACACATCCCTCCACCTCATAACCAGAAGCAAAACTGAAACATCCTTACTTCATGAAGAGAGGCTTTGTGAAAGATCTTAAGAGAAACAGCAAAACCCACACATCCAGAGGAGCATTAGCCTCTTCAAAGACAACACACTTCTTATTAAAAAAATGCCCACCAATGCTGTAAACGTTTTAGGAACAACTCTTTTAGGACTGCCTTCATGCATATAACATTCCTTTGAAATTTTCAACTGTGGCAAATTTGGTTATTTGAAAGTGGAATTTGATATCTGTAAGTTGGAAAGTACATTTAGAAAATGAAGAGAATCATCAAACTGACTTTTTTTTTTTTTTTTTTTTTTTTTGAGATAGAGTCTCACTCTGTCACCCAGGCTGGAGCGCAGTGGTGCGATCTCGGCTCACTGCAACCTCTACCTGCCGTGTTCAAGCAATTCTCATGCCTCAAACTCCTGAATTGCTGGGACCACAGGCACATGCCACTAAACCTGGCTAATTTTTGTATTTTTTGTAGAGACACAGTTTCGCCATGTTGGCCAGGCTGGTCTCGAACTCCTGGCCCCAAGTGATCCACCCACCTTGGCCTCCCAAAGTGCTGGGATTACGGGCATGAGCCACCCTGGATATTATTTTTAATCAAAAGGATAAGTGCTTTCATTCTTTATGTGGCTTGTAAACTACTTCTAAAGACAATTCTTTAGAGTTGCTCCAAAATTCCTTTCTAACAACAGCAGCTATGAAATAAGGAGGTAACCTCCCTAGATGATTTCTTTGAAGGGCACGTTTCACTTTTTACAATGTCTTTGGTATTGGTATTGTGTGTGTGCTTAATTAACTAGATGATGGCCATATCTAATTCCATTCTTTCATGTTATTCATTCTTCAACAAATATTTATGGTGTACCTCATCTGTACTAGTACTGAGCTAAGTGTTAGGGAAACAATGGTGAGCAAAAACAGGCGAACTGCCTGCCTTCATGAAGTGTACAGCCAGGTGGGAAAACAATTTATGTAAGCATATAAATTATAACCAGTAAGTCCAACGGGAAAAAAAGATACATAGTGATGTAAATGCCTATAATAGTGAGACCCAACTAGGATAAAGACCTCCCTAAGGAAATGGAGCCTGAGCTAAAGATAAATAGGAGTTAACTAAGCCAAGGTGGCTGAGGTGGAGATGTATAAAGATGATGTGGGAGGGGGAGGAATGGTCTTCCAAGTATGGTAAACAGTGTGTGCAAAGGCTCTGCAGCTTTTTAAAAGAGAAAAACACATGAAAAGAAATGAAAGAATGACAGTGGTCCTCAAGTATTGAGAGTTAGTGAGAGAGTATCATGAGATGAGGCTGGAAAGATAGTTGGGGAGCCTTGCACATATTAAGGATCTTTATTTACCCTTACAGTGATTAAACAAAAAAGCCCCAAAAGGATTTTAAAATGGGAAGGAGGGTGGTGGAGGGAGAATGACATGATGAAATCTACATTGTTTAAATATTACTAAGGGTGAGGTAGAAGAGAGTGGCCTGGGGAGAAGCAGGAAGACCAGTTAAGAGACAAATGTAGTAACACAGAAGAGAAGGTAGTATTAGTAAAGATGGAGAGAAATCAATGAATTTGAGCAATATTAAGGATATAAAATCAGTTTCATTATTTATTTAGAGATAATGCTTTGGTTTTGCCAAAGAGTTCCTTAATTATTTGCAAACTGAAAACCATCATACAAATGTTAGGGTTCTTTTTCAATCAGCCTTCCGCATCATATTTATGGTATTTCTATAGCATATTTTTGATAAAAATGAAAAAGCAGCAAAGAGAAAAATGAAACTCAAGACATATCTCATTTTATGTAAAAATGTGTGTTCCTGAAAAATTGTGTTATACCTGGGCAATAAAACAACATATACCTTCGGAAATATTTCTGAATAAACATTACTTCTTTGCACAAAAGCATATACTATAAAATGCAAAACAGATTACCATGATACTATATCAAGTGAAATACAAACCACTATCTTGATTATTTCCATACATCATTTCTCCTTTATTATAGGGTACATAAATTGGGTGATTTTATAACTCTAAAAGGATGGCATGGCTCAGAAATTTAATAATCACCATCGAGTTTCATAACAAACCATTTAGTAAGCAACTAGAATGCCCAAGAGGCTTGCAATGATTTAGATCTATTCCTTCACCAATGATTTTACTCACATGGAAAAGTCATTTTATATCTGTATTACCAAGATATGCTATCTGTAGTTCACATCCTCCAGAAAATATAGCTTACCCATAAGTCTGGGTTACAATGTCATGACAATGTAATAATAAGTTCAAAATGTTCTCCTCCTGGTCCTTCTCAGAATTAGGAAAATGGAGTTGAGAGGGTAAAAAAATTCAAATTCAAATTAAAATTTTAAAGTACAAAGTGTAGTCAGCCTTACAGATTGTATGAACACATTTACCACAAAAAATCTAATTTTATACTGACTTGCCCACATGTTTTTGTGTCTGACTTATAGAGAACAATTTGTACCACAGCTCAGTGCAAACATAAAGAAGGAGCTGGGTTTTACTAGTCTCATATATCAACAACAAATGTCCCATCTAAATTCTAATTCCATGAGCTAAAAAAAGACAGTCTAATTTTAAGCTTTTGCAACTACAGTTTATATCACTCCTACAAAATGAAGCTTTTGATTTGAAAAGAAACAAACTCAATACAAAAATCACTGATGAAAAAATACAAAACCATAATAAGTCAATAAACTGACTTCTAAAGGCTAAGTAAGTGCACTTTTAAACATGTTGCTTTTGGTGATCTAAGTCACAACCTAAGCATTATTTAAACAGAGATCCTGCATATGAATTGTTTTCTTTCCTTAAAAAAAAAATCATTAAGGTACTAAAGTTTATGTGAAGTAACTTGAATAGCCTATAACAGGATCTTGATAGTCACCATCATTTATAACACATATGCTGAAGCATGAATTGGGCATGTGTGTTTTAAGAAATATTACACTTCTGATATAACACAATAGCTCTTTAAAAAAATGCTGTGCTCTGCTTTCTGTGATTATATTTTAAATGCACCTTGAAACCTTTCCAGCACAGGGGTGAGGAGGGGAAATCACAAAAACTCTCATTATTTTTGGTTTTTAAAGAAAAATACAATAATTTAGGTTTAGGAATTAAAATCTTAAGCCTTATAACACCGTAAGGCTACCTAAACAAAATTCACAGGAAAATATTACCACCAGCCTATGCCAGGAAGTGCTCTCTGTATGCCAAGTTGCAGCTCACTAGGACATTTTATGATTACATTACAACAGCTGAAAGATGGGGCCCTCCCTATAAAAAATGTTGGCCCTTTCTTGATTTCATCTGCCTGGCAAGATATTATAAGTTACTTTGCCAATGAGTCTTCAAATACAACCACGCCACTTCATTCATTCACCAATAGTTCAGTAAGAAGAAAAATTGATTATCCTATTTAAGCCTCAGGTCATTTTATAATTTCTGAATTTCAAGTGAAGAGATTTTCATTCACCCTTTACTTTTCTTGAGAAGCACAAAGAAATATGTCTGAAATGGTGGTAAGAAATGGAAGGATTAGCCAGGATATCTGAAGTCTCATACCTAATTTTTATGAACAGAAAAAAAAATTAAGCGTTGCATTTATCAATGTTAATATGGTACTTTCTAGGTTCTGAGAGGAAGTGATTACTAAAGAATCTTGGTGTGAGAGTTTACCTTTTTTGTTGTTTTTTATTATGGAAATTTTCAAACATATACAAAGTAAAGAGACTCATACAATGAACTGTCATCACCCAGCTCAGAGTTAACAATGAATGGATTGCCAATTTTGATTCAGCCAACTATAATCTTCCATTTCCTCTCTTCGCCCCGCTTGTTTTTTTAAAAGCAAATCTCACATATCATATTAAAGAGAGGCAGGAAAAAAAAATTACCTCCCAAAGAGATATTCACTTCCTAATCCCCAGAACCTGTGACTATTACCTTGTATGGCAAAAGATGTGACTAAGTTAAGGATTCCGGGGAAGAGTTTATCTTGGATTATCCAGGCAGGCCCTAAATGCAATAACATGTCCCTCCAATTTTAGTATATGTGTTGCTGAAGCGAGCACACATGTATCTTTGTAAGAGCAAGGCAGAAAGAAATTAGACAGGGACACATGTAGAGGAGAATGATGCAAACACAGAGCAGAGAGATGCAGCCACAAGCCAAGGACAACCACCAGAAGTTGGAAAAGGCAAGGATTCTCCCCTAGAGTCTTTGGAGGAAATGGGGTCTGCCTATACCTTGATTTTAGACTTCTGGCCTCCAAAACTATGACAGAATAAATTACTATTTTTCTAATCCACATAATTTGTGTGATAGCAGCTGTAAGAAACTAATACAGTATCATATAATCTTAAAAAAGTCTATGTGAATCTTTAAGACATAAGAACTCTTTTTAAAATAATACCATTATTATTTCCTTAACAAAAAATAGTCCCTTAATTTATCTACCATCCAGAGTTTAAATTTCTCATACTATTCCTGATTTTATAATATATAACTTTAGGGTTGATTTATCTAAATCAAGATCCAAACATGGTTAATATGTCTCTTAAGTCTGTTAATAATAGTTCCTCTTCCCTCTGTTTTTCTTGTCATTTATTTATTGAAAAAACTGAGTAATCTGTCCTGTAGAAATTTCTACACTCTGAATTTGGCTGATTACATCTTTATGGTAAGGTCTGACATAGTCCTCCTTTTCCTGTGCTTCTTATAAATGAGTAGTGAGATCTAAAGTCTTGATCAGAATCATGTTCAGCTTTCTGGCAAGAAACTTCACAGATGGTTCTGTGTATTTCCTATACAGAACCTATTGTATCCAATTAAGAGGCATGTAACATCTATCTCTTCCTCTTTTGTAATGATAAGATTGACCAGAAGGTTCAGGGGTTATCAGTCCAATCCATCAGCTATAAAGTTCCCCATCAACCTCTGACTTAATAATTTTAGCAGCTACTGATGTCCACTCTCTAAATCTATTATTTCACTGGAGGTAACAAAATGGTAGTATTTTATTTGTATCACTCATTTTGCATTTATTAACTGGAATTTTTCTAAAAGCAAGATTTTATCTGAATCATCTATACGGTTATTCTGAAATACAACATTTTTTGTTTTTTTTTTTTTTTTTACAGGAAAGATAAGACAAATGCTTGATAGCATCTAGTTTTTAAGATAGTACCAGGATGGGAATCTGCCTCTTGACTACAAAGATCACCTTGTCTGCAATCAATGAGTATAACTTCTCAACTGTACTCACGTTGGTTCTCAAGTTACCGATTTAAATACTTGGCATGTAACATGAAACCTATTTTTAAAAGATCCAATATGACTATGTCGATCTGATGTAGTCCTTAGGGTTTATACTCTATCGGATGAGTCCAAACTCCTAAACCAACTACTTCAAAGCATCCACTCTGAGTCTACCTTATCCTATTTCACTAACACAAATCTTCTCATTCTAGATTCCATGCCTTTGGTTCACTGCTCTAAGGTCCTGCCCTTCTCCCTACAGCCAGCTCAAGCCCTCCTCTTCCCCCCTCGGGAGTAAACAACACCTCCTGCTCTTGCCATCAAGCACCCCTCCTTTTTTCTAAGAATGGTAGAATCCTTTTTAAAAGAAAATGTTCGTCTTTCCCAGACCAACTATGTAATTCTAGATGGGGCTGCCAGTTACCTGGTAATCTGTGTCCCTGGCCAAAAGGATGGGGACATCTCACAAGCTAGGCCAACCAGAACCATTCCTGGGACTTTGAAAATTTAAATGAAGGGAAGAAGGTCAGACATTCTTTCTGGGTGATCTCTGGCTTGCTGCAGCCAAAGCCCAAGATGTGGAGAAAACTGACACAAAAAAACAGGCACAGAGATATAAAACAGAAAGTGTAGGTGGTGTGGAGTTCCCCATTCTGGCTTCCCTGAGAACTACCTCACTTCTCCCACACTTTAGCCATGTAAGCCAATAAATCCCCCTTCTATATGGTTTAGATTTATATAATTTGTGACCAAAGGAATTGTAATACAACCCCCATAATGGTTCTTGAAGACTGACCACAGTGACTTCTACCTTTCCAGTTTCTTGAACTTCCTTTCTGTACAATTAACACTTTATTATATATTGTTCTGATTTTCTGTATGTCAGGTACACATTTGTCACTACCTTTTGTGGCTTTGCAGACATACATGTTGCACACCTTTTGAACCTCCCCCACAGTCCCTAGAAGAGTGCTAATACAGCTTCAGTGCATAGGTGGCAATTAACATGTATTGATTATTAATTCTATGTTAAGTACTTTGCATGTGTTATCTTATTTAACCCTCATAGAAACTCCCTGTATGGGCATTATTATCTCTATTTATAGATGAGGAAGCTAAGGTTAATCAAAGAAAAGTAATTTGTGCAAGGTCACATATTTACCAATTGGTAGATCAGAGATTTGAAACATATTTGCACCCAAATAGCATTCTCTTTCCACTAGGCACATACAGCCTCACACAATGTTAAACACTTGTTAATTTAACTTGAAAGCATAATTGATCAAAGACCTCCATGTAACCCCTAAATTTTCACTAACCTCAAAGTGAGTGTTCTTCCATAATTAAAAATAGTAAAATTAATATATTAATATATACATAAATTAGCTACACGAAAATCAGCATCTTGACAAAGTTATAATATAATTTCTCCAAAATTACTACTGGCAGCCTGAAGACTAAATGCTGGCATTTCTCTTAAAGCAATGGGTAAAAGGAATGAATATTTAAGACTACTCTGTCAGAATTAGTTGTATACAACTCCCCTGGCAGTGATATTTCAAAACAGCAAAAAGAGATTTGTGAACACCTGTCAATGGGTGACACGCCTAGAGCTCTCCAATTGCTCAGAGGAATATTCCTGTGTCATCATTAGACACTAATAGTTATTGATCACTCTCATGGCTAGAAAGCAAGAACAGAAGGCCTTTAGGAAGAAAATGATTCCCTCTTCACATTAATAGCTTAGAAAGAGAGGGGCTAGAAAGACAGTGATCGCGATTCACTGGCAGAGAACCTAAAAGTCACCAGCTCTGATCTCTACACAATTAGCATCATTCAGATCAGCCTTCTCAATTCCAGCCTTCTCAATTCCACGCGTGTATCTCCAATTCCAGTTGGGCAGATCTACATGGAGCTCCTGCTATCAAATTAACTTTGGGGCAACCAGTTTTTCAGGATCTAGTGAAATACCTCCATTGAAAAGTGTCTCAGACCAGGCGCGGTGGCTCACACCTGTAATCCCAACACTTTGGGAGGCCGAGGCAGGTGAATCACTTGAGGCCAGGAGTTTGAGACCAGCCTGGCCAACATGGCAAAACGCCATCTCTACTAAAAAGAAATATTAAAATTAGCTGGGCGTGGTGGCTTGTGCCTGTAGTCCCAGCTACTCAGGAGGCTGAGGCACAAGAATCCTGTGAACCCAGGAGACGGAGGTTGCAGTGGGCTGAGACTGCACCACTGCACTCCAGCCTGGACAATGGAGCAAGACTCTCTCTCTCTCTCATTAAAAAATATATATATTTTTTTTTTCGGGGGAGGCAAACCCCAACTCAATTCAACAAATATTTATTGAATGGCATGCACTGGTCTATGTATTGGGATATATCGCCAAGACTATCAAATATCACAAAGCTTTATATTCTTATGTGGGGAAAGAGTTAATATATTTTTTTTAATGTCTCATAAATATTTGTTAATGGTCAACTGCTTCTTTTTTTTTTTCTTTCCCATTTTCATCACTTTACTTGAGGATCTTATTACCATACAGGTAATCTTCGAGGAATATAATGAATGTTCCTAGTGGGTCAGAAGACTTTGTCAAAGCAGCATACCCCTCATATATAATTTGACAACAGTGCAGCCAAGGAAAAAATAGGCCTGGAACATCGTTAAAAATGGTTGCATCCCCTAGTAGAACAAGATTTTGCTAACTTGCATACTTTGGTAAGAGGCAGGCCCTAAAGAGTACCATCACTGTCGAGTGGAGGGCGGTGGGGGCGGGGCAAGCGCGGAGGACCAGGGACGGGCTCCGGACCCCGCAGTTAGCGCCGCCTGGCCTGGGGCGGACCGGGTCAGGGTTCCCCAGCTGTCGTCCCTATGGGGCTGTGTTTTCCTTGTCCCGGGGAGTCCGCGCCTCCCACGCCGGACCTGGAAGAGAAAAGAGCAAAGCTTGCAGAGGCTGCAGAGAGAAGACAAAAAGAGGCTGCATCTCGGGGAATTTTAGATGTTCAATCTGTGCAAGAAAAGAGAAAGAAAAAGGAAAAAATAGAAAAACAAATTGCTACATCTGGGCCCCCACCAGAAGGTGGACTTAGGTGGACAGTTTCATAAAGCATAACATGAGTAGAAGAATCTACTGCCAATAACTGTTTATTATCTGCAATCAAGTGGACTTCATCAATTTAATTTCTTCTCTTTGAATAAATGAAGATTCAGACTTTGTAATATTATTGCCCTTAAGTACAATGCTAAAAAAACTTTGATTTTCAAGCTTAGAGAATGGCTAGACTTTTCATTAAATACTGATTTTCCTACAAAAAAAAAAAAAAAAAAAAAGAGTACCATCACTGTCAAGACTCAAGAATACCTCAAATGAGATCATATATGTGAAAGTTCCTTGCAAACCATGAACTGCCAAGGAAACTGCCACTTCTGTTATTGGTGTGGCTATTACAAAGGCACAGACCTAGGAAGGAGATAGTTGTATGGTTTGAAGGAACTAGCTAGGTCTAGATAGAGGGGTCTTCAGCAACAAGAAGAAAAAAAGTAAGAGAGGTCCCAGAGGATGCAACAGGAAGCCTCAATTAACAAAGAGATTCGGGGGAGGGAAGGGTTCCAGGTTAGCAAACCCCAACTCAATTCAACAAATATTTATTGAATGTCATACACTGGTCTACGTATTGGGATATATAGCCAAGACTATCAAATATTACAAAGCTTTACATTCTTATGTGGGGAAAGAGTTAATAAACAAAAGACACTAACCAACCAGGGAACCATTGAAAAAATTTTTTTTAATTTTAAAAAGACATAAGTAAACTAAAATATGTTAAAAGACAAGTGCAGGAGAGCAGAGTAAGGAGGATGAAAACTACAGAGGATTTGCAATACTTTGAGCTTAGAAGACTAGCCAAAGAGGAGAATGAGGTCAGATTTCAAATGGTGCCCCTCAAAAATTACATTCAATTGCAGGAAAAAGAAGAAGAGTCACATTGTGCTTATATGAAATTTGTGTAAAATTTGACAAATCCAAATTTCCTAGGAACACACAGCTCATTTTCCATATTGATCTCCTTCACCATTGTTCAAAATTATTGACCCAAATGTGCTATACAGAATATATAAAAAGATATAAAATGACTTAGCCAGAGGCAGAACAAAGGGAACTACAAGGGACAAAGCAAAACAGATGACAGCAAAAATCGTTGCAAATCAATCCCTTAGGAAAGGACAAATTCAAGAGGACTTTAAATACGACTCAATTTTTTTTCTTAGAAAAGTTGGCTCTAGGTCAAGGATGATATAAAAGTTTCATTTCTAGTAACAACCTCAAACAACTGGCAAGGCCTCTCTGGAGCACTGCATTGAGAGAGCTCTGGGTCCTGTGGGGAATTAATTAGACATTTCTGCCAGAGGCTCAAGATGGGGCACTGCAGGCATGCAAGCCCCTCATTTGCCTTTCCTTCCCTAGGTTGATCTTAGTGCTTTAAAAATATCAGTAACCACTCACTGGCAACCCACTAAGCAAAAGAAAGGCAACACCAGGAACAGTGGAGGGATGCGGAAATACAGAGTTAGGCTCCAGTCCTAAAGGAGTTTATAATCTAATTGGGAAGAAGGACAAATGTATAAAAGATAACACTGGATGGCAGCAAATGACTAAATTCCTAAAATTTCAGTATGGAGATTCAGGTGCCATGAAATCACTACAGGAAAAGACAGCCAAGGAAGATTTTATGGAGGACACAGCTCTGAACTGGGCTTGGAAGAATGCACATCACTAAAATAACTGGAAAGAGGAAGGACTGGTCTCAACAAAGATGGGGAAAAAGGAAGAGGTAGGGTGTGTTCAAGAATGAGGAACAGACCAGTATGGCAGTCAAAGCAAAGGATTTGCACAGAGCACCAGATCATAAATGCCCTGAGAATCAGCCAAGGGTTCTCCAGAGAAACAGAACCAGTTGGAGATGTATGTGTGTGTTTATAAAGAGACTTATTATAAGGAAGTGGCTTATGCAATTATAGAGGCCAAGAAGTCTCAAGATCTGCAGTCAGCAAGCTGGAGACCCAGGAGAGACAATAACATAAGTTATAGTTTGAGTCTGAATCTGAAGGCAGGAGGAGACAGATGTCCCAGGTTGAAAACAGTCAAACAGAGAGAGAGAGAGAAGAGTGAATTCTCCTTTACTCAGTCTTTTTGTACTACTGAAGCCTTCAATAGACTAAATAAGGCCCATCCACATTGGGGAGGGCAGTCTGCTTTACTGAGTTTACCAATTCTAATGTTAATCTCATCCAGAAATCCTCTCACAGACATACCCAGAATGTTTAACTAAATACCTGGACACCCTGTGGCCCAGGCAAGTTGATACATAAAATTAATTAACCATCACACCTTGAGTTGAGTCATTACCCAGTAGGCAACAGAGACCATGATAGGTGACACGAGCACAGCTATAGTTTGGAAAATCAATTGACTATGGAATGAAAAAAGAGCAAGAAAAACTGGAAACAGAAACAAAATGAAAAATATTATAATTGGCCATATAATAATAAGAGGCAGATCATAAACAACAAACATTTATAGGATTATATTCAATACAAGGTGCTCTGGTAGGCGATTAAGATGCAGAGTTACTCTCATCTCCTTATAGTTTACTTTGATGTCAGGATCTAAACATAGACCTATCCAGCAGGAACTGGTTAGAAACAAGCCTAGGGTCCAAAGGTCAGCAATGAGGGTATGGATTTAGGAATTATCTGTATACCCAAGACAACCAAGTCAAGAGTTTGCTCCTGGTATGTCAATATTGACAGAAACTCAGAACAGCACGTTGAGTTAGCCAGACTGAGTCAGGAAATCCTGTCAAACCTACTCATTTTGTGATTCACTGTGAAGGAACGACCACTTCTCTGTGAAACCAATCGTAAGACATAATCAAGAGGTAGAATTACTTTAAGGACAAAAAAAACAGTCTCCAACTGTTGCAAGCTGGTTCTTACTATCTATAGCAACTCCAGGGTGTACTTTTCAAATAGGACATGCAAGGTCTTAAACACTTGGAGAAGTATAAGGAGAAAATTCAGAGGTCAAACTTAATCAAGCTGATAAGAAATTAACATTAACCATTAAGTTTAATCAGTAGGTAAATATCAAGTCAGTTGGTGTTTCCTGAAACAGATCAAAGTCAATGAATTCCTGTTGTCAGAGTTTCTCTTGTTTTTTTTTTTTTTTTTTTAGAGATAGGTTCCTACTCTGTCACCAAGGCTGGAATGCAGTGACATCATCCTATGTCACTGCAGCCTCAAACTCCTGAGCTGAAGTGATCCTCCCGCCTCAGCCTCCCAGGTAGCTGGGACTTCTGGGGTGTGATACCACGCCGCCTAATTTTTGTTGTTATTGTTGTTAAGACGGGTCTCGCTATGTTGCCCAGGCTGGTGTCAAACTTCTGGCCTCAAGTAATCTTCCTACCTCTGCCTCCCAAAATGCCCAGGATTACAGGCATGAGCCATTGGGCCTGGCAGATTTTTTACAAGCAGTTAAACTACAACATCTTGCTTAAAATAAGCCAAAAGTACAAATGTTTTGTAGTATACACAAATTAGAGAGATTTAAAAATTCAACTTATCAAATAGTGACTTAGTGTTAGAGAATAAGCAATAATCAAGACTAATACATGGTCAGGTGTGGTGGTTCACACCTGTAATCCTACTGAGGCAGAAGAATAGGGTCTGGAGCCAGGAAACCTAAGGCTGATTCACGCTGACTTCCTAGAACTAAATCAAAAGGAAAACCCCAACTTTCCACACCCAAGTAACAAAAGGACCAGAGGCTATTCCCTTTGCAACCCCCATCTCCTTGTTCCGCATGACAGATAAAAATCTGAAAATACCTCGTATTGGTCCCCTCCCAAAACCAATCAGGCTGGTCACAAGCCAAGTCTTCCTTTGCATAGAAATATAATTTTGTAACTTCACTTCAGCCTCTGATTGGTCACTTTCCACAACCAATCAAATGTTTGCATAGGGTGTAACTCTGTAACTTCACTTTAGCCTCTGCTTGGTGCTTGGTCGCTTTCTGCAACCAATCAGACAGATCTTGGGCCACTACTTCATTTACATAGGGTGTATATCAAGTAACCAATGGGAAGCCTCTAGAGGGCATTGAAACCCCAGAAAATTCTGAAACCAAGCCCGTGAGCTGCTTGCTCGGGCCTGCTCCCACCCTGTGAAGTGTGCTTTCACTTTCAATAAATCTCTGCCTTTGTTGCTTCATTCTTTCCTTGCTTTGTTTGTGCATTTAGTCTAATTCTTTGTTCAAAGCACCAAGAACCTGGACACCCACCACTGGTAACACTAGCACTTTGGGAGGCCAAGACAGGGGGATCTCTTGGGTTGGGGACTTTAAGACCAGCCTGGGCAACATGCCAAAACCTTGTCTCTACAAAAAAATATAAAAATTAGCCAGGCATGGTGGCATGCACCTGTAGTCCCAGATACTCAGAAGGCTGAGGTGGGAGATTCGCTTGAGCCTAGGAAGTTGAGGCTGCAATGAGCCCAAACTGCACTAGTGCACTCCAGCCTGGATGACAGAGTGAGATCCTGTTTCAAAAAAAAAGGATAGTACATTAGACATGTTGTATTTCCCCACAGAAAAGATCAAAATATGAATATATACAAACTATAAGTTTCCCGTGTCCTAAGAAATTCTTATTTTATTATGAAAAATTTTTATACCAAGAAAATCAAGAAACATTTTTTCTAATAAATAAATATGGAGACATCATCCTTATTTTGAGGATGTACAAAGTTTTCTATTAAATGACCTGAAGAAGATCATACTTTTAAAACATTCCTTATATCACTATATACTTAGGCATAAATATACAAATGTGTACAATACATATGTGCATATATAAATATAGGGGGTATGTATGTGTGTATAGAAATTATATTTGTAAACATATTTTTCTATACTCATTCTAGTACATTATAAAGAAAATCAACCTAAAATGAATGGAATCCAAATAAAAGTTCCATGAACACAAACAAAATAGAAGATATTCATTTTGAGGAATAAGACACACTCCTCTAACGAAATGGTTATGAAAAAAAGCTTGGACTAAATAAAAATATTAATCAACTCTTTTAGACGGTCAATAAAAACTTTGCCACAGGAATTCCTGAAATGTTCCCACCTCAATGAGCCTGAGTCATGAAATTTAGCCAAAGTATCTTATTTCACATTTTCCACGCGCAGAGGGAAATCAGTTCCTAGAACCTTCTACAAGCCAAAAGATCCTAAAATGGACCCACGACTAATACTTCAACAGAGGTAAACTTTAACAATTTAAAGAGAAGAGCTAAAATACACTCTGCATTCTGCAAAACCTAGTGGATTTTCTGAACTCCTTAATGGCATGTCCTAAAATAATGTTCTCAGGAAAATGTTAAAAAAAAAAAAACACTATGCTCCATAAAAGCTAATTAGCAGTTCAACCAACAGCTGCAGAGTATTTTTATAGCTGTTACCAATTACCATCTTCTCTTGGGGAAAACATTAAAACCAAAAAGAACCTGAAATGTGAGGAAATGAGGTGAACCCTGCCTAAAAGCTCAGCACCTTTTGCTGTTATGACCTCTTATTTCAGTGGCTGGTCATCTGTTAATAATTTCTGTCTTCAGTCTTGTGCATTCAGAAAGAAAGAATATGTTCATATAACTAAAAATGAAGGGACACTACTAGAGGAAATGTAAATTAAAGAAATTTAACATTTTCATAACAGTGACTCACAAACCTTTCCTACAGAAAACACAAGTGTACAATGATAACACTTTCAAGGATGTTCTCTGAAGCACTGCTCTTAATATAGAAAAATGGAAAACAACCCAAATTCCCAACAAAAGGAAACTGTTTAAATAAACCATGTTATAGGGCCAGGCGTGGTGGCTCACGCCTGTAATCCCAACACTTTGGGAGGCCAAGGCAGGTGGATCACCTGAGGTCAGGAGTTTGAGACCAACCTGGCCAAACCCTGGCTCTCCTAAAAATACAAGAATTAGCCAGGCATGGTGATGCACACCTGTAGTCCTAGCTACTCAGGAGGCTGAGGCAGGAGAATTGCTCGAACCTGGGAGGGAGAGGTTGCAGTGAGCTGACATTGCACCATCGCACTCCAGCCTGGGTGACAGACCAAGACTCCATCTCAAAAAAAAACACAAGAACAAACAAACAAAACTATATCTATTCAATGCATTACTATACAGCCAGTAAAAAATACAAAATGAGAATGATGTGCATGTATGGTCATAAAAACATTTTCAAGGTATATTATTGAGTTAAAAATAAAAACCAAGTTGAAAGTTGCATAGGATTACCCCAGGAGTTATTAACAACCACGTTAATAATAAACATTTTTAAATAGAGGAAAAAATGAAGGGAAATATATCTATTTATAGCAGTTTCTCCAGAATATAAAATTACAGTGTACTTTAACTTTTAACATTATATATTTCTATTTGTTTAGAATTTAAATAATATGTATTATGTATGTAATAAGAAAATTAACTCTAAGTTAGTGATATAATTGGAAAGGAAGTAGGAGAAAATCATATTTATAAAGAAAAGGATAAACTTAAGGGTGTTAACTTTTTATAATAGCTCTAAAATATCATTTGTCTCTACCTGTCTTTTAGAAGGCAGTAGTATCCTCACTCTCAGAACTTCAAAATTAAGCAAAACACATAGATACTGGAAAAGTCCCCTTAGCATCTCCCCTTAGTAATGCCTTCTGAGAATAAAAGTTTAGCCCAAATTCCAGTATTTATCAAATTCAACTGGGCAAGAATGCCAGCTTCTAAACATTGCAGACAAACCGCACATCTCTACTTCTAAGTAAAAGTAATTACAGAATTAACAACAAAGAGCTACAGATTCTGCAGACTCTAAAACCATTTGAAGCATTTTCAAAATGGAAATTTAAGGAATTAGGTAAAAATACTTTTGAATCTATAGTCCAGTAACCTGTTCAAAGATTGTAAAAACTAGATAGAGGCCAGACACAGTGGCTCACACCTGTAATCCCAGCCCTTTGGGAGGCCGAGGCGGGCAGATCACCCAAGGTCAGGAGTTTGAGACCAGACTGGCCAACATGGTGAAACCCCGTCTCTACTAAAAAAAAACAAAACTTAGCTGGGCGTGGTAGCGCATGCCTGTAGTCTCAGCTACTCGGGAGGCTAAGGCAAGAGAATCACTTGGACCCGGAAGGCGGAGGTTGCAGTGAGCCGAGATTGCACCACTGCACTCCAGCCTGGGCGACAGACTGAGACTGTCTCAAAAAAAAAAAAAAAAAAAACCTAACTAGATAGAAGGCGAAAGAATTGCCTAGAAAGGAAACTGAAGAATCACTAGCAAGGTAAAACTTTCTACCTGCCTGGGAAAGGCTTGTCTCTACAGTTGACCTTGTCTGGGAGAGGTTTGTCTCTACAGTTATGTGACCATGAGCATAACATTTAAACTCCTACACCTTAATTTCCTCACCTGTAAAATGGAAGAACTGGGAATAAATAATTTTGGCTCTAAAATTCTGACAAAAGACCTTCGCTCTATCCTTGCCAAAGGGCTTTTTTTAAAGTAATACATATGAGGCCAGGCGCGGTGGCTCACGTCTGTAATCACAGCACTTTGGGAGACTGAGGCAGGCGGATCACTTGAGGCCAGGAATTCGAGACCAGCCTGGCCAACATGGTGAAACCCTATCTCCACTAAAAATACAAAAATTAGCCGAGCATGGTGGTGCGTGCCTATAGTCCCAGCTACTGGGGAGGCTGAGGCAGGAGAATGGCTTGAACCCAGTAGGCGAAGGTTGCAATGAGCTAAGGTTGTGCCACTGCACTCCAGCCTGGGCAACAGAGCGAGACTCTGCCTCAAAAAATAAATAAAGTAAAATAAAGTAATACATATGTACACAGTATAAAATATTATCTAATATTATAAGGTACATAGCCAAAAACAGCAGATTCCTGCCTGGATCCTCCTCACCCCTGAGTTTCATTCCCCAAAAGAAGGTCCTTCAACTCTTTTAGCTATTTCTTCTGGTAATTACTTCTATATTTGTAAATCATGCACTTATACTGCTATTTACAGAGTTTTTCAATTTTACACATTGCCAAAATTCCTTATTCAATCTATTAAGGTATTTATTCACCTATGCCACTTCCCAAGATCTCCCTCCCAAATTTAATGGAGGTTACTTCAATTTTATTGTACAGCTATACTGTTGAGATGCCAAGGCTATACAGACTATATGTTACATGTGTACACACACTTATACATACACATATATGTACATATTCATATATAGTCCTGTCATCCTGTCTCCACATGAGCTCATATTTTGGTTAATAAGAAATAAGAGGGCCGGGCGCGGTGGCTCACGTCTGTAATCCCAGCACTTTGGGAGGCCAAGGCAAGTGGATCACCTGAGGTCAGGAGTTCGAGACCAGCCTGACCAACATGGAGGAACCCCATCTCTACTTAAAATACAAAATTAGCCAGGTGTGGTGGTGCATGCCTGTAATCCTAGCTACTCGGGAGGCTGAGGCAGAAGAATCCCTTGAACCCGGGAGGCAGAGGTTGCAGTGAGCTGAGATCGCGCCATTGCACTCCGTCCTAGGCAACAAGAGCAAAACTCCGTCAAAAAAAAAGAAAGAAAGAGAGAGAGAAAGAAAGAAAGGAAGGAAGGAAAGAAGGAAGGAAGGAAGAAAGAAAAGCCCATTTCACATCCAATGACTTCACAAAATGCAAGAAGGAAAAAAGTGAAAGCATGGCCTGTAAATCAGAAATCCTGAATTCAGGTCTGAGTCCACAACATACAGGAGCAAAGTATGCCCATAAAAGTCCCTTACTATTGGCCGAACACAGTGGCTCACGCCTGTAATCCCAGCACTTTGGGAGGCCGAGGTGGGCGGATCACCTGAGGTCAGGAGTTTGAGACCACCCTAGCCAACATGGCGAAACCCCATCTCTACTAAAAATACAAAAAAAATTAGGCGAGCATGTTGGTGGGCACCTGTAATCCCAGCTACTCAGGAGGCTGAGGTAGGAGAATCGCTGGAACTGGGAGGCGGAGGTTGCAGTGAGCCGAGATCACGCCATTGCACTCCAGCCTGGGCAACAAGAGCAAAACTCCATCTCAAAGAAGTCCCTTATTATCTCTGAACCTCATCTGCTTTCCTCCCGTGTAATCTAAATACAATGGCATCTACTACAAAATGGTTAAATCACAAGGCACAAACATGGTACATGAAAGCACTCTGTGAAACATAAAGCACTACAGAACTGTTCACTTCTGTTACTGTTTTCATTAAGAGATCCCTAGAATTGAAGTTCCTGGAGTTTCTTGTCACTCTTGAGCACTGTTTCCCTACCTGGGCTAAGAACCAAGGGTTGGAAGTTGCTAAAAATAAGGATGAAGTAGATCTAAATTATGTTTCAATGCAGAATCTGATCCAGATCTTCACTGGGCCTATGTATCACCCTAGGAGACAAATGTACACAGAATAAAGATCAAGCGTCTAAACAGATTAAATAAAGCAATTTTTCTTTATATTTGCAGGGAGAAAGGAGGTTCCTTATTAAATTTTCTTTATGAAAGTAATACAAGAGGCCAGGCATGGTGGCTCACACCTGTAATCCCAGAACTTTGGGAGACCAAGGTAGGCGGATTGCTTGAGTCCAGGAGCTCAAGGGCAGCCTGGGCAATGTGGCAAAACCCTGTCTGTATGAAAAATACAAAAAATTAACAGAGTGTGGTGGCATGAACCTGTGGTCCCAGCTATTCAGGAGGCTAAGGTGGGAGGATTGCTTGAGCCCAGGAGATCAAGGCTGCAGTGAGCCGAGATCATGCCACTCAACTCTACCCTGGGCCAGAGAGACCCTAACTTTAAAAAAAAAAAAAAGAATATAATTTCAC